>NC_089507.1:219886662-220246662 GCF_036850995.1 Saccopteryx leptura | reverse complement strand
GTCCACTGGCCCAGTCTACAGCTCAGAGACCAGGCTCGCCCACGGACCAGCCCCTAGCAGCCCTCTTGCTGCGTGAGCACCCACTCATCTCTGGGGCGGCAGCTGGCTGGGCGGAGGAACAAAAGGTGTCATGTGTCGGCCACGTTAACACATCCTAGGACAGGAGCCGGCTCTGGGGTGCAGAAATGGACTTGTTTTGTCCAGAAAGCTTCTGCCACCCACTAGCTGTGCAGACAGCTTCCAGGGACAGGGGTGAGAGATTGGCGGACCTGACGGGGGTGGGGGCGGTGATGGGGAGAGCCTGCAGCCAGCCGCCAGCCCCCAAGCTCTGGCGAGGTGGGTTCCCCGGGCCACATTCCTGGACTGGGAGTCTCGGTCCCCATGGAAGCGTGTCACCCTGGAGCCACTTACACTGTCCACGGCTTGGACAGAGCTCTGTCCTCAGGTCTGAGCCAGCTTGGGGGGGGGGGGCGGCCCCCTCCCCAGGGCCCCCTCTGCTCCCCCTCCCCCGCCCCCTCCCATCGCTGCACCGTGTGTGTGTTCGCCGTTGGGCGTCTCCTCCGTTCTGCCATCTTCTCCCGCCGTCTGGGTTTTGTTTTATTTCGGGTCTTGATTTCTTTCAGTTGATTTCATTGGTGGATTTGATCCATTTCCTCTCTACCATGTCACTGAAAAGCCCTCCAGACTCTTGTTCAAGCAGGCGTACTTGTAAGTATGGCCGGTACAGCCTGCACCCCCCTCCTGGGCCCGGCCAGTCAGGTCAGCAAGCCCTGAGGCTCCTCTCCTCGGGGCAGCCTCACCAGGCATCCGTCCGTCTGCCCGTCCACCCATCGTCCCTCTGTCGGCCAGTCAGGTCAGCACAGCCCGAGGCTCCTCTCCTCAGGGCAGTCCCGCCAGGCATCCGTCTGTCTGCCTGTCCACCCATCGTCCATCTGTCCCCCCACTTTCCTGAGATCTGCTCTGTGCATCTCCAGGCCAGGGAGGCTCTGGAGCTTGGCCCCCTCCCCCCTTGGAACCCCATGCCCAGAGGAGTCTGTAGGTATTTGGGGTCTAAGCCAATTTGGGGCCAGGGGGCCAGGGGGCCGGGGCAGGCGCTGAGGCCACCAGACAGATGGGCGAGGTCTCGCCGTGGCAGGAAGTCTGGGGTGCTAGTTGTCTGGTTTTTGGAGGAACCGACTTCTCTCCTCATGAAGAGCAGGGTTGTTAAGCCTGCACACCCCAAGCCGGGGGTGGGGGCAGTGGTACCTGGGTCCCTGTCTCAGCTTCTCTGAAGCGGCCTTTGCCACCAGCCCCGCCCCACCACCAGCCCCGCCCCACCACCAGCCCCGCCCCACCACCAGCCCCGCCCCACCACCAGCCCCGCCCGCCCGTGGGTCATTCTGAAAGTTGTGGTCAGAACGGGTGGCTGGTGGTCCTGTTCTCAGTCAGCTGCACTTCCTACGTGCTCCCGTGCCTTCGGAGACAAGCCTGCCCTCCAGGGGGTCACACCTGTGGACCTCCCTGGGGACCCTGGTCCTCCTGGCCGCCTCCCCCCAGCTCTTCTACCCTCTAAGTAAAGGGTACTGCGGCCTAAGGCCATCAAAGGTAGAGGCATCCAGCTCCCCCGGCAGGGAGAGACCACGCCCAGGCCCCCCAGACCAGGGCACAGTACAGGACAGTCAATCATGGGGGCCGGTTCATGGGGCTCCGGGGATTCCGTCCAGGCGTGGGGCTTGAGTGGCCAGAGGGACTCAGGTGAGCCCCTCCTTCCACACCCAGCAACCCCCCTACTGAGATGTCTGCAGACAAGGCCGGACCCACGCAGGAGGGAGCCCCAGGCCTGGGCCAGGCCTTCCAGACCCTGGTCCCCAGCCTCGTAGACAAAACCCAGGAACCCCTCCCCTTCTAGGATTTTGTTCCATTTGCATTTCGAGTCTTCGAGAGAAGAGGGCCCAGCAGCCCTGATGACCGATGACCTCTGGCCTCTGAGCTCCCACCTGGGGCCTTCCTTCCTCCCCAGCCAGGGGCAGCCTCTCGGGGGTTCTCTGACCCGCCCTCTGTCCCCGCAGGCCTGCGTAAGTGAGGAAGCACCCATCCGGCTCCTGCCTCCAGCCTCTGACCCACGGCGGATGTGATGGGACTCCAGGTGGTGGGACTCACTATCCCCAAGGCCCTGCAGGTGGCCGGAGAACCTGCAATTGGACACCAGCCAGAATAGCGAGCCAGCACCAGGCCAGGATGCCTGCAGCTTCAAAAGAGTTTGTAATCTCCTTTTTCTAAAAAAAAAAAAAAAGAAAGAAAGAAAAGAAAGCCACAGTCTCCGTTCACAGCAGGCTGCCGCTGTGCTCCCAGGGGCTCCTCCCTCGGGGGTCCAGCCCTGGGAGCCACTGGGCCCCGCAGGCTGCATACACTGATGGGGCCAGGGCCTGGCCTCTGGGACTTCCAGAAGGCCAGTGGGAGCCCCCAGGCCCCCCCACGAGGGACACTCCTGACTAAACATGGCCACACTGCCCAGAGTGTCTCGTCAGGCAAAGCCGCCACCTGTCCGCCCAGGTGTGGTGGCAGCTGGGGCCCTGCAGCGGAGCTGGGCTTGTCCAGGAGCTGGGGCCCTGCAGCGGAGCTGGGCTTGTCCAGGAGCTGGGGCCCTGCAGCGGAGCTGGGCTTGTCCAGGAGCTGGGGCCCTGCAGCGGAGCTGGGCTTGTCCAGGAGCTGGGGCCCTGCAGTGGAGCTGGGCTTGTCCAGGAGCAGAGCCTTGCAGTGGAGCTGGGCTTGTCCAGGACTGGGGCCCTGCAGTGGAGCTGGGCTTGTCCAGGAGCTGGGGCCCTGCAGTGGAGCTGGGCTTGTCCAGGAGCAGAGCCTTGCAGTGGAGCTGGGCTTGTCCAGGACTGGGGCCCTGCAGTGGAGCTGGGCTTGTCCAGGAGCAGAGCCCTCTGCCCACAAGGCAGGACGCCACATGTGGTGGGCCCTGGAGCCGTTCACGGGAAGGACCTTAGGCAGTATGTAGTCTTATAACGTCCCCAGGGTGCCCAGTGGCAATAAACCACTTTCCCTGAGAGGCCTGCGTTAGCTGATACCTTACAAGTTTGCTCTCAGAAGTGGCCTGAGGTGACTAGGTATTAGGAGTCCTGAAAATGCTGAAAAGAGGGCCCTGGTCGGTTGGCCCAGCGGTAGAGCATTAGCCCGGCGTGTGGAAGTCCTGGGTTCGATTCCCGGCCAGGGCACACAGGAGAAGCGCCCATCTGCTTCTCCACCCCTCCCCCTCTCCTCCCTCTCTGTCTCTCTCTTCCCCTCCCGCGCAGCCAAGGCTCCACTGGAGCAAAGTTGGCCCAGGCACTGAGGACGGCTCTGTGGCCTCTGCCTCAGGCGCTAGAATGGCTCTGATTGCGGAAGAGCAACGCCCCAGATGGGCAGAGCATCGCCCCCTGGTGGGCGTGCCGGGTGGATCCCGGTCGGGCACATGCGGGAGTCTCTGCCTCCCTGCTTCTAACTTTGGAAAAATACAAAAAAAAAATGCTGATAAGAACAGGAAAAGCCAAGAGGGGACGGGAAAGGGCGCCCTCACCCGTGAGGAGGCATCTGGGGAGAGGGGAGGCTGCCCTGCTGGGGAGCAGAGGTGGCAGGGGTCTGGTGGTGGGGAAGAGGGAGGAGGAGGGGAGAGGAGGAGGGAGGAGGGAGGAGGAGGGGAGAGGAGGAGGGAGGAGGGAGGAGGAGGGGAGGGAGGAGGAGGGAGGAGGGGGAGGGGAGAGGAGGAGGGAGGAGGAGGGGAGAGGAGGAGGGAGGGGAGAGGAGGAGGGAGGAGGAGGGGAGAGGAGGAGGGAGGAGGAGGAGGGAGGAGGGGGAGGGAGATAAGGGGTTCCAAAACTCAGGCTACTGAGCACCATCAGGAAAAACCGATCATTTTATTGTAAAACTTCAAAAGCATCCACACTTAGGTAAAACCACCCCCCATCCCCCACCCCCCCACCCCCTCCAACGCCAAGCCATCTCCCTCCCTGGACTGTCGGTCAGGTGTCAAGTGGGCAGTGCTGGACACCAGCTCAGCCATACCTAGCAGGCCCACTGTGTGGCCCAGGGGATTGGCTGAGCCAGGCAGGGCGCCCACGTGGCCACCACTCCCGGCACCTGGGGGAGAAGAGGAATGAGGCAGCAACTCCCAGTCAGCTTGGACCCCAACCCCTGCCCCCCCGGAAGTTCCCTTCCTTTCATCCCAGAAGATTCTTGGGGCACATGGGCCTCTGTGAACCCTGAGAAGGCCAGCCCCCCCATCTGTGATAATCAAAGGTTCCTCCCCACCCATCACACATTGCTACCAGCCTGGGCTCCCAGGTCCCGCCCAGGGTCCTAGGCCCTTCCTCATAACCAGGGGACCGAGTATTTTCCACATGCCTCCCCCAAAGCCGCCTCCCCTTGGCCTGGCTGCAGCCGTGTGTGCCCCGCTGGACAGAAGGCCTTGTCCCCGACCACAAGGACAGTCAAGGCAGAGAGGTGCCCAGCTGGTGTGACTTAATGTGTCCAAGCAGAATGGCAGCGCCCCCCCCCCTTCTGCTGAGAAGGGTTCAGAGCAAGGGTCTCAAGGGTCTAAGCATCACGGGAGGGAACAGCTCCATCAGGACACTGGCCAGGGCTGGGGCTGGAGGAAGTGCTGCCTCCTGCTGTCCCCCGGCCCCTGCAATGCCTCCAGCCCCGGTGTCGGGGTCACCCTTGTCAGGGCGGGCCTGGAGGTCACTGTCCAAGACCCTCTGATGACGTCTCCAAGGCCCGAACCGGAAGCACGCCCGTCAGGCTAGACCGCGACCTGCCTGTGGATCGCTCCGCGGCCCACCGCGCGCCTGGCCCAGCGCAGGAAGGAAGGCGTGCTCACCTGGCCTAGGCCAGGAAGGTGCGCACGCAGCTGTGGATGGGGGCCCGGCAGATGGGGCACAGCTGCAGGTTGGGGGCGCACTCGGCACAGACCAGGTGGCCGCAGGGCACAAAGACGACGGACACGGCGCGGTCCAGGCACACTTTGCAGGTCCGCTCCTCACGCAGGCGCTGCAGCTGCTCCTCAGGGTTTTGGGCTCCTGGGGGCTCAAGAACCCACAAACTCCACCAGGCTCCTCCGCGGAGGCTGGCCCTGTGACACCTCCCCGCCCCCTGACCCCCGCCCTCTGTAGTGGCCTGATGGGGGAGGGGCGTGGGGGCCGGACCAGGGGTGTCTGGCATCGGCCAGCTCTGGAAGCGCTTGCCCCTCCCACCCCACGCTGCAGAAGAGCCAGCCCTGCCCCCAGGTGGGTCCTGCCCTCACCTGGCTCCCTGGCGCCCTCCGAGTGGGTCTCTCCTCTGGATGGGGGCAGCTCAGGGTCCGGGTGGACAGCAGCTGTGGGCAGTTAGGAACAGACTGAGACCGAGGACACACAGGAAAGCAAGGTTGGGCCCAGAGACGGCGTGCGTGCTGTGTGCCTACCGGGCCCTCGGGTGAGCAGGACAGGAACAAGCGGGGAGGTGGACAGGGTACCTCCGCCCCTCCCCCCACCACCTGCCCCTGTCCTCTTCCTGGGGCGGACTGACCACCAGCTGTGATGTGGACATAATGGGTGGCATCACCCAGGGATACCTCTGCCATGCCTGTCCCCACCCAAAACCCATTTGGAGCATGGCAGACCACACTAGGCACCAGCTCCACTCAGCACACTTGGCTGCCCCTGGCATCTGCAGGGCAGGGCCAGGGGCACTGGACTGAGGGTAAGGAGGCACTAGGGCCGTGGGTCACAGGATAGAAGTGGACAGCCTGTCCCTGTGGCCAGTCGCCAGGGTTCCTTCAGCACAGGGGCCTCTGTGGCCATCACAGCCACTCCGCCAGCGTCCAAGCGGCTCAGTGAAGAGTCCGACGCTCTCGACAGGGGCTGTGTTTCCCGCCAGCAGCGAAAGCCATAAACCTCGTGATCAAGGCCGCCTCGGACGAAGCCCTATCAGGTGCTGCTCCTAAGAGCATCACGTGGACCCTGTCTAGTCCCAGACGGGGTGACGCTGTGCACTCTTGGCAGCTCCGGGCAGGAAGGTCAGAGCAGAAGAGCTAAGGCTGTCTGCTCCGAGTCAGAGGAACCAGGATCTGAACCCCAGAGCCCCTGCCCCCTGCCCCAGGGCCCAGGTGTGGAGAGCAGAGCTCAGCACAACTGGCTCCTCTGAGGACCCACGACTGCAGCGGGGTCAGCTCTCGGGCTGTGTCTGGTGGCCACCCCAGCAGAGGCCTCCTCTGCGGAACACAGCACCTCTCTTCTCTCCACACTCCCATCCCCTGCCCGGACGCCTGGAGCCCCGAGCACACACACACACAGGGCCTGCTCAGAGCACCCCACGAAGCCAGCCCAGGCAGCACGCTCACACCCGGCTAAGCAGCCCTCACTCTCCTTGCTGCCCAGCAGCCGGGGACACCCAACGGCCTTGACCACAGGGCAGTCTGCAGGTGCCCACACCCCACGGCTCACCTGAGGGGGCGGCAGCAGCCGCATCTTCCAGCTCCTCCCAGGGGTCCTGAAACGAGCCAGACAATACCTGTGCCCTGAGGAGAGGGAGGAGCAGGCTGGGGGGGGCCCTCATCACCTGCCCCCAGCCCTCAGGGGAGGCAGGACTCACCCAAGAGCCAAGGAGGTGGTAGCAGGACTCCTGGATGCTGCCGACAAAGTCCCTTCCTCTCGTCCGGAGCAGGAACTCACACCTGAGGAAAGCGAGCTCAGAAGCCTCGTGGGAGGTGGGCTCGGACTGGCAGAGCACCCCCCTCACTGTCGGGTCCAAGCTGGAACACCCCTGGGTCTGGGGTCCTGCCTTCTGTCCACCCCACCCCCACCCCCTTGTGCCCTGCAGGGCCAGGCGGGGCTCCCTGAGGGCACTTGCTGAGAAGGCTGTTTAGGAAGCAGCATCTGTTGAGCAGCAGGGTAGAGACAGCCCGAGACTCGACCCCTGCAGGACAGGGGAGTCCCCACCCCCGAGACTCGACCCCTGCAGGACAGGGGAGTCCCCACCCCCGAGACTCGACCCCTGCAGGACAGGGGAGTCCCCACCCCCAAGACTCGACCCCTGCAGGACAGGGGGGCCCCCACCCCTGAGGCTCTACCCCTGCAGGACAGGGGGGCCCCCACCCCTGAGACTCGACCCCTGAAGGACAGGGGGGCCCCCACCCCCAAGACTCGACCCCTGCAGGACAGGGGGGTCCCCACCCCTGAGGCTTGACCCCTGCAGGACAGGGGGGTCCCCACCCCTGAGGCTTGACCCCTGCAGGACAGGGGGCCCCCCGCGAGCTGCGCTGCCTGCAGGGCCCTTACCTGGGGAACCACTTGGCGTGCTCGGTCCAGGGGTCGTCCCCTTGCTCCCAGCTCTGCAGACCCCCATAGCAGAAAAAGCACCTCACCTTGTCCTGCTGGCCTGGGGAGAGCAGAGGCGCTGGCCCTCCCCACACCCAGCTGCTCCCGCTGGGCCAGGCGTGTCTCCCAGGCTGGAGACGGGGGCTCCTAGGCAGTCTTTCCTTGTGGGGCAGGGGCTCCCTGAGGTCACGCACGAGAGCCCGCTGGCCTCTGCTGCCCCCTTGCCCGGTACGGTATTCTTCCCGTATGTCATGTGCACCCTAAGTTTTCTCAAAGGTGAAATGGGATCACGGCCCCCGGGCACTTGCCAAGATTGACAGAACATTCTGTGAACACGCATTCACAGAGGCAGGAGGTGGAGGTGGGGTGTGGGGGGGTAAGCCCCGGGCCCTGGAATCCCGTCACCTTGGAATTCAGGGAACAGAAGTACCCACCACCCTCACCCCTCTAACCAGGAGCCACCTCACCGGGATGGATTCCCAGGGACAGAAGAAAGGGGCACTGCCAGGCTCACGCCTCTGTGGATGGCAGAGCGGATTCGTCCTCTATCAGCAATAGAACGGTCACCTGGCACGGACGGCGGGTGGGGGCCGCAGGCACATTCCCCCCACCACCACCACCAGACCTCTCCAGAGCTTGTCCCTGAACTCCCAGGGGCCCCGCAGATGTTTCTCTCCCTGGCTCCGACTGTCCCACCACGGACCTCCCCTTGCCAGGCTCCAGCTGTCCTGGGTGGCTCTGGCCCCTCCCCAGCCACACGGGTCACACTCTGAGAGATTCCAGGGCTGGGGACAGGTGGGAAGGGCTGCAGATTTCTGCCCCCCTCCCCCGTCTTCATCTGACCTGGACCTCCCCTGATGTGGGGGGTGGGCTCCTCGGAGAAGGTGGACCCTCCGTGCACAAGGGTCCTGGATGGCACCCAGGCCCCGAGACTCACCCGTGTGGAAGAAACCAGCAGCAGCCAGCAGCTCGGGCCGCACTGTGGCCATCAGCGGCCAGTTGCAGAAGGAGGCCAGCCGCAGCTCCTCGGAATCCATCTCGGGGAAGGCAGGCCTCGGGGAGGGGGCAGCCCCGGCCGTCTCTTCCTCTTCATCCTCTGCCAGGGGACGCAGCTGGCCCAGGATCTGTCCATCCGTGTGGTCCTGGCCTCCCCAGGACAGGGGCTGGCTGGAGTTCTGGCCCAGGACGTGGCCACACAAAGAGCAGGGTCTGCAGTGTCCCCCTGGGGGGCTGCCTCCAGCTGTCCAGCGGCTCAGCTCCAGGCCACAGCGCCAGCACTTGGCCCTGTCCCCGGGCCCCATAGAGGAAACACCAGCCCAGACCAGTTCTGCTGCAGTGACCGGGAGCCTGGACAGCCTGTCCTGGAATGTGCCCCACCAGCCTGCCTCAGGGCTCCCGAGCCCCAGGACCTGCCTTGGGTTAATGGTGACTTTTACCTCGAACAGCTGGTAGAGTAGGGCGGGCTCGGTCCTGCTCCACAGATGCCCCAGGCTGGGGAGGAGCCAGAGGGCCCTGAGGGCCACTGGGGCCCAGTAAGTTCTGGAAAGGGCCAGCGTGGCAGCCAGCATCATGCGCTCTCTGCGGTAGGGGTGTGTCATGAGGCTCCAGGACTGGGGCTGGGGCGGTGGGGACAGCTGTAGGGGCCACGGGCCTCCCTCTACTCCACAGGGCAGGCAGTATCTCCAGACAAGGAGGGAGGGTCCAGAGCATGAAGCCCCCTGCCAAGGTGCCCGCAGGCTGGCACTGGCTGCAGGACCTCGGGGGAGGGGTGGGTGACGTCCTGGGTGAGCTGAGAATTCCTGGGCCTGGCGCCAGGGGCCACCTCTGGAAGCAGAAAGTTCCAGGTGAGCTGAGCTGTGCCATCAGTGCCTCCCCAGAGTGAGGGCGACCCCCCTCTCTCAGGGCAGCCCAGGGGCGCAGGGGTGTCTGGTGCAGGCTGGAGCCCTGTACCTAGATGTCCTCCTGCTCTGAACCCCAGAGCCAAAGGGGGCTTGAGATGTACCTGTGTCCCGCCGGGGGCATGGAGGGCCTCAGCAGGCCCAGGCAGCTCTGTTCCTCCGGGGGTGAGAAGGGGAACAGATGGAGGCTCGCTCTTGCTAAGATTCTTGAGGCTCTGGGGAGGAGACTGGACCTGAGCCGCCACCTCCTCCTTCACCTCTCGAGGCCTCAGGGGGCAGATCTGGGACTAGGCACATTTCAAGGTCAGTTTTCCCATCTCGAATCAGGATCCTGGATCTCGGTCTGGGGCCGGGAGTAGGGGGTAGGGGGCAGGGAGCTGTGGTTTGGAACAGCACAGGCTCCATCCAGGTCAAAGCTGCTGGCCACGTCGAGTGTTCCCCCCCCTCCCCGTGGCTTCCCTCAAACCTGGTCACAGTCACATGGTCTCCACCAACCAGCCCAACCCAGGGGCCCCAGTGCCCTCACTTACCTCCTACCTAGGCGAGCCCACACAGACTAAAGCCTGGGGCCTGCCCTCCTATATAGCAGCCCGCAGCTGTGCCTCACTCCCCGCAGGTGGGGGTGGGGTGGGGAGACTACTCCCTCATCCTCCCCGAGATTCCATCACCATCACTATCCTGGCTGCACCACCAGCTCAGCCCTGAGGTTGCCGGAGTTCCGATGAGTCCCCGGAACCCTCTCCTATTGGAGGCCCAAAGCTACCTCGTTTCCTGCAGGAAATCCTGGCAAAGGGTGTGTGACCTAGGATTACACCCACCTGTGATGCAGGGCGAGGACTCCAGGGGACCACAGGGGACCAGGTGAGAGCCCAATAGGGGCCCGGAAGAAGGCTTTGGGCTTCCCACGCAGCAAGAGCAGGCATGGGCTAAGGGGCTGGGGAAGGCGGGGGGCCAGCGCCTGGTGCTGCAACCCCACCCACATTTGGCACTGGTCCCCCGTGTGTGCCTCAGGGCCTTTGCAGCCCCCCTACCTGGTGATTGAACGCTGGGGCTTGAACACTCTGGCAACACCCATCTTGACGTTCTTAATACTTTTGTCTCTGCATATGTGTTGTGAAGTGATGCCTGATGGGGCATGAACTGGGTGGGGGCTTGGGGTCTCCCTGTATCACCCCCCGAGAACCCATTCTCAGCTGCCCACCCCCAGCCCCGTCAGTAACTACTTCCACCCCTCACCCCGGCGGGGACCTGGATGAGAAAACAAGGACGGGTGCTGAGTCACAGTGATGGGTTCAGGGTGTCCATAAGAGTCTTGTGCCTGTGAGCACAGCTGCTCGAGGGACCGTGTCATGAAGAAGCAAAGAATAAATCCCAGGACAGCCGGAGAGAGACGGCAGAGGCTGGGAACGAGGCCCGCCACCCATGCTGCAGCAGCACCAGCACCTCCGGTCCCTCCAGGTTAGGGTCCTCCCAGTTGCCAGGTGAAGCACCTCTCCTTGCCAGAGCAGCAAGCACAAGACACTTCTGCAGCAGGTGCCAAGGCCCCTCTCATTGCCAAGGTCAGCACCACCTGCGTCGGATGGGGCAGACAGACGACCCTATTCTGACTGCAGCATGGACCACCGGGCAGGTATAGCTATATCCTGCTACTGCACCTGGGAGATGTCTAGGTCCCAGAGCACCTGGCACTGACAGAGGACAGTTAGTGCTAAGGGAGAAAGGCTAGGAGGGCAGGGACTTAGGGCAGATTCTCCCACTCCTTTCCTGGGGCCCGTTCACAGTCCTTGCATTCAAGTTGCTTGGGGCCCCGCTACCTTCCCTGCTAGGTGGGACCCACACTGCCCCCTGCTGTGGGTGGCCTGTGGCTGTCAGATGTCACTAACGAGCCAGCAGCCTGTGTGACTGTGCCTCCTCAGTCCTCTCATTTTCAGGGGCCACTCCTTCCACATTGTGGGTGGAACCCAGCTCAGCAACCTGGATCTCTACAAATTTTCCATTTGACATCACCTGTGATCCTTATCCTGGGCTGAAAAAAAGTGTCCTACAAAATTCTTGTACCTGTGAATGGGACCTTATTTGAAAATAAGAGTTTTTTGCAGATAGAATCAAGTTAAAATGAGGTCCTACTGGATTAGCGTGGGCCCTAAACCCAATAAAAAGAAAAGGCCACATAACAATGGAGGCAGACAACCAAGGAGCACCAAGGACGCCCTGGGCCACCAGAAGCTGGAAGAGGCAGGAAGGATCCTCCCCTGAAGTCCCTGGAGGGAAATTCAGCTTCTAGAACCTCCTGTACAGAGTGGGTATACACCGGGGAGACCCTTGGAAACCCAAGAGGGCTCAGAAAGCAGCTTCCGGGTGACATTTGCCCCAGAAGTCCAGGACTAACGCCCAGAGAAGGACCCAGACAGAGCTCGCATCTCGGGCGCCGCTCGGAGGGGTGTTGGTGGGGCGTTTGGGGTGAGCTGCTGCAGGGCGGGCTGGACTCCAGCCTATGTAAGTGGCTTTAAGTCGGTGGTTGCGCTTGGTGGCCTCGCTTCTTCGCATCGCGGGGTGTGCGCCCAGGGTTGCACTTGGGGGGTCCACACCTTGTGCCCGCACGCGCCAGGCAGGGGTGGGCAGCAGCATCATCCCCCACCGCTGAGCACGTGACTTCCCGGGATCGCCACGCCCCCGGCCCCGGCCGGGCCCCGCCCACGCCGCGCGAGGCTGGGACCGCAGCGCGAGATTGGTCCCGCCGGCCTGCGGCGCGCAGGCGCGGCGCGTGGCGGCGCGTCGGTGCTCCCGGCCTGCCCAGCGCGCGCTGACGTCGTGCAACCTCGTCCCCGCCGTCGCCGCCGCCGCCGCCGCTGACGCCGCCATTGGAGTCGGCTCCTCGTCCGTGTGTTCCGTCCCCGCTCACCTCGCTGCGTCGCGTCCCGCGAGCAGCCCGCGCGCCCAGCAGCCGCCGCCGCCCGGCCGGCCAGCCCCCGGGGAGGGGGCGGCGGGCCCGGGGCCCCGCGAGAGCGCGGGTGACAGGCCGGGCCTCGCGGGAGAGGCCCGAGCCGGCGGGCGCCCCCGCCCCGCGCCGGCTGTTCATGAAGCATGTCGGCCACCAGCGTGGACCCCCAGGTAGCGGGCCGGGGCCGGGGGCTGGGCCGGGGTCTGGGGCGCGCGGGCCGGGGCCCGGGACTGAGTCACGTGTGAGCGCGGGTCCGAGCGCGCCGCCGGCCGGGGCGGGTGCCGGTCGGTAACTTTGTGTTTGTTCCCTTCCCTCCGGGTCCGTCCGCGCGCACGTCCGGCCTGCGGGGTGCAGAGAAGCAAAGGACAGGACAGTAAAGGTGAGCGGGGTCGGGCCCCGGGGCGAGCGCCCGGCGGCGCCCGGGAGCAGCGGGGCCTGGGCTCGTGCGCCCCCGGCGCTCCAGACAGCCCTCGTCCTCTCTCTTACGATGCTCTGGCCTGGGGTAAACCCCCCGAAACTCACCCCCGGGGGGGAACCTGGAAGGGACATTTTTCTTGTGGACGTGGAAGAAAAGACTTGTGTTGAACCCAGTGCGTGTGCGGCTCCCGGGTGTAACCGAATAGGGTTCATCGTGTTTTCGTTTGGAAAAGACCCAGCCTTTTATTTACCTTGTCCTGGCTGAGCCTGTAACTGTGGAAAATACACACGGAGGGCCGGATGATAACGAGTGGAGAGCTGTCATTCAGTTCCACAGCCTGTTTCCCAGCTAGCTGCTCGGGGGAGGCCGACCAAGCCTGGCCCTCTCCTCCAGGCAGGCCACCGGGCTTTTTTACGTGGGTCTTCGTAGACCGCTTCGTCCTTACCAAAACCTGCTCCAGGGTCCTTGCCTTCTTTGGCTTGCCACCTCTGTTTTGTCAGCGTCTGGCGAATGACGATAAAATCTTCATCAGAAACGTAACCTCGGTGGCTAAAAGTACTAATTAGTTGTCGTCCTAATTAGTTGTGTAGATATCGGTCCCACATTGATTACGTCCATGTTTAAATAAAAGGAATTCCCCGCCAGAAATGGATAGATGTAGACTTGACTACTTTTATTCCCATGCTTAAAAGTAGTCTTTAACCCTGCAAACACAATATCTGTGTCTACTGTTTATTCTAGTACAAAATGGTTCTTTGCATCAGAAGGATACAGTTCATGACAATGACTTTGAGCCCTATCTTTCTGGACAGTCAAATCAGGTAAGTTTATCTTTTTTTTTAAACTATGTTTCTACTTGTCTTGACTGAGTTAGGTAACCTACCTTTACTGCTGTAGTTGACTCTTTTATTTTAAAACAACAAAGAAGCAGGTTGTCAAGTACTGGAAACAGGAGAAGGATTAATCGCTAATGAAGACGAAGTTGGTGTTGAACAGGGGCGTGCGTGCAGGGAAGCCAGGCTTCTCCCCCCTGAGGGAACGCCGTCCTGCGGGACCTCGTCTTTGGGGTTCAGCTGTTTGCTGCGTTGGGGTTAGGGGTGCGAGTAGTTCTCTGAGGCTATGGAATGAGCTGTTTCTAGCTGTGGACAGTGGGAACTGTGGTCCAGGACAGCAGCTAACAGCTGGGCGCTTGGGCTCCGAGCTCAGCTGTGCCACTGACTGTGCCCGTTTCCTTTCCTGTAAAACAGACAGCGGTAAGTGTTTCACAGAAGTGTTGGGGTGGCATTTGATGCCACGTAGAGCTCGGAGGCAGTACCTGAGGCAGGGCCTGGTGGGCTGTGGCTACCTGGTCTTCAGAGGGTCTTCAGGTTTCTCAGCCTGGGCACTGGACCTTTTGGGCTGAAAGAGGCGTTGTTTTGTGTGTTGTAGGGTGTTTAACAGCCGCCGCCCCTGCCACGGTCATCCATGAGATGCCATCAGTAATGGCCCCCACCCCCAGTGCGACAGTCAAAGTGTCTCTGCTGGGGGTCAGTCACTCTGGTTCAGACCACTCGGGGTAGCTGACATTTATTTATCATATTTAAAACACACCGTGCTCTCAGCTTTTGAGTAGAAGCAGGCAGTGCCTTCTCTGGCGGGATAGAGCCAGTCTGCCCTTCTCCAAAAGTCTGCCTCTTCCCTCTGCAAGAAGCTTCTGTCTGGCCTCAAGGACATTGTACTCAGATGTCACCCGGGGTTTCTGTGAGTTCTGGGGCAGTTTTCTTCAGCAGCAGCACAAGGCCAGACCAGACCCAGGCCTCGTTGGGCTGTGAGCTCTGTACGAGGCGTTGGCTCCTGACGTGCTGCGGTGTTGGGGTTCTGGTGGGTTTCGGCAGCCCGGAGACTGCAGGGGTCAGCCTGGAGCCCTTCCCTTGTGGGCCTGGGCTGGACGTGGGCTTCTTGTGTGTGCGTCTGAAGCTCTGGGATCCCCTGAAACGTGGTGCCTTGCAGCAGAGGCTGCCGCCCTGAGACACAGCAGGCAGGACCCAGGAGAATCCCAGCACCTCCGTCAGGCTGCTCAAACCGCTCCTCCAGGCAGGAAGCACGTGCAGCAATTCGGTGCCTGTCAAACTGTGCTCTGCATGTGACCCGGCCTGCCACCTGCCCGCTGAGGGCCTTGAGCTCGAGGGCCAGCCGGTCAGAGCCGTGGGTGCGGGGCCCTGGTCGCAGGGCCGGATCCCCAGAGTCTGGGTCACTGTCACTGCTGTCATAACTGTTCCGGATGCTTTTCCTTTTATATAACATGTTCACGTTTCTCGTTTCCTTTTTAAGTCAGCGCTCTCGGCTTACTCCCAAACGTTCTGTTCCCTTGCGCTTCGGAAGGGTCCTCCGTTTCTCTCTCAGTCCCTGCGCTTGCTCACTGACGGCTGAGTCACTGTTATTTGTGGAACTTAAAAGCATTTCAGTAATTTCAGAATTCCTTCCTTCTCAGAAAAGTGGATAAAAGAAGCAGACATTTCGATGTTAAAATAAATGGTTCTAGTCATTCAGAATGAGGCATTCCTTTTTTGTTTGTTTTGTTTTTAATGTGGTTAAATTTTATTAAGTGTGAAAAACTCTTAAATCTCGAATAGATTTATAGCTTTATTGTGGATTACCATTTGCTTTTCCAAAGAGCATGCCCTGGGATAACAGTCCCTGACTCCTCGGGACTGTTTGGTTTGGCGTGCCTGTTTGCTCACCACTGCGGCTTAGTCATGGCACGCCCACAGAGTCCTGTGCTCCTGGCGTCTCAGTCAGGAGGCTGATCTTGCCGCAGGGACTGTCCGGTGTGACTGAGTGGCCCCCGAGGCTGCAGGCCGCAGTCCCTCCTGTGGAAGGCCAGCCGTGGTGACAGTTTTACCTGCGCCTTCCCGCCCCTAGAAGGAGCCGCCTGCTCACAGATGTTGCTGCGCCAGCAGCAGGGTTGGGGTTTGTTCTCCTCACTTGGGTTCACACGTCGTGTTCCTGGTCAGGGGACTGCGTGGCCACCACCTCGGGTGCACAGTTGAGGGGAGAGTGCGTTTGCTGCTCGAGGGGCCGAGCCGAGGCCTCTCTGGCCTGAGGGCCTCTTGTCCCGTCCTGTCTGGGGGGCTCATGTGGCCGCATCCGGGCGCAGGAGGGCATCGCCCCGAGCGCTGTGTCTGCACGCTCCGTCGGGGGCTGCAGTCCACTCGGCAGAGAAGCACAGGGCGTGCGGGGTAGTTTCTGTTCCCGGTGAGTTCAGGACCTGCACCGTCACAGACGAGGCGGGCGGCTGGGGGTGAGGGCAGCCTGGTGCGCAGCCCACTCGGGGTTGGTCGGGGGGCGCCTCCAGGCTTCTTCCTGCTCAGCTTGACTTGCTTCCGTTGCTGTCCAGTGAGCCCTGTGTCCTGGGGGCGGCGGCCTGCTGCGCAGCCTCAGCCCGCCGCCCGCCTTGCGCGGAGCAGGAGATGGTCTCCTCCAGCCGCAGGAGCGGTCTAACTCGCCCCCTGTTGTTTCCACAGAGTAACAGTTACCCCTCCATGGCCGACCCCTACTTGTCCAGCTACTACCCGCCGTCCATCGGATTCCCTTACTCCCTCAACGAGGCGCCGTGGTCCACCGGAGGGGACCCTCCCATCCCCTATCTCACCACCTACGGACAGCTCAGTAATGGCGACCACCACTTCATGCACGACGCTGTGTTCGGGCAGCCTGGCGGCCTGGGGAACAACATCTACCAGCACAGGTTTAATTTTTTCCCCGAAAACCCTGCCTTCTCAGCCTGGGGGACGAGTGGGTCTCAGGGGCAGCAGGCCCAGAGTTCGGCCTATGGAAGCAGCTACACCTACCCGCCAAGCTCCCTGGGTGGCACCATTGTGGACGGGCAGACAGGCTTCCCCAGCGACACCCTCAACAAGGCCCCGGGGATGAACAGCCTGGAGCAGGGGGTGGTGGGCCTGAAGCTTGGTGACGTCACCACCTCCGCAGTCAAGACGGTGGGCTCCGGCGTCAGCAGTGTGGCCATGACCGGCGTGCTCTCTGGCGGAGGTGGCACAAACGTAAGCATGCCAGTTTCGAAGCCAACGTCATGGGCCGCAATCGCCAGTAAGCCAGCAAAGCCGCAGCCAAAAGTGAAGGCCAAGGGCGGACCCATCATTGCAGGCGCGCTGCCGCCGCCCCCCATCAAGCATAACATGGACATCGGCACCTGGGACAACAAGGGGCCCGTGCCCAAGGCCCCGGCCCCTCAGCAGGTGCCGGCCCCCCACTCCGCCCCCCAGCCTCAGCCGGTCATCCAGCCCCTGCCCGCTCAGCCCCCCCCCTTGGCTCAGCCACAGTATCAGAGCTCACAGCCGCCGCCCCAAGCCCGCTGGGTCGCCCCGCGCAACCGGAACACGGCATTCGGGCAAGGCTCGGGGGCCGGGGCCGACAGTCACTCCCCCGGAAGCGCCCCGCCCAGTTCCGCCCCCAGCGTGGAGTCCCACCCGGTCCTCGAGAAACTGAAGGCGGCCCACAGCTACAACCCCAAGGAGTTCGACTGGAACCTGCGCAGCGGGCGCGTGTTCATCATCAAGAGCTACTCGGAGGACGACGTGCACCGCTCCATCAAGTACTCCATCTGGTGCAGCACCGAGCACGGCAACAAGCGGCTGGACGGCGCCTTCCGCTCCCTCAGCAGCAAGGGGCCCGTCTACCTGCTCTTCAGCGTCAACGGCAGCGGCCACTTCTGCGGGGTGGCCGAGATGAAGTCGCCCGTGGACTACGGCACGAGTGCCGGGGTCTGGTCTCAGGACAAGTGGAAGGGCAAGTTCGACGTGAAGTGGATTTTCGTCAAGGACGTGCCCAACAACCAGCTCCGGCACATCCGGCTGGAGAACAACGACAACAAGCCGGTCACCAACTCCCGCGACACCCAGGAGGTGCCCCTGGAGAAGGCCAAGCAAGTGCTGCGCATCATCGCCTCCTACAAGCACACCACCTCCATCTTCGACGACTTCTCCCACTACGAGAAGCGCCAGGAGGAGGAGGAGGTGGTGCGCAAGGTGAGCCGGGCGTCCTGGGTCGAGACCTCCCGGGCGTGAGTCTGCCGACACGGGGGGTGGCAGCCTAACCTTTGACCCGGTACCTGTGTTTGAGGAGCATGTATTTGGGACCACGGTGCCCGTGCAGGTCCGTTGAAGGATTTGGGAGACTCGCTCCTCTCTCGAGTCGGTGTCTTCCGGGGCCAGTGCTTCTAGTCTTTGTTGAGTCGGGGCACGCAGGAACTCTGTCTGGGCGCTGGGGCCGGCGGCGAGGCTGCTAGGCGGGAGACACCCCCTCCCCCCTGAGGAAGGGAGCAGGGGTCTGCAGGTTGTTGCTTACTGTTTCTCAGAAACCCAGTATCCTGCAGCTTTGGGAAGTGGACCAGCTCCCTGTGGGCGGTGGGGACAGCAGGGCAGCCGAGTGCAGACAGGTCAGCACAGCTGAGGCCTCAAGCCAGGTCTCTGGGAGTCCGCTTCCTGTTACACAGAGACCGCAGCCCTGTGGCTGCAGCCCCGGCCGTGGAGCCCGCTCAGGAGGGGTCGGCGCGGGTGCCCACGGGCTGCCCGGGAACTGGGAGGAAGAGGACAGTGGACGTGCGGGAGGCTGCTTTGTCCTAGGCTTCGTCCTGAGGGTTTTCCTGTGTCTCTGTTTTTAAAACGTCATTTAATGTCAATTGATAATAGTTGGGTTTTCAGTCTTTTTTTTTTGGTCCTCCCTGTTAAAAAAAGTAATGCCCATCTGTGAGCTTCAAACGGCCTGAAGCCCTTGAGCAGAGAGGCTGTGAGTGGGGCCTCCACTGGCAGTTGTGCAAGTCACTCTTACCAGTGACGACGCGGGTGTGCCGAGCTTTGAAGACAAGCTGGTCTCTCACTCCCTCTTGTGCGGAAGAGAGAAGGGCCGTCGTTTGTCTCCAGCTGGGAAGGCTGTGTATTAGCTCTTGTGAGTAGCGCATGCAATACCTGTCACAGATAGAACTGCTGGACGCACAGGGACAGAGCAGACCTCGCTGGTCAGCAGCTCCGAGGGCCGCAGGCGGCTTGCAGCTGCTCTGCTGTGTGTTTACCTCCAACACCGCCGTGCCCTTCCGGAGCTGGCTGGGCTCCGAGGGTGAGGGTGCGCTCAGGGCAGGTTTCTGCCCCTTGCCTGCTTGGTGTTTGGAAGGCTCTCGTGCCCTGATGATTGCATTGTAGCTGCTAGGCCCTTGGAGTTTGGGCTCTTCAGCCCCAGGTTTGTACTGAGGCCTCCGGCTCTCGAGACACCTAGGAACCTCGCCACCTGTCAGTAAGACGAAGATGACGTTTGGCAGGACTGCTGTGCTGTGCTGTCTCAGCTAGAATTTGGAAACACGCTGACCCCTCAGAGAGCAGTAAATCTAAGGAGTTGCAGCGACCTGGTCCTGTGGGTGGGTGTCAGTCTGGAGAGTGGACAGGTGCTGGTCTGTGTGTGGAGGACCGCGTCGGGGCCGGCTTCCCCGCCCGTCTCAGACAGCCACGGCCTTCCTGGGCTCTCAGCACCGCGAGCCGGGAGTTGTGGGTGGTGGTGGGTGGTGTTAAGAGAACGCAAACTACAGAGCTAGTTCCTCAGTTTGGAGGTCAGGGTAGGAAGAGGTGCTCATTCCTAGAGGGTGCTGCCTCTCGGGACTGGTTGCTGGGCCCTGGGGAACGAGGTGGGGTGTGTTGTTAATCTGAAGACACAGTCAGGCCACTTTTAGCCAAAGACAGGTTCAGTGTGTTTTATTACATGTTCTGTGACGAGTATCCTGTCTGTTGGGGACTGTCATGACCCAGCCAGCATAGCAGTGCCCTTCACGAGTTTTGTCCCAGTTACAGGACAGGCCAGGGTGAAGCGGGCAAGAGAGGCTGCCTCCCAGACCCAGCACAAGTCCTCCTGGGGCAAGGAGCTCAGCTGGAGTCCTGCCTACCAGAGGACCCTTGCCTGGAAGAGGCAGAGGCCCGCACAGTGGTCAGCAGGCCTTGGCTGCGCAGCCAGGACTCCGAAGATGGAAGCTGTTGACAGGGCGTGTCCAGTGCTGGCCTGGCATGGCCAGTCCCAGCCGAGCCCAGGTCCAGACCTGCAGCTGCAGCCCTGGGGCTCGGTTTTGAGGGAGTTTGCACGCACGTTCACCCCACATGTTAAGTCCTTTCCTCTCTGTTCTTCCAGGAACGGCAGAATCGGAACAAACAGTGAGGACAAGCCCGTTGCTTTCAGGATCTGAGAAGCCACGTTAGGAACCTGTGCTGGGTGCTGTGTCCTGTGTCAGCCGGCCCTCTTCCCGTGCAGGCCCGTGTAGCCGCTGCGTCCCTGACGTTCATTTCTGCCCAGACACTCCTCACGAGTGCATTTTCCTGTGTTTAGTATCGTAGAACTCACTAACGAAGGAGGTGTTTCTGCCATCCTGTTGACCAGATCGACCTAACACAACTATCCTTAAAAACAAAAAACCTAATACATCCCAAAGATGGGGGGGGGGGGGGCAGAAATTATGTTCTTATTCTTATATTCACAGTCACTTAACATCTTTCTTTGAGACACCCCCCCCCCCCCCCCCCCCCCCGTTGCTTTGTAGTGAACATAACAGACGTGAGTTCTGTCAGGTAGTGTCTGTGAAAACGCTCACATCCACAGGGGATGCTCACCCTGTTTGGCTGTTTGCCATTTTTACTCTCAGTTCCCTTTCTAAAATGCTCATCTGCCCATTGGCTTTTTCACTAGACATAAAGCCCCCGGCCGCCCCGTGCCCGGGCAGAGCCCTGTCCCGCGGCTGACGGCAGGCCCCGGCCGTGTGTCAGGTGGGTCCAGTGTTCAGGCCCCGGCTGTGTGTGCACCTCATCGTAACCCCTCCCTCCACTCGAGAACCCCAGTGCGTCTCAGTTTCTGAGCTGAGTGCTGAGCTCTGACGTGGGGCCCGATGGCAGCTGGTGTCGGGGTGCTGCCTCGGCGAACATCTCCATGCGTCTCCGTTTCCTTTTCCTGCTAACGGGTTTAAAAAAAAAAAAAGGCAAAAAAACAAAAACCTTCACAGACTGATCTGCTGTCACATTTTGTGGAACGAGGGCCCATCGAACCTGCCGCCAGTGGAGTCTTGAGTGGAAGCATGACAATGGTGCTCGTGCCCACCACGCTAGCCTGCGTCTGCACGTGCCCGCAGTGGACCTCACTGTGTAGAGCAGCGTCCTTCCGAACTATGTACTCCAAGACCCTTCGAGTTAACGTTTAAGCTGTACTCTTTAGACTTGTATTTAGAATGTGTCTCTCTCTGAACTGTTACCGCCTGGACGCAGTCACGGACAACATGGGGTAACTTCCTCTAGGAGAATACAAGCCTTAATAAACTCCTATTTAGCAAGTCTGCTGTCCTTCCGTCCTTCACCCCTGCTCGACGGGGTTTCTAACTGCAAAGCCAGTTTAAGGGTCACCACACTCAAGCCCACACGGCTGCCAGGGAGCCAGTGACCCCCAAAGACTACGCTGTCACCTCACTTGCCCTCGTTACGATTCTGCTAAATAGAGGAACTTGGGAAGACCCAGTTCCGACTCGGGACTGACAGTGTTCCCTGCGTTTTGCCGTTGAGATGTGCGGCAGGGGTGCAGGAACTGCGGTGGGGGGGCCTGTGGCCACCGCCCTGTCCTGGTGCTCCACTGCTGCCCCCAGCCCCCCACTTGCCTCCCCCATCTTACAGCACACCTTTCGCCCTTCTAGAGAACTCACCGTGCCACTCCCTGTGGGTTCAAACTGGGAGGGAGGCCTACCAAACCTTGACAAGTGGGGCATAAAGAGCCAGAGCACCTGCGTCACCCAGGAGGGTCCCCTCTTTCCCAGGCAGGGACACCGGAACCCAGGCCTGGGGAGAAGGGGTGCCGAGGACACTTGGCAGTTCAAAGCAGCTGTCCCCTGCATGGGACAGGTCGGCCAGGAGACATGCCGCTTCGCCTTTGCTCTGTGGCTTTATTCCAGAAGCTGTTGGACTGGAGGGCCAGCCCCTCACATCTGCCTGACCTTTCCTTGTGTGTTTGGTCATTGGTCTCCCTGAACATGACATGGTTGTCTGGCTGCAGTTACAACGGTGACCCCCCCCATGTTGGGGGCTTCCACGGGTGGGGGGACACAGGAGGAGGCTGTGCCTATGTCTGTCTCAGAAGGTCAGTTACTGACCCACTATGTATCGAGTCCTCAAATGTCACCTGCCCTGAAGGCTTCCTCCAAGCCTGAACCCTGGGAGCAAAGGTCACAAAGGCTGGGCTGCCTTGCTTGTATTCCTGGCATCCAGAGTGTCAGGGCTGCAGGGGCTCGGTGTGACACGTGTAGGGATCAGAAGGACGTCACTTAGCGCTGAGGCGTACCAGGTGCTGCCAAGTTGGGTCTCCCCCCCGCCCCTCGTGGGCACTGATCGGCCTTTCCCCGTGCCCCACCCTGAAGCATGCCACGTGAGGATTCCCAGCCCCACAGTAAACCCTGTTAGCCCGCTGTGCTCCCAGGTCCCTGACTCGAGGACCTTCCTCGCAGGGTCTGAGGGTAGATGCTCACACAGCGTCTGTCTGGTGCGTCACGGGCAGGGTTCACAGGCTCCCATGCTCTCAGCGGGGAACCGTGATCGGGAGCTGGCCCAGCCTGCCCGTGGCTTCTTGTGGGGTTCCCGTCCCTTGCCATCCGAGGTTGAGGAGCTCTTTGGTAGGACCAGAGGCAGCCTCGAGCCAGGGCCGTGAGACCAGGTCACTAACCTGTGTCCTCGCTCTAGTCTGGTCCTCATCCTACCTGGCCCAGTTTGCTTTTAGAGCGGCAAGTGCAGGGACTTCCTCTTCTGCACCCTGCCCCCCATCACACCCCTGCACCCGCCTGTGCCTCCCGCACTGCCCTGCCCCTCCCTGCATGAGCCCCATGGACCCCCCCCCCAATCCCTTCTGCAGCTTGCAGTTGCTTTTGAGATGTGCATGTTGTTCTTTCAGAAGCAACATGTCAGAAAAGGCATTTGAACAGCTGTCCTGCACCGCAATGTCACTGTAGTAATTGTCTCTGTGGATGAGTCACGTGGTGACACGTTCTGAGCCGCAAGAACACCCAGCACTGTTGCTGCTCAGAATCCATCTTTATTTACGGGGCAGGACCCCAAGAAGAGGCTCCAGGTGAAGGTGGGGCAGCGTCTTCTAAACAGCAGACGGGACAGCGTGCCCCGGGGGCTTCTGCAGGCTCCGCTGTGACGTGCTTGGGGAGATACGGCTGGGCTGCCGGGATGGGATTTCCTTGACATGCTGGACAGTTGTGGGGAAAGGATAGAAGAGACTGCCCAAGGGTCAGCCGGGTCTGGGGCTGCCTGGGTACTGACAGGGGTCTCCCTAGCTTGAGGGGCTGGGGACCTCATCCCTCACCTGTGTGTGGGTCTGGGTGTCCCCTCCTTCCCTGGGAGTCAGGGCAGGGGGCAGTCTCCCAGCAGGAAGGGGGCTGGCCTCTGCTGTCCCTAACCCAGGGTTAGGTCCCCACCATGGGTCCTGTCCAGTTGCAGAGTCCTGCAGTGGCTCTGGGGCGCCCTCGTGTGGTGAGCGCCGGCACCTGCAGGAGGTGGACGCAGAGCCAGGCCTCCTGCACAGGTGAGCCTGGCTGGAGGGTCCGAGGGCCCAGGTGGACTCAGACTCCACCTGAGCGCGTGGTGTGCGGGCTTTGTGGAGCAGCCTGTCCCGACCCCACACAGACGATGCCCGCTGTGGACTGCTGACCGTTTTGAGCCATGGCAGGGCGCAGGCTGGGGCGGGAGTGTCACAGCCTGGTCCTGTTGTTGGTCGTCCGTTTCTTATGGGTGCAGACGCAGCTCACAGGGCCGACTTCTCGGGCTGCACACAGGTCTCGGTCCCAGCCTGGGGCTCCTGGGAGGGTCCAGGACAGACAGCCCAGGGGTCCTCCCCAAGTGTCTGGAGCTCCCCGCATAAACCTGCGTGGGGGTGCGACCCTGGCCGCAGGTTGGGAGTATCAGGTCACTGGACTCTGGGGCCGGAGTGCTGCCCCACACCGGGCATTGATCCTGGGGTCAGGCCCTGCAAGGGGTTGGGGCAGGCTGTGTGGTCCCTGGGGCAGGGAGTCGGGGGAGGGAGGAGCTGCAAGGGGTCCACCCGTGTCTTAGGGCAGCTGACTCACCTGCCCGCTGTGGCCGAGAAGAGACCTGCTATCTATTGGAGGGGCTGGACCTTTCCACCTTGGTCAATTTCCCACTCGTAGCCCCGGGGAGGGGGGCTCAGCTGCCCTTGGCCTCTGTCGGACTCCACCCTCATCACAGCCCCTGCAGAAATGGCTTGTGGAGGGGCCCCTTCTGAGTCATGCCTGGGTCCTCATCCGTTCCTGCACAGGTGTGATCCCTGCCCCTGCCTTCCTGCTGTGAGCTCCCTGGGTGGGGGTGGTGATGAGGCGTGGCTCCTGCACGGTGTGTCTGTGCCTCCCAAGGGGCGAGGCCCCAGGGGGTATGTGTGTGTGTGCGTGTGTGTGTGTGTGTGTGCATGCGTGTGTGCGTGTGTGTGTAGACACAACCTTCTTAGACCCTCTGGAATGAAGTCGCCAGACAGAAGCAGACCCCTCTCCTTCACCACCTCTGGGTGAACCCTACCACCCCTCTTCCTCTGACAAGCAGGGGAGCAGCACCTCATCATTACTCCTTCTTTCTTACGCCCCCTCCAAACATTGTTACCCTTCTGGTTGCTGGGAGCCCAGAGGTGCAAGTCCAGGCTGCCAAGGGTCAGCGCTCCTGGGGTTGCCCACCACCAGTGTCCAGGTTGATGCCCCAAACCAGAGGTGGCTAGGACAGACACCCAGCTCCCAGCCCGGGGCCTGGACTCGAGGGGGCCCTGCCTGAAGGTGAGGTTACAGCTGGACCACAGGGAAAGAGCGGGTGGGGGCAGTGGTCACCCTGGTCTGGGCAGATCCCTCCCTGGCCCTGTGGTGCCTCTTCCCGCTGCTCTGTTGAGGGGGCTGCTGCTGGAAGGGCCCCAGGGGACACCTGAGTTCTGGGGGAGGCTGTGGGCTGCTGGCCTTGGCTGTCCATTAGGTTTTATTCAGAGAAGAGAAGCCTTCTCTGCAGGACTGGGTCCTTGGGCAGGCCAAGTAGAGGGCGACCCTGGCCATCTGCTGGTGTCCCCCTCCCTGCCCCACACTGGGGGGTAGCCCCCTGCTGGAGAGCCCTGGGCTGGCCCCCAGGCCAGTGCCCAGCTGGGTCCCAGGGATATTCGGAGCACTCACCCAAGCCGGCTGTTCCTCAGCACGAACTCCCAGGGCGTCTGCAGGGCATGTCCAGTGGGCCAGACCTTGGCCTGGAGCTTGGGGGCCAGGTGCACTGGGCAGGGAACCCAGCCCATTCCTCTGGGGTGGGGTCAGTGGTCTGAGTGTGGGTGTGGGTGCGTGTGGAGCGTGTGGCTGTGGGAAGGAGGGAAGCTGAGCATGGACAGGCAGCGCCATGTTGGGTGCCGAGCGCCCGCTCTGGGCTCAGTCCCGAGGTCTAGGCACGTGGTCCTGCCCGCACTGCGGCAGTCTTCCCGCAAGGCCTGCTCAGGGGAGGCCTGGGAACCCCGCAGAACTGCGGACCCACCCAGGGGCCTGGGACACGGCTACAGTGACCTCAGTCCTCCTTTGGGGGAGGGTTCTAGGAAAAAGGAGCTGGGGAGCTTGTTCCAGGGTCAGACCCCCACCCCCACAGAGACCGACCAGCCCTGGTCCGTGCCGAGGACCCCCCTTCAGCTCCTAGTGTCATCCTCCCCACCTGGCTAACTCCTCAGGTCCCCAGGAAGGGAGGTGGCCAAGCATGGAGCTGCACCTTCCCTCGGGGGGTGGGAGGGTCAACAAAGCTGGTCCTGAGAGGTTCTGAGCGGCCCCAAGAAAAAGCTCAGACTGGAGAAAAGCCACTCTCCTTCCACACCCAGCAGGGCACCAGACCCGGAGGCTGCTCCCAGGCCACCTCCACACACCTGGACCTCTGGAGGCGCTGGGCAAACCCCCCACGGGGGAAGGAGGGAGGAGGGGCCCTGGCCCAGGCTAGCCCTGCGGGGTGCCGCTCTGCTGCACCACGGACAGGCCGGCTGGCTGGGGAGGCCTCGACACTTCCCCGTGCTCCAGGGTGGCAGGGGGCGGAAGGACCCTGTCTGTGGACTGGGTGACCTGCCCCATGATGGCACAGGAACAGGGAGGCCCCCCTGGCTGCTGCTTGTGCCTGCAGGGTGTCTCAGGAAGGAAGGGGGCTGGGACAAAAGGGTGGGGGTCGAGGGACCACGGCCTGACACTTAAATGGTCCTTTCTGTGCTGGTTTTCTGCTCCCTGCCTGGAGCCCAAGGTCTGGGAGAATTTGGGGGAACCCTGGGCCCCCCCGCTCAGGCTTGGAGCCCGGCCATGAAACTGAAAAACTGCGCAGCTGCAAAGCAGGGCTGGGGACTTGCTGCAGGGGGAGGGCGGGCACGTTCGGGCGCCGCTCCTGCTGATCTCGGCCAGAGTGAGTGGTCTGTCTACCCCCAGGCGGCCCCGCGACCCCGGAGCAGACGGGGTTGCAGGACCCCGGTGCAGGGAGGCAGGAGCCCGCAGGCGGAGCGCGCGCAGGTGGCCAGCAGGTGGCGCTGGCTCCCAAGGACAGAAAAAAAAAAAGCCTGCAGCAAACCCGAGTGGGTGTCACTGCGGCTGCGGAGGCGGCGGGGGAGGGGCTCGCGCCGTCCCCCTGGGCTGCGGAGCCTCACGTGCCCGAGTCCCGCAGAGTGCCGAGCCGGGTCCGGGGCGCGATGCGGCCAGGCGCACCCACCGGGGGGCCCCGTGAGGACCCTGGACACAGCTGTAGACCTGGCCTCCCCACCCCCTTTCCCCATTTTGAGCCTTGTCCTCGAAGCTGGGGAGGGTTGCGGGGCAGTTGCAAGAGCTCCAAGAGGGCCACCCCCACACCGCGGCCCGGCCGACCCGACGAAAGGAGGACAGACTTTGCAGTGACCTCAGACCCTACTCCACCCTCCTCCCTCGTTGTCATGGCAACTGCCCAGCGCGCCCGCGGTTGGGGCAAGTGGCCCTCGGGGCACAATTGGCCCCGCGCCCGTGGCGCTCCCGTCGCGCGGGACCGTCCCACCGCCAGCACCGCGGACAGCTCCTCGCCCCGCAGCCGAGGCGGTGGGGCCTCCGGAACCCCAGCCGCGCGGCCGCCCCAGGTCCCCGCGCACGGCGCCCCCCGCCCCCCGCGGCTCCCGCCCCCAACTGCACCGCTCCCCGCAGACCCTCCCTTTGTCTCCCGGCCCCCGCGCTTCCTCGGAGGCCCTCTCGGTCCGCAGCGCCCGCCGCAGTCTCTCTAGCGCTCCGTGCTGCGGACGCACGTGGCCGAGGGCCGAGGCCGGGTGGCCGCAGCCTCATCCCGGCCGCCGGCTTCCCCCTCGGCCGCCCCCACCCGCCTGCGACGCCTTTGTGTCCCGCGACCAGGTCCCTGGCCCGGCAGCTGGGCCGCCCTCTGGGCGGGCGCATTGTTCGCCGGATTTGTCCGCGGCGTGAGGGGCCGCCGGGGGCCGGCTCGCCTGCCTCCCGCGGGAGGGGCGCCGCGCTGGCCGGGCTCGCGGGCCATTTCCATGAGAAAGGAGTGGCGGAGGCGCCTCTCTTGGCATTCACCGCGTGCCTTAATTGTATAGACATTAAATCAAGGTCCGCTGTGAACACGCAGAGGGGCCCTCAGGGCTGCGGCGGGCGGCGAGCGGCCGGGGTCGGGGCTGCGGCTGCGGCTCGCGTGGGGTCCTCGCGCCAAGGGCGCCAACGCTCCGGCGTCTTCGCCGCGGTGCGGGCGGGGCTGCTCGGACTCCAGCCCGGATCCGCCCCCAACTCCGAGGCGCCCACTCTTCTCTCCCTGCCCCTCGAGGTGTCCCGGGAGCCTGGCGCCCTGCGAGCGCGCGGCGAGGAGGCGCCGGGGCCGGGGCGCGGGTGGGGGCGCGCGAGCGTGTGCGCGCCCGGCCGTCTCCCGCGGGCCGCCGAGAGGTGCGGAGCCCGCTCCCCCGTGGGGCCCCCCCTCTCCGGCCCGGCCCGGCCCACGAGCGCGCAGCCAATGCGGTTAAAAGAAAGAATTTCGATGCTCAGAGATGAAAACCAGTCTCTTTTTTTCAACGCCGCGAGCTCGCCCGCCCCGTGCACCGGGGCCTGGCAAGAAGGCGCTCGGGCTGTTGGTGGAAAGACGAGGAGACCCGGAGAACCCGCTCGCTCGCCGGCTCGCCCCGGCCCGGCCCCGAGCGCAGTTACCCGTCGCGGGCGGTTCTTCGGCCGCCGCCGCCTCCGCTCCCAGCGCCGCCCGTTCCCGCCTCCTGCTCGGCGCCCGTGGGCCCCACACGCCGCTGCCCCGGGTGGAGGAGGGCGCGCGGGGGGGACGCTGCACACGGAGCCGGGCAAGTCCCCGAGCGCCGCGGGCCGGCTGGGAGCCTAGCGTCCGCGGAGTCGGCGCTGCGGGCGCCCCGCTCCTGTTCGCCCGGCCCGGCCCGGGCACGACTGTCCCCGCGCCCGCCGTTGCCGCAGCTGCCTTCGCGCGTATCCGCGCTCGGCTCGGGCACCGGGCGATTATCACTGGGGCGCGCGGTGACGTCACCCGGACACCGGCTCCGCCGCCGCCTCCCCGAGGTGTCCTTGAGAACTGCGGGGCACGCGCGCCGCGCACACGCTCACACACGCACTGCGCGTCCGATGCCTCCCGCGCCACCTCGCCGCCGCGTTCCGCCCCGCGCGCTCCTCCGCTCACACGGACGCCGCCCTCGAGCGCCCTCCGTTGTGCCGGGCGCCCCGCGGCCACGCATAGGGCCACAGAGACGGTTCTCTCTGACACACACACACACACACACACTCACACACTCACACACACACACTCACACACACACACACTCACACACACACACACTCACACACACACCACAGAGACGGTTCTCTCTGACACACACACACACACTCACACACACACACACTCACACACACACACACTCACACACACACTCACACACACTCACACACACACACTCACACTCACACACACACACTCACACACACACACCACACACACTCACACACACACACACACACACACTCACACACACACACTCACACACACACACCACACACACTCACACACACACACTCACACACACTCACACACACACACTCACACTCACACACACACACTCACACACACACACCACACACACCACACACACACACACTCACACACTCACACACACACACACTCACACACTCACACACACACACACACACTCGAACGCCCCCTGACTCCCACCAGCAGCCCCCGAGCGCGGTTCCGGCACCCCTCCTGCTACAGGCTCTCTGGAAACCTATCACACCCACCAGACACGCGGGGCCTGGAACCCACACCCCGCCTAGCCTGCGGACACTCCTCAGCGCTCAGGCCGGGCCCCGCAGGTTTGGTCTCTTGCATTCTGTCCACAGTACGCCTCTGCTGATCTCACACACAGTCATGCCCCCCACCCCCCCAGTCTCGGAGAAAGGGGCCTGCAGAGAACACGGTGCGCTCTGGCCCTCTGGCCCTCTGGCCACAGGCCTCCTGGGCTGCAGGCCCTCACACGGAAGGGGAAGATAGTGACCCCATCCCAGACTGCTCCCTGGTCCCTTTGTGTCCTGGCTGGGATGGGGACTTCTTGCCCCCAGGTACCACCGTAGCACAGGCCACACCTCGTGGCCCGACTGCCCAGCCACTGTGCCCTCTCCTGGGAGTCCTTCCAAGAACTGACCCAGATCCGTCCTTCTAGGGCCAAGGAGCAGCGGCTTCCCTCAGCCACCCCACTTCACGTCTCGCCTTTGTTCCGGTGCAGACGGAGCAAGCCGCAGGCCCGGGCCTGGCCAGCAGGCCTCTGCTCCCTTCCTTCCCTCCGGCCACCAGTCCCTGCACCATCTGCCCTCAGAGTGGAGCCCGCTGACCCTCCCGCCTCCGGTGGGCACCCGCCCCCAGCATGCTTCCTTCCTTTTCCGTTCTCCAGCCCTGGGGACCCTGAAGAGAGCCACCTGGGAAGGAAGCCGGGACTCTGCCCTCAAACCCGCTGGTCTTCAACCCACCAGGGCAACCCTCCTTCCTCTCCTTCGTCAGACCCCTGTCCGACCCTAACCAGCCTGTGTTCCTTTGCAGGTGAAAAGCCTGGCCCTTCTTTCTCACATGGGATTCTCAGACCCTCCACTCCTCCACATGGAAGCGAAACCTTTGCCTGCCCACAGCCCGGTGCCGGGGAAGCTGCCCCAGTCGGCAGTGCTGGCAGCCATAGCTTCAGCAGGCCGGACGCTGGTGTTGGCGGGGGTAGAGGGCAGGGGAGGCTGGGCAGCCCGGGTCCAGCGTCAGCGGACTGGATCGCCCTCTGCCTGCAGCGACGGCCGCAGGTGGACCAGGGCCCCTCACCATGATGCTGCCAGATGGGTCCCCTCGCAGTGGGGTTCGCTGTCCATGGTGTTGAAACCCAGCCCTGAACCCCAGTCTCACCTTCTCCCGCCCCCCTCTGGACTTTGTGCCCAGTGCTCTCCCATGAAGGGTTGGGGTCCAGGTGGGGCCTGAGGGCAGGTGCCGCCACCCCCCTGCCTGGATAAGGTCAGGCCGGCTCTGGCTCTCAGCCACCTGGAGCTTGTTTGCCTTCCAAGGGGAGGGCAGGGCGTCTTGGGTTTCTGGACCCCAAATCTTTCTTCGGATGCCCTTTCTTGCAGCCCGGCCCCACCTCAGGCCAGTTTGGGGGGGTGGGGTGGCTGCAAGACCTGTGTCCTCCTCTGGCCTAGCACCCCCTCTCTGCCTCCCTTCACCACTGGCAGACCTCTCTGCAAGCAGGGCAGATGTGAGGGGGGGCACACCTACCCTGGGATCACACCAGCTTTTTGCACAGCCCACAGGCATTCCCTCTCACCATTTTAACCTCCCAGAGTCCCGGCACTGATAGGGTCAGAGGCTCGCCCCTTCCATTCCCAGCCATCGGCAGCCCCAACGCTGGCCCCATGCCCTGGGGAGAAAGAGCTGCCCTGAGCGTGGAGGGTGGAGCTGACCACTGGGTGCTGCATGGGAACGAGGGGCCCCCTCCGACCTCTGCCCTGCCCGCCCTCTGTGCCAGCCTGTCGGAGACCCTGCTGGGGACCCTGGAGCCTCGGTAGGCATCAGAAAATTCAACTTACTGCTGCAGAGCCCAGTGCGTGGTGGTGCTCCGGCCGGCTCTGTGGGGGCCCCGGCCTCCTCTCTGCCGGTGCCCGGGCGGCAGCTTCTTCCCAGCGCACCGAGATTTTGTGTTTGTGGGCTGATTTATTTGCCAGCTCTCAGGATGCGAGAGGGGGCTTCCAGCTCAGAAGGAAGGCGCGTGGGAGCTGGCAGCTCGTGGCTCCCGGTTCCAGGCCGCCGCCTCCGTGTGCACAAAGGCCCTTCGCACAGGCCGGCAACTTGGATACGGGTCAGGTGGCTCCACGGGGCGGGGGCAGAGCGGAGGGAGGGAGGGAGGGACTCGCCCGGGACCCCTGCCCTGCCCCTCCCCTCCCCTCCCTTCCGCCACCGCCACCGCCAAAGCCTGCGAACAGTGTGGGATTAAAGAGACGCACAGGAACGGGCGGAGAGCCGCCCCCTTTCTGCTCCAGATTCCCAGCCACACCGCCCGACACCCCCTCCTGGGCTCCAGGCTTGTCATTCCTCCAGGAAGGGGCGGGGCCGTGACCACATCTGGGAACAGCTGGCTCTTGGCCTCCTGACCCTGCCTTCTTTCCAAGGTGGGGGAGGAACGGGTCAGGGTCTTGCTGGAGGCCAATGGCAGGAGCCCGCGGTGCAGATGTGTATGGGAAGGGTAGGTTGAGGGTTTCGGGAGGAAGGGGCAGCACTGGCCTGGGCACAGGGCTTCAGGGCTAATCCCTGTTCTGGGTCCCGTGTGGTCTCAAAATGGCCCACAGCTTCCAAGCTCCAGCCTGGGGGGTTCAGGAAGCTCAGAGCCCCCCACCCCACCCCCCACCACAGACCTGTGTTGTAGGTCGTCCCATCCCTCTTTCCCGGCACCAGTGACTCCAGACATCTCCTCGAGGGAAACGTGCTTGTCCCATTCCGGGGCTGGAGGACCTCTCCCACAGCGGGACGACATCGAGGAGCGCCCCCCCCCCCCCCGTTCTCTAGCTCCTTCCAGGGTCTCTCCCACCTCAAGTGCTCTGGGGAGGGGGGGCGCGTTGCCCGGCTGCGTCACCCTGTGTGGCTGGGGCAGGTGTGCGTGCCAACACAGCACCACCTGCCCGGGGTTCAGAGGCCAGGTCTCCATAGGACGTGCCCCGCCCGCCCGCCCGCCGGCTCCCGGGCCTGATGGGGGAGGGAATTCCTCCCCTCCCCTCTGAGCGGGTGGGGGGGCCGGGCCCCCTGCCACGCCTGAGTGCAGTGGGCGGGAGTGGCCACCACAAAGGCAGCGATTGTGAGGCCCGGCCAGGCTCACAGTGGGGTGGGGGGGCGGGGGGGGGGGGAGGTGCTCGCGGGAGGGGCGGCAGGGACTCTGCAGGGAAATGAGGCCTGGGCCCTTTCCCGCCGACCCGCCCCCTTGGTCCCCTCCTCCCTGGCCCCAGCCCAGCCCCACAAGGAGGGTCTGAGACCCCGGGGGCCCTGCAGCCCACCCCCTGAGATGTATCTGCCTCGATTCTGGTCCCGGAAGTCGTCACTGGGCCTGAGGCTGGCGGAGCTGCTGGGCCCTAGTTGCCCCTGACCGGCCACTGCGGAGGCCAGGTGAGTGATGCTGGTGGGCTGGGCTGGAGCCTGGGACAAGGCCCCAGGCTGGCTGGACCCCTGGCCAGGGGCCGGAGCTGGCCTCTCATCCTCCAGGCGCCCCAGCAGCAGGAGCAGAACCAAGGCCAGTGCCCCTCCCCCACTGCCCCCCAGCCCTGCCCCAGGGCGAACCCCCTGTGCCCCCACCAGGGGTGGGTTCTGGATTTGGAGCAGTCCCCATTGCCTCCAGGCCCAGCCTGGCTCCCCGGACTGTGTTGTGGGGAAGGGGGACTCAGGCTGGGCCCCCCCAGCCACACCTAGAAGTCTTGGTGTCAGCAGATCACTTCTGGGAACGAGGTGGAGGGGAGGCCTGACCCTCAGGAAGCCCCTGGCAAGCTGTGGGGTCCGGTCACCCTGGGTCTCTCCAGGGCCCGCGGAGCCCCAGGGCGGTGGCCCACCCAGGCACACGGGGCTCCGGGCATAAGGACACCCAGCTAGAGGCACTTTTCTTCTGGAACTGAGTCCCGCGTTGTCCCTGTGTCCTCAGCTTACGAGCCAAGGGGACAAGAGCCCATGGTGGCCCACCAGGCAGGTGAGGAGGGCCGGCTTCCTCCTGGTGGCCAGCCCCACAGAGTGGGCAGCAGGGCGCCCATCTCACGATGTCAGCACCCCCCACTTCCACGTGACCTTGTGGCAGTGTCCCCAGCGAGGCTCCTTCCTCCCTGTCACACAGACGGGATGCCCCCTGCTCCAGGGACCCTCAGTGCCACCTCTTGTCCCTCAGTCCTCAGAGGCCCCAGAGCTCTGGGCCTCACACCAAGGGAGTGCCCACCCAGGCGTCACTGGCTGGGGCAGCCCGGACCTGCACCCTGGACGGATGTCCTGAAAAAGTTCTGTTTTCCCTCTCACCGCCCATCTCTGCTTCTGGGCTCCTTCTTCCTGCTTGTCCAGCTTGGGGTGGGGGTGGTCTCTCCCCTGTGGCTCATCTGTGCACTGCCCTTTCTTTCTCTCACTCCTCCTCTCTCTCACCAGCCCTTTTCTCTTTCCATGTCTCCTCCTTCCTCCGGCCCCATCTCTGTCTCTGTCCCCTAAACCTCCCTCCATCTCTGAGAGCCTTCAGGTCCCTTCTCTTCCTAATCCACACTTTCCTCCAGGGTCTCCGCCAGCTGCTTCTGGGTGATTCCAGCAGGAAAAGGAAAAGAGGGGGGTCCTTAGAGGGCCCTCAAGAGCTTCTCAGACTTCTGTCTGCTCTTAAGGACAGGGGCAGGGCCATGGCGTTGAACGTATCTGCTGGGCAGGAGTGGACGAAAGAAAGAGTGGACGTGTTCACCTGGACGCGCAGTCGTGACCACCACGCCCTTGGCCATCCCTGGGGTCACTTTGTACAGTTCTGCTTTTCGCTGTCTCTCCAAGCCTTCTCTCTCCCCATAACTTCTTGTGGAAAGTGGCTCAGGCACCAATTCTTACTAAGATGTGAATGACTGCCAGGGTTTTTTCTTTCCCTCTCTTCCTCTCTGCTCTGAGCTCTGGGCAGCTGCCTATGTGCTGTATCCACGGGCGCCGTGCCTCTGGCACCGGGTGGCTTTGGTCCCGGGAGGCACTAGCAGATCTGAGGGAGGAGGGGAGGTGGGCATTTACCTCACGCCCCCTCCTTGACCGATGGCTGCAGCCAACACTATTCACCTCCAGCATTCCTGTCGGCTTCACCAAGGACGGAGTTAATGGCAGGCTTCCCTGCTCCCACCCCAGACCACAGCAAGAGACTCTGGGGCCTCAAGAAGCCTCCTGGGGTCCCCTCCCATGATCAGGAGGGAGAGGAGAGGGGATGGGAGGAAAGGGGACACCGTGAAGGCCAGATCCGGGGCTCTAGAGGGGCTGAGGGTGCGCTGGGGTGAGGATGAGCCCCCGGCGGTGCCTCTGGTCCTTCCGAGGCCCCATCTGAACGCCGTGGCTGGGCCTCTGGAAGGGACAGCGTCCTGCAGGGGGACAGTGAGTGGGGCTGAGCACCCCGTCTGGACACCCCTCCCTCCACCCCTGATTCTGAAAGTGACTCTGCAGAAGCTCAGGGCTGAACCTGGACACCGCAGGGAAAGGACATGCTCAGCGACTGGCTTCACTGCCCGTCCCGCCCACCCTCGGGGGCAGGTGACAGTCATGACAGCTAAGTGACCTCTCAATCAGGAGAGCCAGGTCCCCAGCCCATGTCCCATCGAGGAAGTGGGGGGTGGGGGGAGGAGGGTGTGGACAGTCAAGGCTGAGGGATGGACGTCCCCGCTGCCCACCCCCCATTGTGTCTGGAATCAGCAGCTGGACAGGGTGAGTGCAGCAGGCAGCCACACGGGGCTCAGGGTGCAGGAAGACCCACCAGTGACTCAGACACCATGGCTTTGCCTGGGAGAGGGTGGAGGGTCCCTGGCCCACCTCCTGTGTCCTGGGTGCTCTCTTCTTCAGGGGCTAACCCAGAGTGACCATGTCCTCTCCTTCCAAAAGTGATGGACTAAGAGGTAGCCACCCTTGCCCAGGCCAGGCCCAGGAACATCCCCGCCCAGGGTGCCGCATACCCTCTGCACCCCTGGTTACAGAGGAATTCACAGGATCATCTGTCCCTGGGGACAGGTCAGAGGTGGAAGGGAGGGCTCTGTGCTGTGTGCTCTGCCTGGGTCAGCGGAGTTTGCCCAGGGTCCCCTGGGCTGCCCACCCTGGACAAAGCCCTGGGGGACCCCACCCACCCTGGGCAAAGCCCTGGGGGACCCCACCCACCCTGGGCAAAGCCCTGGGGGACCCCACCCACCCTGGACAAAGCCCTGAGGGACCCCACCCACCCTGGACAAAGCCCTGAGGGACCCCACCCACCCTGGACAAAGCCCTGGGGGACCCCACCCACCCTGGACAAAGCCCTGAGGGACCCCACCCACCCTGGACAAAGCCCTGGGGGACCCCACCCACCCTGGACAAAGCCCTGGGGGACCCCAGCCACCCCTCCACCACATCCCCTCTGTCACCCACCCGCAGGCACACGAGAGGGGCTGGGGCTCTCGGAAAACTGACAGGGGCTGAGGTTAATATTAATAACACTAATGAAAACAATCAGCTCACATTACCCCCAGGGCTCAGAGGGAATGACACCCTGGATCGCATCCTCGTGGCTGCAAAAATAATTTCTTGGAAATCGCTCTTGAAAGCGGAGGCTCCGGCCACCAAATGAGCAAGACCCACCTTGTGGAGAGGGGCTCCCTCCCTCCCCCCCTGCCTCCCCCCTGTGCTCTCCTTACCGGTCACTCCTCCGGGGTCCTCCCTGCAGGGGCCTGGCCTTGCTCCCCACCCCACTGCCGTTGGGCCCATTGGAGGGCCGCAGTGTCCACCACGGGTCAGGGTCACTGTTTCCTCCCTGGAGACAGTCTCTGCGGTCATCTTCGCTGGTGCGTAAACACAGGCCGGGCCCGGCCTTGGGGCCCAAGAGTGGGTTCTGGAAATCAGAGGGGTGGGCGAGTTCACACCCTGCACCTCTGCGTGGCCCTGAGCCTGGGGGTCCTCAAGTGAGAAGTGGGGGGGACAGAGACAGCTCCTGCTTCCAGGGCCTGTGAGAAAATGTAAGGAGGATGAGGATACAGCAGTCGTTCCATTCGTAAAAGAGATGTTTTTTATGAAAATGCACGCTTTTGAAGTAAACACAATCCTAGGAAGCTTTATTTGTTCAGAACCTCATTTCTCCTGTTTTGAGGGGCCCCATCTTATGTAAGAGTCTGGGTGTCCACCAGGACTGAGTGGGGACAAAGGAGGTGCCCCAAGTGGGCCAATGGGGTGGTCCTGGAGTGTGTGGACCCCAGAGGTCTGGCAGCCTCAGGAGCAGAGGATGTGTGTGTGTGGGGGGGCTGCTTCTTCCTCCATCCCCCTACCCCATCGAGCCATCCCTGGGGACGCCCGGCCACCCAGCACCTCTGCCCTGCTCCGGGCCCGGTGGGCTGTCTGGGAGCTGTCCAAGGTGCTGCTCAGGTGACACGGCTCAGAGGAACACTATTCACTGTGTATCCACCGTGCCCTGGGCCTCAGCAATGGGGCAGCAGACCTGTCAGGACCCTCCCCCTGGAGATTACGGCTCTGGATCAGGCTGGGCCTGGAGGCACGCATCCCAAAGACACATCTAGCGCTGAACATGCAAAGGGCTGCAAGGTGGTCGGCGACTCAGCCCGGGGCCCCTGGACCCTCCTAGTGGGCAGCCCACCTGGCCACCTCCGGACTTGGATGCAATGACACACCACGGGGGAGTGGGGGTATCTGGCTTCCCGAGTGGCCCCTGAGGGGTCAGCTTGTGGGTCAGCTTCCAAGGGGCGGGCCTGGGCCAGAGGGACCGGGAAGCTGGAGGAGTCGGGTCAGAGAAGCCCTCAGTCGCCTGCGGGCCACTCCTGAGGAGCGGCTCCTGTTTACAAACTTTCTGTGGAAGTCCTCACCCTCGGGTGGCCCCTCACCCACAGCGCCCCTTTCGCCATGTCTGGTCCCTGCTCTGGGGTGTGACTGGGGTGACAGGGACCCGGCTGGCTAAGGCAGCGGTTACTGCTCGGTCTCGTCCCCAATGGGAGTGAGGAGCGAGGGAGGGAGGGAGGGAATATGGTCAGACAGGTCGTGTCCGACGGGAAACCCACCAGCGTGCCTGCCCCTGAGCAGGTGAATAGATCCGAGGGGGAAATCGAGCCTACAAGTGGTTAATTGGTTTTGCCTCAATCAGCCCAATGAATATTCATAAGGTGCCGCTGTCCCCATCCGCAGTGGTCTGCACCCAGCAGCCTCACACCCCGCCTCCCGCGCTGACTGACAGCAGCCCGCACTCGGCTCTGATTGGTCCAGCTGCTCTCAAAATGCCATAGCAACCCTTGGCTGGTTGCCTAGCAATTCTTCCTTTTCTTCCTTTTTTCCTCCCTCCCTAAAGCCCAAAGCCAGCAATCCATACACTGAGGGCAGAAATGCCTTTGTGCCATGGTGTGTGCGTGTGCTCACGTGTGCTCACACACAGGTGTGCAGTTACCTGCGGGTATGTGGGCAAGAAAGAAGCTGTCTCTTCCACCGCAGGTCCCAGGGGCTCAGGGTGCTCCCAGGCCCTAAAACTGCCCCGGCTCGCCTGCCTGAACTCAGGCTGGCTGTATATCTTGCTTGGGAGAGGGAGAGGGAGGGGGTGCAGACTGCTGGCCCAGGGGACCTCGGATGCATCACCCACCAGCCAGGGTCCCCCACACCCAGAGGCAGGTAGGACCAGGGCAAGTCTTCAGCCCCAGGTTCCTCACTGGTGAAGATGATGTCGATACCCAGGCCCTGTCCAGCGGTGGTGCTGGGCTTCATGGACCAATGTGTCAGGTTCACACCACTGGGATGCATGAGGGTCCTGGTGTCCATCACCTGGGTGGCATCAGAGGTACCCATTAGGCTTGGCCAGTCCACCACTTCTATAGAGGAAGTGGTGCTCTGCTCTGTTCTGGGTCTGTCCTCCTGGGGAGGTTTCTAGTGGACATGGTGGGGCCAGACCCTTGGGAAGAAAGTGGCCAGCTTGGTATTGCTTAGGAAAGAATTAAGGAGAATATCACAACCAGGGAAATTGGCAATGTCACCTTAGATACACTTCAGAATCTATACCTAAAATTGTAGAGGTGAGCCTGGTTCTGCCCTGCTGTCCTCTGAAGCCCACCGACGTGTCCTGGGCCACCTCCAGGACCCTGGGTTGGAAGTGCCCGGCCACCAGCACGTCCCCCGGCCCCCGACCGGCCACCAGCACGTCCCCCGGCCCCCGACTGTCCAGTCCTTGGATGTGCATGTCTGTGAAAGGACCGGAGGCAGGCAGCCGGCCAGGGTCCCTGGGGACGTGGGACCCCATCTGTCCTGTCCAGGACAGGACAGGAGAACAAGGCCAGAACGGGCAGCCCACGAGAACTTCAGGGCCCCACTGGCCACAGAGGACGCTAGGTGGGCGGCCGGTTCTCCTTTCCAAAGAGGCGTGGGGGAGGGTGACTATTTTCTCCTGGAAGGGGGTGGGTGAGAAACTGCTGAGAACGCCCTGGAGATATTTTACATTCCCTTATTTCAGGCCATTGAACAAGTTAACTCTTGGATGTCGGTGGCAGACACACCAGGACCAAGAAGTCGAGGGAACCGGTCCCAAAGTCAACCTCTACCGTTTAATCACTACATCAGGAAACAAGACGGGAGGAAGTCACCCCACTGGGTGCAGAGGCAGGCACTTCCGCCTCACCCAGAGGAAGAGGGGGGAGTCTCACGCTGTGGGGTGTCCCCAGCGTGCATGATTACACTGACACGGACACACGAGGTGACCAGCGGAAGCAAGATCGCCTGTGCCCCGCGCTGAGCCCCAGCGGGCTCCCTGTTCAACACGTGAGCGTCTCCGGTGACACAATCTCCGTCGGTGGCCAGGGAAGGACGTCAGACGCTCCCTCCAGATCTCGGGGGGTCTGGGAGTGGGTGGACAGTCTGGATGTGTAGTGTGGGTACTGGTGGGGGGGACCCCTCCCTCCTCACTGATTGAACTAACATGGACTTCCTCTTGGGGCAGGAGGGGGCCCCTGCTCAGTCCCCGCTTCGCCCAGGGCTCAGGGGGCAGCAGGACGAGGAAGTTTTCCCGCCAGCCAGCATAGCACCCGCCCAGGTTCCAGGGACAGTTATTGAGGAAAGAGGTTGGACGCAAGAAAGGGCGATCTCCACTGAGACACACAGGGCGGGGAGCCTGGGACGGCAGTGCCCAAGGGGTCCGGCCACCCTTCCCCTCCTCCTGAGCCTGGGATGGCAATGCCCAAGGGGTCTGGCCACCCTTCCCCTGCTCCTGAGCCTGGGATGGCAGTGCCCACGGGGTCTGGTCACCCTTCCCCTGCTCCTGAGCCTGGGACGGCAGTGCCCAAGGGGTCTGGCCACCCTTCCCCTGCTCCTGAGCCTGGGATGGCAGTGCCCACGGGGTCCGGCCACCCTTCCCCTGCTCCTGAGCCTGGGATGGCAGTGCCCATGGGGTCTGGTCACCCTTCCCCTGCTCCTGAGCCCGGGACGGCAGTGCCCACGGGGTCTGGCCACCCTTCCCCTCCTCCTGAGCCCGGATGGCAGTGCCCAAGGGGTCTGGCCACCCTTCCCCTGCTCCTGAGCCTGGGATGGCAGTGCCCAAGGGGTCTGGTCACCCTTCCCCTGCTCCTGAGCCTGGATGGCAGTGCCCAAGGGGTCTGGCCACACTTCCCCTGCTCCTGAGCCTGGGATGGCAGTGCCCAAGGGGTCTGGCCACCCTTCCCCTGCTCCTGAGCCTGGGATGGCAGTGCCCAAGGGGTCTGGCCACCCTTCCCCTCCTCCTGAGCCCGGGATGGCAGTGCCCACGGGGTCTGGTCACCCTTCCCCTCCTCCTGAGCCTGGGATGGCAGTGCCCAAGGGGTCTGGCCACCCTTCCCCTGCTCCTGAGCCTGGGATGGCAATGCCCAAGGGGTCCGGCCACCCTTCCCCTCCTCCTGAGCCTGGGATGGCAGTGCCCACGGGGTCTGGCCACCCTTCCCCTCCTCCTGAGGCACAACGCTCTCCTTAGGAGTGGGGACGGTGGCCAACAGCTGGCCAAACCCCGAGAGGGGGGCAGATGAACTGCGCAGGACCAGCTGGCCACCTGGCCTATCCGGTGTTTCAAAGACCATCAGGGAGGGAGGGACAGAGACACCCTCAGGACCTGGAAGGGAGCCCCCTGCCTGGAGTGCAGACCCCACCCCACATGGCTGGTGGGCTGAGGGCAGCCAGGCCTTGCAGGAGAGGAGGCCGAACTGGAGGTGCGTGCCAGGCCAGTCCCCGCCGGTGCAATGTGGAAACTGAGGGAGAGAGAGACTGTCACCATGGAAACAAGGTGTGTTCGGAAGAGAAGCCTGCTCTGTGTTCTCCTTGCTCTTGGTGGAATCACGCTGTCAGCACGGGCGGGTGTCGTTTCTCCAGCCAGACAAGCCTTCTCGAGAAGGTAGGAATCTCACCTGGCACACCCTCCAGCCTGGAGCCCGGCACCCCTGTCTTCCCTGCCACGGGTGTCCCCTGCTTCCCCAGAGGTGGCTGCAGCTGATACATCTGGCCGAGGACCTCTGGGAAGCTGTGGCAGGACCCTTGACCACTCCCAGCATAGAGTCATCCGTGGTCCTGAGAGCCACCAAGGGGCCAGAAGCTCTGAATCCCCAGGGGGCCCGGGAGAGAGCAGCAGCCGCCACCCACGGGCCTTTCCTGCCAGGACAGCTCAGCGAGCTGCAGCCCCGGCTCTGGGAGGGCACGTGCCTGGGCGGGCGGCCGGCCAGCCTGGCACAGAGAGGCCCCCGCCAGCTGGCAGGCCGCGGGGCAGAGGGTGGGGGGAGCAGTAATCCCTGTGGCCCTCGCCTCGCTCCTCCCATGTCCCCAGGGCTGACGGCCACCACAAATAGCACCGTGAGCACCACAGGCTTTGTCTTGGGAAATTAATCCAGCTCAGAGCAGGACAAACCGGGACATCCCTTTGGAGAACAGTGCCCAAGGTCAGGGGAGACCAGGGCTCACAGCGGTCAGCTGTGACCTGTCCATAGGATCCAAGGGCCACCGCCGCCATGGAGCGGGGGACTGGGAGCGGGTGGGGAGGAAGAAGTTGACAAGAGAGCAGAGTGTGGCCCTCAGAAGCCCTCATGGGGGCAGAGAGGGGAGGGGAGGGTAGAGGAGAGGTCGGGCTGCAGGTCCGGGTGGAGGTCACAGGTGTCCTCGCCTGAAGCCAGTGGGACCCCCAATGTCTCCCAACCCTTCCCATTCCTCCCTCTGTGGGGGGCGGGCAGCTGGAGGTGCTTCAGCCAGGAGGGGACAGGCACTCCCGTAACAAGAGGATTTGGGGCAGATTTGTCCAGAGTTGCGGCTTTAATAGTGGGTGACATTGCAGATCTCCGTGAGGTCCTTGTTTATTATGTTCTTCGAGTGATTGCAAACCTGGGGCTCGTTAATGGCGACAGAAGCCTTTCTGTAACCCAGCACCTCCCTGCGTGAACACGTGGGAGGCACCTTCCACGCGGGCACAGGCCTCGCACCTTTGGAGGGCCCCCCTCCCACTCTCCTTCCCCCCACCTGCCCGCCCGCCACGGCCTTTATCACCATGTTAATTTGGAAAACAGGTCATGAGAAATTAAATGGCTTAAAATAGGTCACCCATTATAACTCCGCATTCTATTAAATGAGAGCATCTCTAAAAATCTTTATTAGTTTATTGTAATTAAAGGCAATCCATGCAGAGAGAAGTAAATCATTGCTGGTTCTGCAGGCTGCCCGGTGGTGGCCTCGGGGTGGCCTTCGCCTCTGCCGTGGCCGACCCCAGCATCATCCTGACATCCACGAACGTCACTTTGTGATCCGAGTCCCAGCAGGACAGAGGACAAATGAATAATAAACATATGTTCTAACCATCCACTAACACAATGGGACTCAATTCCGTCCTGACTCGGTTCAACCTCAGAAACCGGCACCTGCAGCCAGGCCACGTCTGTGCGGCCTTGTTTCCTGGGCAGAGGTCTTGGTGGGCCCAGGGCAGGGGCGGGGACGTCTTCTGGAGCATTCTGGAGCAGACCTGCCTCCAGCCGGGCCAGTGGCACAGAGCTTCCCATGCTTGATGTCACGCGAGCTCGTCTGCAAGCAGCGCTCTGGGTGACCTCGCTTGCAGACGGGGAGACTGAGGCACAGAGAGGCCGAGGAGCGTGTCCGGGTCACACGGCAACTGCAGCTCGTGCGTGAGTGTGTGTGTGTGCCTGCTTTGCCCTCGTTGTGTCCACAAGAGGACGCACCGGTGTCCTCCCCCAAAGGGGAGCCTTGTTTAGTTCCCAGATGGGGCATCTCAGGGAACTGGGGGTCCACCTGAGCCCCGTGAGTCCCGGGAGCTCAGAAACTCACTCTCCTGGGACACAAGCCCAGGCCTCTCCTGTGGCTGCTTGGACAAGCCCTGGACACAGCAAGTGAAACAAAGGCCTCCTCTGACAAGGGCTGTGTCCCAGGGAGGCTGCCGGCTAAGCGAGCCCATATCAAGTGTGGATTTAGGAGAGGAACAAGGTCCCAGGCTCTGGGTCACTTCTGCCACACGGCACGGGCAGTGTTCTCCCGAGGGCAAATGGCCACAGGCAGGCTCGCCAGGTCTCTTCTGTGCCACCCTGCCCACGACACATCCGCTGGGTGGTGGTGGAGGAGACAGGCGGGCTCTGCTCCCCCTCAGCCCGATCTCCATCCTGCAAAGAGCAGCCCATCTTTTGGGGTCACTGGGGAGACGGACCCTCGTGACGGTGCTGAGTGAGACACACACACTAGAGCCGGAGGGCAGTTTCCCACACACTCTCTGTGTGACCTCTGGCAAGGCCCTTAACCTCTCCGTGCATTCGTGTCTTAGCCGGGCGACTTCCTGCCAAGGCTGTGATTTCGTTTCACTGGCTTTGCCACAATCTGCAGCCCACACCACACATTGAGGTCACATGAAATGCTTGTTAACCCCTTTTAATGGTGACTACGCTAAAAAAAAAAAACCCGGCAGCCGGAGGGACCCAGTGAGAGGCACGTCATGTGTCCATCCGAATCTTCTAAGAGGAACCCACTCTGTGCTCAGCCGATGTCAGAGCCCAGGGAACACGGGACGGGACGTCCCCACCTCCCCGCCCTGAAAGCATCCCGGGAAGGAACCCTGGAGCAAACCCCAGAGTCTTGGGGGTGCGTGTTAGTCACCTTCCATCCGGGGTACCCCTCAGCCCATCTCAGTGATCTCTGACACCCCGTCGCTACTGTTACTGCAAAAAAAAAAAAGAATCATGTTTGCACTTAAGTCTGAACAAAAGGGCACTTTGCTGAGTGGGCCGCTCTGGTGGACCACACTCTTTTATTGCTGCTCACCTACATCACTGGGACCCGAAGGCAACACACGCTCTAAAAATAAACGCTGCTTTTAAACTTGCCCTCACAGCGAGCCGCCAGGCACTGTGCTGTTCTGTTTGTTCTGACCGAGGGGCAGACGTGACCAGGGACGCTGTGCCCGCCTCCCAGCACGCCAGCCACACCATGCATCCCGTCCATGTTCCCTGATGGGCGTGTGGCTCTCAGAAGCAGGGTGGGGTGTCAGAGGCCTGGAGAGAGGGGTGCTGCAGGAGGACCCTGGGAATCACGGTCGGGCCCTGGAATCATGGCCAGCTCGGGCGTGGCCACTCCTAGCCTTATCTGGGTACGTCCAGGTGCTCGTTCAAGACCTGCCTCCGCAGCAGCTGGAGTGACTCCCTGGCGGGCGTGGCTCTGGGGATGTTGGGAGCTGGCAGGCTGAGCCCAGCACCCTGGCCGGGAGCAGGGAGGGTGCATATAGGTGGGTTTCAGACACTAAGTATTAAGTTCAAGGTAACGAGTGAGGAAACCAGCTGCATGCACGTGGTTGGGGGGGGGGAGCTGTGGCCGGAGGCAAGAGGGCCGTGGGCCGCTGACCCTGTGGCGCAGGGGCTGGGGGGGGGGGGGGCTGAGGAACCTTGAAGCCGTTATTTGATCTTGCTACCTTCGATCTCCACCTCTGACAAATGAGCCATGAGAGGTGGAGATGAGGTCACATACACACGGCATTTTGCTCAGGGCCTGGAGCGTAGCTGGTCCCCAGTTAATGTCAGCCGTTCTTCCATCAAACAGCCCAGTTTCTCAAAGTGGTCTCAGAATCACAGTGGCAGGCGGGCTTGATGAAAACACCACCGTTGGCCCTGGCTGGGCAGCTCGGTTGGTTAGAGCAGTGGTCCCCAACCTTTTTTGGGCCACGGATAGCTTTAATGTCAGAAAATATTTTCACGGACCGGCCTTTAGGGTGGGACGGATACATGTATCACGTGACTGAGACAAGCGTCAAGAGTGAGTCATAGACGGATGTAGCAGAGGGAATCTGGTCATTTTTTTAAAAATAAAACATTGTTCAGACTTAAATATAAATAAAACGGAAATAATGTAAGTTATTTATTCTTTCTCTGCGGACCGGTACCAAATGGCCCATGGACCGATACCGGCCCGCGGCCTGGGGGTTGGGGACCACTGGGTTAGAGCACCGTCTCGATCTTACCAGCTTTGTGGGTTCGATCCCCAGTCAGGGCACATATGAGAATCAACCAATGACAGCATGAATACATGGAAGAACAAATTGATGTCTCTCTCTCCTCTCCTCCTTCCTCTCTTCTTTTCTTTCTCAATACATAAAAAAAATTTTTTAAAGGTAATTTTTTTTAAAAGCTTTCTTGTCCTGATCTGTGGTGGTGCAGTGTCAACCTGGCACACTGAGGTCACCGATTGGAAACCCCTGGGCTCGCCTGCTCAAGGCACATATGGGAGTTGATGTTCCCTGCTCCACCCCCCTTCTCTCTCTCCCATCTGTAAAATGAGCAAATAAAATCTCTTTTTTTAAAAAAAAAAAAAAGAGAGAGAGAGAAAGAGAATGTTTGGAAATGTATGTTTCAGGAAAATCTTTTTTTCTTTTCTTTGTGACAGAGACAGAAAGAGGGACAGATAGGGACAGACAGACAGGAAGGGAGAGAGAGATGAGAAGCATCAATTCTTCATTGCGGCTCCTTAGTTGTTCATTGATTCCTTTCTCATTTGTGCCTTGACCAGGGGGCTACAGCAGAGCGAGTGGCCTCTTGCTCAAGCCAGTGACCCTGGGCTCAAGCTGGTGAGCCTTGGCTCAAACATCAGGGTATCAAACCCGGGTCCTCCATGTCCTAGTCCCACGCTCTATCCACTGCGCCCCCACCTGGTCAGGCCAGGAAAATCTTAAGGTATTATAAATAAATTTAGGAGGGGAAAAAAAAAGCCTCCTTTTCTGAGTGAGCCCACTGCGTGTGTGTGCGCTCCTCTGCACCACCTGCCCAGGTGAGTCAGCAGACTCCTGCGCTCTGCAGTGCGCAGGCCCGGGGCCTGGGAGGGCTGGTGCGCGCTCCCACTGCGTCCTGGAGAGGCGCATGGTGGGAATGAGCGATACGGCCTGGAGAGGCGCATGGTGGGAATGAGCGATACGTCCTGGAGAGGCGCATGGTGGGAATGAGCGATACGGCCTGGAGAGGCGCATGGTGGGAATGAGCGATACGGCCTGGAGAGGCGCATGGTGGGAATGAGCGATACGTCCTGGAGAGGCGCATGGTGGGAATGAGCGATACGGCCTGGAGAGGCGCATGGTGGGAATGAGCGATACGGCCTGGAGAGGCGCATGGTGGGAATGAGCGATACGTCCTGGAGAGGCGCATGGTGGGAATGAGCGATACGTCCTGGAGAGGCGCATGGTGGGAATGAGCGATACGTCCTGGAGAGGCGCATGGTGGGAATGAGCGATACGTCCTGGAGAGGCGCATGGTGGGAATGAGCGATACGGCCAAGCAATGAGCTGCGGAGGGATCCGTGACGGGACCAGGTGGGAGTGTGGCGGCGAGTTCTGCCGGAGGAGGAGGAGGGCAGGGCTGGGCACCCGGGCAGGGGCGTAGCTGGCCGAGGCTCAGAGGGACTTGCCGCCAGCCCAGGAGCAAGGCTGCGACCCGGCTGCCTAGGGTAGTCACAGCCCCACGAGGTGCGCCATCAAGTGTCCCTGGTGAAGACCGCAGATTCACTGGAAAGGGTGGGGTGGGGGTGGAGGTGGGGGTGGGGAGGGCTAATTATATTCCACTCGTCACCAGGGCGGCCCGTTAATATTCCAGCTGCTGCTCTGGCAGGATAACGACGGCTCCGGCACGGAGACTGAAAAATCCCGAGCGCGTGTCCTGCGCACCGAGTGCCGCTCTGACAGCCGGAGATCGAAGCCCTCGGTGTGGCTGTGCGTGGGTCCACGCACCGCGCCTGAGCAAGGACTTGGGGACACACACCAGCGTGTCGGCGGAAGGCCGCCCCACCCACGTCTGCGTCTGTGCGGGACTGACGGTGCTGACTTGCGTGGGAAGACCCCAGGACCCTCGGTGTCTGACGGCGACCTGTGTCCTAACTCCATCTCTGCCAGGCGGTGGCCGTGGGTGGCTGGCCGTCTTTTGCACACAGATTTAAAAATCGCTGCGGTGACAAGGAGTCGTTTTCCTCAGTTTGAATGTGAGCTAGAACGCTCCCGGAAGAGCAGCTACCAGCTCGCCAGGGTGACCCGGGTGACACCCTGGCACCCTCCCTGACACAGCGGCGGGCTGGCGTGGGGTCAGCTCACCCGGAACACAGCACGTCTGCTGGCATTTCTAAACAATATCTCTTAGGTAGAAATAATGAGACTAGGTTCCCAGGAAGTTGCAGACAGGGGGTTGGCAGCTCCGTGAGCCTCTCTCTGGTCCCTTCTGTTGGAAGTGGGCAGCGCCCCTGGCTGGGACAAGGAGCAGAGGGGGCTTTGTCCTTGGCAGGGAAGGTGCTTAGAGCTTCTGGGAAAGCCCAGCTTTGAGGTGTGGGTGTGGCTGGAGCTCCCAGCGGCTCCCAGGACCTGTGATTAAGGGGCAGCTCTGGTGGCTGGAGGGGCCGCCCCTGCGAGTCCACTTTGCCAGACTGGGGGCTGCAGGCAGGCTTCCCGTCAGATCAAGGACAAGAGTAGCCGGGTGGCTGTAACCTCACAGTGGGGGGACCCTGGGAGTCCCTCATCTGGTTCTTTTGCATCCTTGATTGGGACATGCATGCGCCTGAGAGGAGAAGAGAGAAGAAGCAGACTGTGGTGGTGGTGGGCTCATGATGGTGGGAGGGTGGCCCCCTCTCTGGGCAGGGGGTGGGGGTGGGGAGTCCTCACTTTGCATTTCAATGGGTTTTTCTTAACCCACCTGCACACTCACACAAATCCCTTTCTGTACTGCAAGGGCATAATTTAAGGAGCTTCGGAAATAAAAGGGGAACAAGCGTTATTATTACTCTCAATATACAGATGTTTGTGTCCCGTTCCCCCCAGTCTCACTGCTGTCTAGTCGGTGACGAAGTAAGTAGGACGTGTCTCCCCGCGGCCTTTGTGCTCGGGGACAGCAGCCTATTATGATGTCACGCAGGAGGACAGTAATACCCGCCCCCCACCCGAACGTCGTAATGCAGACAATGGAAGAAGCGTGGCGAGCAGAGTGGGTAAGGCGGGGGGGGGGTGAGGAGGGGCGTAGGGGGGGGAGGAAGCCGATCTGAGGAGGGAGAGCCCCATAGGGTGGTCAAGCAGGGCCGCTCACCTGGGGTGGGGGTGTCCAGTGTCCGGGCTTGACCTCGCTCTGATGGGCAAGCTGTCCAAAAGGCTGGGCAGAGTCACCCTGCCTCTTCTCCGGGGATTCCAGACCCGGAGCCTCTGGAAGCCCAGTGTCGGGGGCAGGATTCCGGGTGGGTGCTGCGTCCATCTCCTGGTGACCCGGGGTGGGTGGTCGGGACCACAGCAGCCAAGCCTCAAGGGTGCACAGAGCATGGACAGAGCTGGACCCTCGGGAAACTTCGGAAACACTGGTCCACAGAAGAAGCAGGCCACAGAATAGCAGCGGAGGGATCCCGTCCAGGGAGAGTTCCAAACGGTCAGAATTCTAAGATATTTTATTTAGGGGACATGGAAGTGCGGTTGAACCATGACAGGAAGTGGGGGCCCAAGCTGTTCGGCTCCTGGGTCTGTGCCCACAGGAACTGAAGCAGGGACTCGGCCCCGTGAGGGCTCCCGTCCAGGGCTCTGCCTGCCCGCACTGCAGGATACCTGAGGTGCCCTTGGGTGGGGCAGCTACGGCCATAAATAGCGTAAGAGCCCTGAGTGTGGTGGTTCAGTGGCCGAGGGGCCGGCAGAGGCGGGAACAGGCGCTCTCAGAGGTGCCTCCTTCTCGGGGACCCTGGGCTGTGGCGGGCGGGCCGCCAGTACACGCCTGTTCTTCTTGGGGTTCTCGTTTCCGCTTGGGTCGCCCATGCAGGAGGGACGCCTCCATCAGCGTCCTCTGAGGCCCCGGGACGGGAAGCAGCTCATGACTGGAGGTCAAAGTCAGGTCCCCAGAGCAGAGTGACACCATCCTCGCAGACCCCGAAAGGCCTCGGCATCCGCCTTCCTCTTATATCCGGAAACCTCAATTCCGGAAACAGGGAGCATGTCGTCATTGTGTGTTTGTCTGTGAGTGTGTGTTTTTAACGATTTTATTTAGTTAGTTAGTTTGTTTATTTACTTTTTTTTTTGAAGATTTTTTTTTATTAAAGTATTTTTTAAAGTCTTTATTTTTTAGAGAGGAGAGAAAGAGAGAAGGAGAGAGGAGCAGGAAGCATCAACTCCCATATGTGCTTTGACCAGGCAAGCCCAGGGTTTTGAACTGGCGACCTCAGCGTTCCAAGTTGCCGCTTTATACACTGCGCCACCACAGGCCAGGCTAAAGATTTTATTTATTGATTTTAAGGAGGGGAGAGAGAGAGAGAGAGAGGAGGAGGAGGAGCGGGAAGCATCAACTCCCATATGTGCCTTGACCGGGCAAGCCCTGGGTTTTGAACCAGCGACCTCAGCATTTCCAGGTCGATGCTTTTATCCACTGCGCCACCACGGGTCAGCCTTGACTGTGTTTTAAAAAGATGGCCATTCTCACTGCAGAACCATCAGAAAGATACTCATTAGTGAGAAGCTCTTTGCAGGGGGGGACCCCTAAGTTGCAGGAGGGTTTCCTGCTGGGCCCAGGACCCCAGAGATCAGAGGACACAGAGGCGGTATATGCACACGTGTGTGTGTGTGTGTGTGTGTGTGCGTGTGCACGCACATGTGCATGTGAGTATGTGTGTGATGGGGGGTGGGGTGGACACTGGTGATAAAAGCAGAACCAGGCCCACCCCAGGCCTGGCCCTGGGCAGCCTGACCTCCCCAGTCGGACCCCCATAGAAGGGCACCTGAGCCATGTGTCTTGGCCAGGTTCCCATGAGGCATCTCTGCAGACATACGTGAGCAACTCATGGGACACGGGGCAAGTCGCCCCAGCGGCTGCCAGTGTGCTGGGCAGGACAGAGGGTGCTGGTGGCCAGCCAGGCAGAGACTGCGTCCCAGCCAGAGACACCTGCTTCTAGTCCATCAGGAGAGACCCCGGGCTCTGCCTCCACAGTTCCCCACCTCCCCGGGCCCCTCAGGACTGAGCGCCAGGAAGGCTGTTGGGGTGCCGGACGGTGACAGGGTTCCCCACCTCCCCGGGCCCCTCAGGACGGAGCGCCAGGAAGGCCGTTGGGGTGCCGGACGGTGACATGGTTCCCCACCTCCCCGGGCCCCTCAGGACTGAGCGCCAGGAAGGCTGTTGGGGTGCTGGACGGTGACACGGTTCCCCACCTCCCCGGGCCCCTCAGGACTGAGGGCCAGGAAGGCCGTTGGGGTGCTGGACGGTGACAGGGTTCCCCACCTCCCCGGGCCCCTCAGGACTGAGCACCAGGAAGGCTGTTGGGGTGCTGGACGGTGACAGGGTTCCCCACCTCCCCGGGCCCCTCAGGACCGAGGGCCAGGAAGGCTGTTGGGGTGCTGGACAGTGACAGGGTTTCGGCTGACAGGAGCCCCCCACCGGCGTGTGTCTGTCGGTTATTCTAAGTCTGCTGCACAGCCTGACTTTGGAGGGAGATGCTGGACTACAACCCTCGGCCAGATTCGTATTTGCTTCCAATTTCCCGTTTCGTGTCATTTGGGATGAAAACGCATCTTGCCTGCGTCTGGCTTTGGTCACACGGAGGACGCCTGCATTGGACGAGACCCATTTAGTGGAAGGGAACGGTCAGGCAGGCAGGTGAGGGTTTCCCAAGGACCCTGAGTCGCCACACAGCCAGGCAGGCCTGAGTTGCCAGCTGCCAGCCCTCCATCCCACCTGTTCCCCACCCTCCTGGGCAGCTGGGGCGGCACGGAGGGGGCAGAGCCGATGCCCTTGCACGTGGCTGCCCTTCAGCCCCTGGCCAGGTGCCAGCAGCCCTGGTGGCCTCAGGGTTTGGTCCCTTCTCTGCATCTGTGTCCTCCAGGCACTGGGCTGCAGAGTCCCGCCCGGTCTGGGGGACCCTTCCAGCACTGCTATCCTGTCAGAGTCTGCCCTGAGCCTGTCACGGGGCTGCACCAACGGGGCTCTGGGGGGACCCCTGAGAGCCGAGCCCCAGGGAGGCTGGGGGTGGGGGGGAGGCGGCCTTGTCTCATTAGCTCCGGGGCCAAGTCTGCGGGGAGGAGCCGCCAAGGAGATTGTTTTTTCTTTTCTTTTTTTTTAATTACTCTGTTAATTGATACAAAACGAAGGATGCAGATTAGTTGCATACAATTAACAAATTAATTCTCGGCAATTATAGAAGTAAGAGTGAGCGGCTTCAGGGGCACGGGTCAGAGATTTACGGAGAAGGCGTTCGAGCTGGAAGACGGTGGAGGCCAGACGGGAGAGGCCGGTGGAAGAGGGTGCCTTTCTCGACCCCTTGGCTTCGGGGGGGGGCTTCCTCGGTGTCTCCAAAGTGTCTGCGGAGGCGGTGGGGGTGATGGAGACGCCGCTGTGCCCAGGAGGCCCCTGGGGGCAGCCCTGGCCTCTCTGTGTCTGGCCAAGGGCCCCTCTTACTGAATCTGCCCTAAACCCTTCGGGTCTGACTCTCTGTCCTCCCTCAGCTCCTCTAACTGGGACCAGGGCCGGGCCCTTCTGAGAGTACAGGGTCCACACACAGCAAGCGGCTGCCCCCGCCCTGTCCTGCCCACTGCCCACTGCCCACTGCCTCCGGCCCTGCTCAGGTCGTCGGGCGCTGGACCTCACAAACAGGAAGACAGGAGGTGGGACTTTGCTCCCCCCTCCCCCCAGCAGAAAGAAGGGGGAAGAGGTTAATAAGAAAACAGGAATTGCAATCTTCAGTTCCTTTTGTTCTCTTTGTTCTGAGCGTGGTGGCGAGGACTCTCAGCTGAATGCAGATTGCAGATGGGGTGGCCCCGAGCAGAGGCATGGCTCCTCGCTGCCCAACGCGGGGAGGAAGATGCCCGTGGGGCTGCCAGGCAGGTGGGGGGAGGGGAGCCGAGGCTGCTGCCCTGGGCCTGAGAGAAACAGAGAGGTAGAGAAAGACAGAAGGAGAGACAGAGGGAGAGATGAAGGGAGAAAGAGAGACAGGTGGAGGGAGAGACAGAGAGGGAGTCCGACCCGCCTTCCGCTTTGCCCCTGTGGGGCAGCGAGCTCCAATCTCAGCACCTTCCTGAAATGCGTGTACGTTGGCAGCCACGGGCAAGCCTGCTCACCTGGCTGGCGGGCCCCGGCCCGTGGGAAGGAGGACACACACACAACCCCCGTCTCCCTCTAAGGACACCTGTAGCTGGAAGAGTGCCCGACTCCGTGGAAATCCAAACAGCTTTCAGGTTTGCTCATTTTTCTCTCTTCGCGTTGAACTTGAATTCTGCTGGTGTCCACGCAAGCTAGATTACAGGAGGGAAGTGACCTTCTTTCATTCCGTCAACAATTACTCACTAGCTCCAACGAGGCCCCGGCCCGGTGCCAACTTGGAGGTACAAGGGTGAGTGTGGCAACCTGGCCGGTAACACAGGCAAAAGCAGGTGTCTGACCAGGGAGATGGAGAAGGTGCCAGGAGGTGAACCCGTGACCTGGAGCAGGTAGCACCCAAGGGCCGTCCTCAGGGGGGAAACTCCCCAGAGAGGCTGGAGGTGAACCCGTGACCCGAGGGCCGTCCTCAGGGGGGAATCCACCCAGAGAGGCTGGAGGTGAACCCGTGACCCCGAGGGCCGTCCTCAGGGGGGAATCCACCCAGAGAGGCTGGAGGTGAACCCGTGACACGGAGCAGGTAGCGCCCAAGGGCCGTCCTCCGGTGGGAATCCACCCAGAGAGGCTGGAGGTGAACCCATGACCCGGAGCAGGTAGCACCCAAGGGCCGTCCTCAGGGGGGAAACTCCCCAGGGAGGCTGGAGGTGAACCCGTGACCCGGAGGGCCGTCCTCAGGGGGGAAACCACCCAGAGAGGCTGGAGGTGAACCTGTGACCCGGAGCAGGTAGCACCCGAGGGCCGTCCTCAGGGGGGAAACTCCCCAGGGAGGCCGGTGCCCAATCACACAGCCAAGTGGCCGGCGGTGAGCAGGAGCTGGAACCTGTTTCCGTTCAGACGTGGATGCTGTCGGGGGATGGGGCAGACATGCTGGCCCTAGAAAAGCTACATTTACGATAACTTGATGCGAACCTCCACCTCTAATCCTGAGACCCCCCCCCCCCTCCAAAATCAGCAGACCCCGCCTGCCTGGCTGTTGAGGACCCAGGGAACCACGGTGGGCGCTGTCCGAAGTGCTGAACGGTGCCTCTCGGAATCCGGGTCCCCCGCCGGCCAGACCCTCGGCCATCCCTCACCGTGGTCTCTCTGGGACCTAGCCCTGCGATTATTACACCTACCTGTGCAGCGGTCTGCACCTCACAGGTGTGCTCACAGGGGGCGGTGGGTCCCACCGCAATGAACCCCAAAGAATTTTGCCAATTATTTTTCCTCATCGGAATGTGGGTGCACTGACATTTCGCTGCCTTTAATGAAATCAGAGGCGAATGGCCAACAGAGTGAAAGTTGGGGTGCTGTTGTGCCCTGTGCCTGGCTCTGGGTTACACAGGTGGGGGAGTGGACAAGCTTGGCCCCACCCTCACGGAGCTCATGATCTAGTGGGACAGACAGATCTATTATTACACGAATGGATGCGATCACACCCACATGGTGAGGGCACAGACAGGGGCACTGGCCTGGCCCGAATGCAGCGGTCACTTTAAGCAGGTGACCTTGAACTGAAGGTGACAGATGAGTTGGTAGGGATCCCCCACTTCCCCACACCCGACCAGATTTTCGAAGATAACCCCCCACGTAAACGCGTGTGTGTGCACATGACTGTGTGCACGCACATGTGACTACGTGTGCGTGTGTGACTGCGTGTGCTCACGTCTGTGTGTGCACGTATGTCTAGGGGGCCCAAAGTGAGAAGCGGGTCTCAGGTATCAACCCTACAGGTGGTGACAGGACTCCTTCCAAAGTGTCTTTATCCCTCTTTGAAAGCCCCGGCCACCCTAAACAAAACATCTCAAAGGTGAGCATAGCAGCCACCTCGTGTCATCTGCTAAAAAAGGAAAAGAGAAAAAAAGAGAGAAAGGAAAAATTGCGTTGGAAAGCGATGTGGAAATTCACCTTGAAATTGCTAGCTCATTAATTTCATTAAAATTCCTAAATCTACATCTCTGGCAATTTTTTTTTTTTTAAAGGCTATGTTTTTCAGAGTCGTTTTTAGAGTCACAGGTAATTAAAGTGTCTGAGAGACAGAGGGCATGGCCTGCCATGGTCAAGGGCATCGCAGTCCAATGAGACAGAGTAAGTGTTCGGGGGAGGGGCGGCCAGGCTACGATTGGCCACAGCTCATTTATATGCAAAGGGAAGCAAGGATTTGGGGCAATTATTCTAAGAGTTTTCAAGACCCCCCCCCCACATACACATACACATCCCCCAGTCTGATGGAAACTCTAGTACAATTCCGGCCAGTCTGAGGTCGGCACAAACCAGCCCCTGTGGGGATGTCTTGGGCTCCCGTTGCTCTGTCCAGCAGAGGGTCCACCACAGCTGACATGCCCTGCCCAAGAGAGGTTCCCGGTCATGCCAGGAGTCTATGGCAAAGCTGTGAAGTCCAGGACACACCAGCTGGATGAACACCATTGCCCCCCACCTGGCCTGCGGGGTGGGGGTGGACAGAGGCACTCTGGAGGACCTCTGAGCAGCCGCTGAGGTGGCCAGACTGTCCTAGCACAAACGTGTCTGAGGCTGCCCCCTCCATCTGCCGTGGCGTGCCCCGGGTCCAAGGCAGCGAGCTTCACCCGCGCCCCGTCCGCGGCTGCGTCGGCGAGACGGGACACTCAGCCCACGCGTCACAGACAAGTGTCACCAAGTGCTCTGGGAATAGAAAAGCCCTCTCTTTAAAAAGCATTTCACAGAGAGGTAGGAAAATGACCCCCAACTAATGCTATGAGGCTTGTATAATCTTCATTTCAAAACGGGGCAAGGGACCAAAAAACGTGAGCCAACCCGGAGCTGCCGGGCGGGCGCGAGGCGGCACGCGGTTCCCGGGAATGCGGCCCCGTGTGGATCCCAGATGGTAAACCATGTGGACGCCAGGAAGGAAGGCGGCCATGTGACCCTCTCTGCACGCAGCCACGGCACCGGCACGCTCAGCCGGCTGGCAACACCGTGGCAGGACCGTGTGGCAAACCTCGTGAGTCAGGGGGAGCGGTAGAGGCACGGTCACGCTTCAGACGCCCCTGTCATCACGCCTCTGCTGGGTTTGCGCCGGAGACCCAGGCCTATGTAACAAGACAAAAAGAAAAGAAAAAAAATTGAGAAAGACAAATGGCCCTTATTTGCATAAAATACAATGCAGAGGAGCTCAGGGAAACAGGCACAGAAACGGTGAGAGGGGGTGCGGGGTCCCCTCAGGATGGAGCTGCAGGGACACCCGTGAGCTGGGCAGAAAGGGGGCCACCGGGGAGCAGGGGCCGGGACCACAGCTGCGCCGTGCGGGCCTCCGGGTAATCCTGCAATTAAAACCGCGGTGCCGCTGCATCACGGAGAGGGGGCATTTGCATAATTTAAAATTGAGGAAAAACCTCTAAATACTTTAATTTTGATAGAAACTGTTTCCACGGCTGACACATGTCTACACCTATAATTTCGGTTGATAAATTGCTGTAATTTCTCCTCCATTTCGTGTTCTTTGGAGCATTCACTGTCAGTTGCAGAGTCAGACACTGTCGCGGAGAGGGGGGGGTGGATAGAGCCACGCGGGGCCCGGGCGCCTGCGTCTCCGTGGGGCGAGGCGGCGTGCCCTGATGTGCGTGGAAGGCCGGGCTGGTGCAAAGGTGCCTTGTGGGTCCTAAACCGAGATGGTGTTACGGGCGCCGGTGGCCGAGGGCCGGGCCCGGCAGCTGCTGCCCGGACACGTGTGTGGACACACAGGTGTGTCTGCACTCACTCCCTCCCTCGCTGGACACACAGGTGTGTCTGCACTCACTCCCTCCCTCGCTGGACACACAGGTGTGTCTGCACTCACTCCCTCCCTCGCTGGACACACAGCTGTGTCTGCACTCACTCCCTCCCTCGCTGGACACACAGCTGTGTCTGCACTCACTCCCTCCCTCGCTGGACACACAGCTGTGTCTGCACTCACTCCCTCCCTCGCTGGACACACAGGTGTGTCTGCACTCACTCCCTCCCTCGCTGGACACACAGGTGTGTCTGCACTCACTCCCTCCCTCGCTGGACACACAGGTGTGTCTGCACTCACTCCCTCCCTCCCTGGACACACAGGTGTGTCTGCACTCACTCCCTCCCTCGCTGGACACACAGGTGTGTCTGCACTCACTCCCTCCCTCGCTGGACACACAGGTGTGTCTGCACTCACTCCCTCCCTCGCTGGACACACAGGTGTGTCTGCACTCACTCTCTCCCTCGCTGGACACACAGCTGTGTCTGCACTCACTCCCTCCCTCGCTGGACACACAGGTGTGTCTGCACTCACTCCCTCCCTCGCTGGACACACAGGTGTGTCTGCACTCACTCCCTCCCTCGCTGGACACACAGGTGTGTCTGCACTCCCTCCCTCGCTGGGCACACAGGTGTGTCTGCACTCCCTCCCTCGCTGGACACACAGGTGTGTCTGCACTCACTCCCTCCCTCGCTGGGCACACAGGTGTGTCTGCACTCACTCCCTCCCTCGCTGGACACACAGGTGTGTCTGCACTCACTCCCTCCCTCGCTGGACACACAGGTGTGTCTGCACTCACTCCCTCCCTCGCTGGACACACAGGTGTGTCTGCACTCACTCTCTCCCTCGCTGGACACACAGGTGTGTCTGCACTCACTCTCTCCCTCGCTGGACACACAGGTGTGTCTGCACTCCCTCCCTCGCTGGACACACAGGTGTGTCTGCACTCACTCTCTCCCTCGCTGGACACACAGGTGTGTCTGCACTCACTCCCTCCCTCGCTGGACACACAGGTGTGTCTGCACTCCCTCCCTCGCTGGACACACAGGTGTGTCTGCACTCACTCCCTCCCTCGCTGGACACACAGGTGTGTCTGCACTCACTCCCTCCCTCGCTGGACACACAGGTGTGTCTGCACTCACTCCCTCCCTCGCTGGACACACAGCTGTGTCTGCACTCACTCCCTCCCTCGCTGGGCACACAGGTGTGTCTGCACTCATTCCCTCCCTCGCTGGACACACAGCTGTGTCTGCACTCACTCCCTCCCTCGCTGGACACACAGCTGTGTCTGCACTCACTCCCTCCCTCGCTGGACACACAGGTGTGTCTGCACTCACTCCCTCCCTCGCTGGACACACAGGTGTGTCTGCACTCACTCTCTCCCTCGCTGGACACACAGGTGTGTCTGCACTCACTCTCTCCCTCGCTGGACACACAGGTTTGTCTGCACTCCCTCCCTCGCTGGACACACAGGTGTGTCTGCACTCACTCTCTCCCTCGCTGGACACACAGGTGTGTCTGCACTCACTCCCTCCCTCGCTGGACACACAGGTGTGTCTGCACTCCCTCCCTCGCTGGACACACAGGTGTGTCTGCACTCACTCCCTCCCTCGCTGGGCACACAGGTGTGTCTGCACTCACTCCCTCCCTCGCTGGACACACAGGTGTGTCTGCACTCACTCCCTCCCTCGCTGGACACACAGGTGTGTCTGCACTCACTCCCTCCCTCGCTGGACACACAGGTGTGTCTGCACTCACTCCCTCCCTCGCTGGACACACAGGTGTGTCTGCACTCACTCCCTCCCTCGCTGGACACACAGCTGTGTCTGCACTCACTCCCTCCCTCGCTGGACACACAGCTGTGTCTGCACTCACTCCCTCCCTCGCTGGGCACACAGGTGTGTCTGCACTCACTCCCTCCCTCGCTGGACACACAGCTGTGTCTGCACTCACTCCCTCCCTCGCTGGACACACAGCTGTGTCTGCACTCACTCCCTCCCTCGCTGGACACACAGGTGTGTCTGCACTCACTCCCTCCCTCGCTGGACACACAGGTGTGTCTGCACTCACTCCCTCCCTCGCTGGACACACAGCTGTGTCTGCACTCACTCCCTCCCTCGCTGGACACACAGGTGTGTCTGCACTCACTCCCTCCCTCGCTGGGCACACAGGTGTGTCTGCACTCACTCCCTCCCTCGCTGGACACACAGGTGTGTCTGCACTCACTCCCTCCCTCGCTGGTCACACAGGTGTGTCTGCACTCACTCCCTCCCTCGCTGGACACACAGCTGTGTCTGCACTCACTCCCTCCCTCGCTGGACACACAGCTGTGTCTGCACTCACTCCCTCCCTCGCTGGACACACAGCTGTGTCTGCACTCACTCCCTCCCTCGCTGGACACACAGCTGTGTCTGCACTCACTCCCTCCCTCGCTGGACACACAGCTGTGTCTGCACTCACTCCCTCCCTCGCTGGACACACAGGTGTGTCTGCACTCCCTCCCTCGCTGGACACACAGGTGTGTCTGCACTCACTCCCTCCCTCGCTGGGCACACAGGTGTGTCTGCACTCACTCCCTCCCTCGCTGGACACACAGGTGTGTCTGCACTCACTCCCTCCCTCGCTGGACACACAGGTGTGTCTGCACTCACTCCCTCCCTCGCTGGACCACACAGGTGTGTCTGCACTCACTCCCTCCCTCGCTGGACACACAGGTGTGTCTGCACTCACTCCCTCCCTCGCTGGACACACAGCTGTGTCTGCACTCACTCCCTCCCTCGCTGGACACACAGCTGTGTCTGCACTCACTCCCTCCCTCGCTGGGCACACAGGTGTGTCTGCACTCACTCCCTCCCTCGCTGGACACACAGCTGTGTCTGCACTCACTCCCTCCCTCGCTGGACACACAGCTGTGTCTGCACTCACTCCCTCCCTCGCTGGACACACAGGTGTGTCTGCACTCACTCCCTCCCTCGCTGGACACACAGGTGTGTCTGCACTCACTCCCTCCCTCGCTGGACACACAGGTGTGTCTGCACTCACTCCCTCCCTCGCTGGACACACAGGTGTGTCTGCACTCACTCCCTCCCTCGCTGGACACACAGCTGTGTCTGCACTCACTCCCTCCCTCGCTGGACACACAGCTGTGTCTGCACTCACTCCCTCCCTCGCTGGACACACAGGTGTGTCTGCACTCACTCCCTCCCTCGCTGGGCACACAGGTGTGTCTGCACTCACTCCCTCCCTCGCTGGACACACAGGTGTGTCTGCACTCACTCCCTCCCTCGCTGGACACACAGGTGTGTCTGCACTCACTCCCTCCCTCGCTGGACACACAGCTGTGTCTGCACTCACTCCCTCCCTCGCTGGACACACAGCTGTGTCTGCACTCACTCCCTCCCTCGCTGGACACACAGCTGTGTCTGCACTCACTCCCTCCCTCGCTGGACACACAGCTGTGTCTGCACTCACTCCCTCCCTCGCTGGGCACACAGGTGTGTCTGCACTCACTCCCTCCCTCGCTGGACACACAGGTGTGTCTGCACTCACTCCCTCCCTCGCTGGGCACACAGGTGTGTCTGCACTCACTCCCTCCCTCGCTGGACACACAGGTGTGTCTGCACTCACTCCCTCCCTCGCTGGACACACAGGTGTGTCTGCACTCACTCCCTCCCTCGCTGGACACACAGCTGTGTCTGCACTCACTCCCTCCCTCGCTGGACACACAGGTGTGTCTGCACTCACTCCCTCCCTCGCTGGACACACAGCTGTGTCTGCACTCACTCCCTCCCTCGCTGGACACACAGCTGTGTCTGCACTCACTCCCTCCCTCGCTGGGCACACAGGTGTGTCTGCACTCACTCCCTCCCTCGCTGGACACACAGCTGTGTCTGCACTCACTCCCTCCCTCGCTGGACACACAGCTGTGTCTGCACTCACTCCCTCCCTCGCTGGACACACAGGTGTGTCTGCACTCACTCCCTCCCTCGCTGGACACACAGGTGTGTCTGCACTCACTCCCTCCCTCGCTGGACACACAGCTGTGTCTGCACTCACTCCTTCCCTCGCTGGACACACAGGTGTGTCTGCACTCACTCCCTCCCTCGCTGGGCACACAGGTGTGTCTGCACTCACTCCCTCCCTCGCTGGACACACAGGTGTGTCTGCACTCACTCCCTCCCTCGCTGGGCACACAGGTGTGTCTGCATTCACTCCCTCCCTCGCTGGGCACACAGGTGTGTCTGCACTCACTCCCTCCCTCGCTGGACACACAGGTGTGTCTGCACTCACTCCCTCCCTCGCTGGACACACAGGTGTGTCTGCACTCCCTCCCTCGCTGGACACACAGGTGTGTCTGCACTCACTCCCTCCCTCGCTGGACACACAGCTGTGTCTGCACTCACTCCCTCCCTCGCTGGACACACAGGTGTGTCTGCACTCACTCCCTCCCTCGCTGGACACACAGGTGTGTCTGCACTCACTCCCTCCCTCGCTGGACACACAGGTGTGTCTGCACTCACTCCCTCCCTCGCTGGACACACAGGTGTGTCTGCACTCACTCTCTCCCTCGCTGGACACACAGGTGTGTCTGCACTCACTCCCTCGCTGGACACACAGGTGTGTCTGCACTCACTCCCTCCCTCGCTGGGCACACAGGTGTGTCTGCACTCACTCCCTCCCTCGCTGGGCACACAGGTGTGTCTGCACTCACTCCCTCCCTCGCTGGACACACAGGTGTGTCTGCACTCACTCCCTCCCTCGCTGGACACACAGGTGTGTCTGCACTCCCTCCCTCGCTGGACACACAGGTGTGTCTGCACTCACTCCCTCCCTCGCTGGACACACAGCTGTGTCTGCACTCACTCCCTCCCTCGCTGGACACACAGGTGTGTCTGCACTCACTCCCTCCCTCGCTGGACACACAGCTGTGTCTGCACTCACTCCCTCCCTCGCTGGACACACAGCTGTGTCTGCACTCACTCCCTCCCTCGCTGGGCACACAGGTGTGTCTGCACTCACTCCCTCCCTCGCTGGACACACAGGTGTGTCTGCACTCACTCCCTCCCTCGCTGGGCACACAGGTGTGTCTGCACTCACTCCCTCCCTCGCTGGACACACAGGTGTGTCTGCACTCACTCCCTCCCTCGCTGGACACACAGGTGTGTCTGCACTCACTCCCTCCCTCGCTGGACACACAGCTGTGTCTGCACTCACTCCCTCCCTCGCTGGACACACAGGTGTGTCTGCACTCACTCCCTCCCTCGCTGGACACACAGCTGTGTCTGCACTCACTCCCTCCCTCGCTGGACACACAGCTGTGTCTGCACTCACTCCCTCCCTCGCTGGGCACACAGGTGTGTCTGCACTCACTCCCTCCCTCGCTGGACACACAGCTGTGTCTGCACTCACTCCCTCCCTCGCTGGACACACAGCTGTGTCTGCACTCACTCCCTCCCTCGCTGGACACACAGGTGTGTCTGCACTCACTCCCTCCCTCGCTGGACACACAGGTGTGTCTGCACTCACTCCCTCCCTCGCTGGACACACAGCTGTGTCTGCACTCACTCCTTCCCTCGCTGGACACACAGGTGTGTCTGCACTCACTCCCTCCCTCGCTGGGCACACAGGTGTGTCTGCACTCACTCCCTCCCTCGCTGGACACACAGGTGTGTCTGCACTCACTCCCTCCCTCGCTGGGCACACAGGTGTGTCTGCATTCACTCCCTCCCTCGCTGGGCACACAGGTGTGTCTGCACTCACTCCCTCCCTCGCTGGACACACAGGTGTGTCTGCACTCACTCCCTCCCTCGCTGGACACACAGGTGTGTCTGCACTCCCTCCCTCGCTGGACACACAGGTGTGTCTGCACTCACTCCCTCCCTCGCTGGACACACAGGTGTGTCTGCACTCACTCCCTCCCTCGCTGGACACACAGGTGTGTCTGCACTCACTCCCTCCCTCGCTGGACACACAGGTGTGTCTGCACTCACTCCCTCCCTCACTGGACACACAGCTGTGTCTGCACTCACTCCCTCCCTCGCTGGACACACAGGTGTGTCTGCACTCACTCCCTCCCTCGCTGGACACACAGCTGTGTCTGCACTCACTCCCTCCCTCGCTGGACACACAGGTGTGTCTGCACTCACTCCCTCCCTCGCTGGACACACAGGTGTGTCTGCACTCACTCCCTCCCTCGCTGGACACACAGCTGTGTCTGCACTCACTCCCTCCCTCGCTGGGCACACAGGTGTGTCTGCACTCACTCCCTCCCTCGCTGGACACACAGGTGTGTCTGCACTCACTCCCTCCCTCGCTGGACACACAGGTGTGTCTGCACTCCCTCCCTCGCTGGACACACAGGTGTGTCTGCACTCACTCCCTCCCTCGCTGGACACACAGCTGTGTCTGCACTCACTCCCTCCCTCGCTGGACACACAGGTGTGTCTGCACTCACTCCCTCCCTCGCTGGACACACAGCTGTGTCTGCACTCACTCCCTCCCTCGCACCAGGGCGGGTGCGTGTGCACAAAGGAGATGGTCTGTCAGCCGGCCGGAGACGCCTCGGCTGGCCCAGTAGGGGAACGGTGCTGGTGGGGACAGGGAGTGGGGGACCGTGGTGGCCTTCCGCCCACCCTCACTGTGAGAACCGCACCTGCTTGTTGCTCATTCATCGGGTGCGGGACCCTGGTCTCCCGGCAATCTGCCCTGTGCACCGAGATGCAGCCTCCCACACCAACCAGGCTGAGCTGTCCCTGGGACACTCCGGCCGGCCCTCGAGCCAGCCACACCTGGCGCTCAGGGTCCAGCTTCTGTCCTCAGACACCAGCGTGCTGTGGGGCTAAGGCTGGGTTGAACCTGGAGCCTAGCCCTCACCCATCCTCGCCCGTTCAGCTCAAACACTCCCCAGGATTTGGTCCTAAACACTGTCCTCCCCCCGACAATGGGTCCAGGGGTCCCCTGTCCCGGCAGAGAGCTTGCTTCTGAACGCCAGTCCTACCTTCTGCCCTTTGCCCTCTGCCCTCTGCCCTCTGACCTCTGCCTTCCGCCCTCTGCCCTCTGGCCTGGGCAGCCCTGCTCTCTGCCCGCACCCACCTTCTCTTCCCTGTGCCGTGACAACCAAGCCCACCCTCAACCGGAATGTCACGTGGCATCACCAAATTATTCTATTAATTTATTATTCATGATGAAAAATTATTCTAATAACATTTTCCATGCTATTAATATTCCAAAGACGAGCCGTGTAAAGCCCCTTCCTGCGGCCTGTTCCTGGCGAGAGAGAGAGAGAAGGAGCCCATCTATTTTTGACAAAGTGCATCGAAATTAGACTCGGCCCCCGTGCCCACTGGCACATGCCACAGACAGGTTTCCAGAGGAGGCAGGAGGGGCAGGGGGCGTGGAGGTGCGTATGGTGCCCCCACCTGCGAATGGAGTTCTAAGCCCGGGGGTCCCTCTCCTCGCCAGGGACCGCAACTGACCACGGGGGCTAGGCGCTTGGCGTCACACTCGGGCGGCCGGGTTTAGCAAACGGGAAGCAGGGTGCCCATCCCACTGGGACCTGAGACGCCATGAGCCACGCTTCAGTGAGAGCGAACACCGCAGAGCCCACATGCACGCCGCCAACACCCTGCGTTTCGGGGCGCCCCCCGGCACTGCACCCCCTTCTTACGGCCACGGTGCGAGGACGAGTGTCCCGGTTCGGGAGCTGGGAGCGCGATGTCACCCCGCAGCCCCGGAGGCTGAGCACAGTGAGGACAGTCCCCAGAGGCTTGCACAACGTGGAGCCGCACAGCAGATGTGACCCGTCCTGCCGTCCCATCGCTTGAGCCCGCGTGTGCGCTGGGGACACGGTCTCCTCCAGGTCCCTGGCTCTCAGCCTGCCCTTCGCCCCTGGTCTGGCACAGGGGACAGCGAGGCGGCCCAGCGGGGTCAGGAATGGACTCTGAACCCACCGGCTCCTTCTTCCCAACGGGTCCCTGGCTCCCCAGCCTCTGTGTTGCTTTAACTCTGTGTGGCTGGGCTGACTTCCCACCCTCCATCTCCAGAGCCGCCACCCCGTCTCCGTCTGCTCTGGGCACGGCTCACCGGGCATGGCAGCTCCAGGAATACTCTGACAGAGAAGCTGCACACAGCCCGGAAGGACAGACACCCCAGGGACCTTGCCCAGATCCATCAGGGTCCCCGACAGAGAAGCCGCACACAGCCCGGAAGGACAGACGCCCCAGGGACCTTGCCCAGATCCGTCAGGGTCCCCGACAGAGAAGCCGCACACAGCCCGGAAGGACAGACGCCCCAGGAACTTTGCCCAGATCCGTCAGGGTCCCCGACAGAGAAGCCGCACACAGCCCGGAAGGACAGACGCCCCAGGGACCTTGCCCAGATCCGTCAGGGTCCCCGACAGAGAAGCCGCACACAGCCCGGAAGGACAGACGCCCCAGGGACCTTGCCCAGATCCGTCAGGGTCCCCGACAGAGAAGCCGCACACAGCCCGGAAGGACAGACGCCCCAGGGACCTTGCCCAGATCCGTCAGGGTCCCTGCCAGCCAGCCCCCAGACGTTCACAAGGAAGCACCCACCTGCAGACTCACGGAGCGTCTGCGACCTTCCTAACCCAGCCGGGGACCTGAGGGGCCATGTGGTTCTGAGCAGGGCGTGTGAACGGGGAGGGGCCTTGCTCAGGGAATCGTGTCACCCAAATCCTCTCCCTGGGGCCAGGGTTAGTAGGAGGTCCTGGAGAGGCCGCCCACCCCTCGACCAGCACTGCCCGCCAGCTCGCTCTGCGCATGAATGCGTGTTTAACGGGAAATCCTTGACCAAAGTCCACACCCTTGAGCTCGGTTTCCTGACCAGCCTGTTTCAGCCACCCATCCCCCCGCCCCACCTCCACCAAGCAGCCGCCTCGTCGGTTTTTTCCCCAGCCGCCAAGTGGCCAGTCGGCCAGAGCTTTGCAGCCTGTGTGTCCCGACACGAGCGAGGCAGTGAGTCTAATTCACAGCAATGCCGACCTTACCTCCCTGCCCTTTTCATCAAGATGAAACGACAAGGTGCACGGCTGGATGTGCCTTTCACGGCGTGGCTCCCGGGGCCCCCGAGCCTATGCCCATCCCTCCTTCCTGCTCTGAGTTTCATGAGCGAGCGAGCGGCCTCACGGCTCTGGACGCAGGAGAGAGCATGTGGACACGCTCTCTGCCGACGCAGGGTCTGCCGTGGGGCAGTGAGGGGCAGAGGGAGGAGAGCCGCCCGGTGGGAGGGCGGGTGAGTGGGGGCCATGTCCTCACTGCCCACTGGAGGCCAGAGCGGGGAGGGGGCTGCAGGAAGCGGCACAGGCCTGGGACAGCAGGCGCCCGGCCGGCAGGGTGCCCCTCTGCTCCATGCAGTCCACTGTGTCTAGGTCCTGACACCCTGTGGTAGGGGTCGTGTCCTTCATTGGATCACTGACATCCCCCCACTGAGGACCTGCAGAGGACCCACCCATGTGTGTCCTCATGTCCACAGTTCCAGTGTCCTCTCACCAAATTCATGAGCACGTCCAGGTTCGGGCCTCCCTCCCCCTCCGGGTGGCACGAGGCCAGCCAGATGGACCCCAAGTGTCAGTGGACTGCTGCCTCTCTCCTTGCAGGGGGAGCCTGTCCTGGGGGTTTGGGGTGCAGGTGGGTTCTGCCTGTTTCCTCGACCCGCCCCCTGGACCATCCCAGCCAGTTTGTGGCTTGTGGGGTTGAGTTGAGCCCGGCCGGCACCCCAGGGCCCAGCAGCGTTGCAGCCTCTCTCTTGCAGCCCAAGCAGGACAGACAGAGCCCACGCGGTGACCAGCGCCAGCCACACAGCCGTGCCAGCTCCTAGGCACATCTCGTTCAGGGTTGTAAGGGGAGAGGGTGTGAACGGTCTGTGAGGGGCCATCCATGTGGATGGAGCGGGCATCTGTGCTCTGCACCCAACTGTCAGCGATGCCCAGGAAGGACCTCCCTCCTCACCCGCGCTCCGGACGCCCACAAGTGTGGACATTCCTGATGGATCCACTAACTGGTGTTTGGTGCTCTCCCCGGTCAGTCAGCCTCTCGATCATTCCCCAGGCGAAGCCCTCGGAGGAAGGACCGGCCAGGAGGAGTTAGCCCTGCAGCGGGGTGCAGGCGGGCAGTGCCCACCTCACTGGGCATCCCCGAGGACAGGCTGGTGGCCAGCAGGACACAGAGGTGTGCAGAGATGGCAGAACGGAACCAAACTCGAGGACTTGTAGCGCACGTGACACTTTTCATCAAAACGCTTCCTCTTCTGCCCTCTGGTGACATCGCAGGGGTTGGACACGAGCTCAGTGCGTGGCTCAGCCCGGCTGGGTTCCCTCCTCCAAGGTGGGCAGTGGTCACATCTGTCCTTCCCACAGACTGGCCGCCTGGGAGGACCTTGGCGTCTCCAGGAAATGGAGCTGCCCAGCGGCTCGTTAGACACACGTGGGCAGAGCGGGCTCCCCCCTCCCCCAGAGAACCCATAAACGCGGCAAAACTCAGCTCCCAGAGCGGAGCCAGCCGGCCCCAGAAGGTCAGGTTTCCTCTTTCCGCTGATTGGGAAGGAACAGAGCTCCCTGGGTGAGGACGCTCGCTTCCCCTCACGCTCAGGACGCCTTCGCCTTGGAGACGCACAGCCTTCCCCTCGGCGCCCCTGCACCCTTGGAGGGCACACAGCCCGGCCCCCCGGGAGGGACCCCTGCTTGGGTCATGCAAAGTCCCGGGAGGGACCCCTGCTTGGGTCATGCAGAGTCACAGGTCAGTGTGCCTGGTGCCCACTTTATCAGGATTACTGTCATCACCAACAGCCACCCTGAGGAAGGTGACCCGGCAGACACGGCCCGCTTCCGGATCTCCGCGGGGCCCCAGCGATGTTCTGACCCCCTGGGCTCGGAACCTGGAGGCTGGAGGCTGAGAACAGAAGCCCGCGGACCCTCCCCGGCGGCTTCAGGACGAGTCTGGGGTGGGCTCGAGGGGTCCCTGCTTTCTGCACGAGAGCGGGGAGAAGCGCGGTAGTTTCGATGATCCCAGGGTGCGTGTGTTGTTGGGATCCTTTCGACCCCTCGTCCGGCATCTCTCTGTCTAACGTGGGGAGGACTGGAAACGGGCTCGAGGCTTTGTTCGGCCTCTGAGTTCCTCCCACTGGCAGCTGCCAACCCCGCTTTGGCAGGTGGAGCAAATAGGTCACGGGTCATTTTAGTTTGCGTTTGAGCCAGGTGTTCTCAAAACGCCAGCCACGACCCCGGGAACCAGTCAGCTACCCCCCTCTCCCGCCCAAGACGCGGCCGCTCCGTGTTGCTAGACTTCACGTGGCCAGTTTCGGAGGAGCCTCCTGCGCAAACCCCCGGGGGCCTGAGCCTTCCCTCCAGACTTTAAATGCACATAGGAATGCCCTCCAGTTCTGATGGGGACTGTCTGCCACGAAGGCCCCCACTCAGGTGGGGCCGGAGCTGTGGAGGCCTCCCCGCTGGGGCTGCCCTCCCCCCAGTCCCCGTGGCAGCCCCTCCCCAGGGGTCCTGGTGTGGTCAGGCCAGGCGGTCAGCTCAGAGCCTCCTGCGGAGGGAAGGGGAGCCCGCCGGCTGGGCGAGCGCCGGCAACATTGTCATCATTACGCCGCTAATTAATTCCCAGCTCATTGCCTTTCCTGTGGCTCGTTTGTGCCGCCGCTGATTTGATTAAACTCATCTCTATGCTAATAAACGGGCTTCCATTTGTCTTCGCGGCTGCAGAAAAAGGGTCTGATATTTACATATTTTGACATTTATCAGAGAAATCGGAGCATCTGAACGAATTCCTCTCAGGTTAGTGAGTTCGCGGAAGGGCTCCTGAGGTCAGCCGCTTCCTCGGTGGCCCTGAGCCCTGTCCCGCGTGGGGGTCTCCACCCCATCCCAGCCCCTGGGCAGGGCCTCTGCAGGGAGTCACGGTGACAAGTAGTACATTTTGGGGGGACAGGACAACCCCAGCTTTCGTAACCCCCCCACCCCTGAGCATGGGGGTGGGGGGTAACCGGGACCAGAGCTATTTCCCTTAACCCACCTCATCGCCCCCATCTCCCTCCAAACCCCATGTGTGTGTCCTGGGGGCCACAGCACCCCCAGCGCCCCATGCAGCCCCTCCCTGTGCTGGCCCACAGACTTAAGTTCTGGGCTCATGGGTGGCATTCTGGCCAAGGGACAAGCCATGGGCTTTCAGACGCCGTGTCCCCACCCCACCCCACCCCAACTTCAGGATAGGCCACCAGGGCCTCTTCACCCTCATGCCTCTCTCTCTTCCACTGGTGTCCCCGCCCACCTCTGAGGAGGTGACAGAGAGGCCAGCTCGTTTCCTTATGGAATGCTGACCCCTCCCCCAGAGGGTGCTGTGCCTCTTTCTCCCTCCCCTTCACTTGAGTTCTGCAAGAGCACGGGGGGAGGGGGGCTATGGGGGGGGTGGTGGACAATGTCACAGTCACTGCCCTGCCTTGCGGGGCTCCTGCCACATGCCACCCGCCCAAGGTGGGCTGAGCGCTCCGGCCTGGGGACCCGAGTTGACAGCACGGGTCCCTGACCATGAATGAGGCTATTTTACAGGTGGGGAAGCTGAGATGTGCATGATGCTTCAAAACTACCCTGTTGACGTCCTTATTTCTCCAAGGTCACAGACCCTGAGCTGCAGAGATAGCCGCCTCCTGTAGGCGGAGTCCAACCCACACCCTGGGGGGCCTCACCCGGTCTCCCTGCCCCCAACGGCGTCCTCCTGTGGGGTGCCCCGTGCCCAGCCCACACCCTGGGGGGCCTCACCCGGTCTCCCTGCCCCCAACAGCGTCCTCCTGTGGGGTGCCCCCATGCCCAGCCCACACCCTGGGGGGCCTCACCCGGTCTCCCTGCCCCCAACAGCGTCCTCCTGTGGGGTGCCCCATGCCCAGCCCACTCGGACCCAGGCAGCCCGCACCCCGCCTTCCCCACACTGGGTCTGTCCCCCTCCATGACGAGGACCAGGGGGGAATGCCATGACAACCGGGTGCTGGGCCCAGGCCCATGCTCAGCGACCGTGGCGGGACCCGTCAGGCAGCAGGACCCCGGCAGCCAGCACGGGCTTGTCTCTCTGCCTCTGGCCGCAGCAGAAAGTCCAGGTCTATGCAAGTGCCCTGTGTCGGCTTCCCAAGATGTGCACATGGTTATTCAGCTAAACATTCTGTTTCATCAAGAGGGGCGGGGACCCAAGGGGTAGCTCTGCCTCTCAGGACTCCGCGTCTCAGCCTGAACTCCGCGTCAGACCCACCCACGGGCCACACGCAGCACGCGGGCCTCCTCTGCCTGGACCCATCTGTTCTGACCACCTGCCTGAGCTGCAACCCTCAGGATTAGGGGGCACGAAACATTTCCAAATAATTTTCTCCAGGGACCGAGCAGAGGAGGGGTTGTCCTTCTCTGTCCCCTTGGGTCAGTCATTGCTGGGAAGGAGGAAAAGCAGGGGCCGCATCAGGAAGGAGGTAAGAAGGCTCAGGGTCTGACCGAGGTCAACAAGGAGACTCAAGTTCCCAGAGACACGCGGGCAGAAGCACGACTCGCGGTGGGTTAGGGAGGAGGCCCCGTGGAGCTGGCTGCTGTGGTCCGAGCCGGGGATGGATGCCAACCTGGAACTTGCTGTCTTCAGCACCTTGGAGAGCGACCAGGCCCAGCGGGAGTCTGGCTGGATCCCAGCCCGTGGACCAGGGGGCCAGCTCAGCTAGCCTGCCTGCCCAGGACTGTGAGCAGGGGGCCCAGTGAGGCAGGGCGGCTGCAGCGGCTTTGCCAACAGCCAGGCAAGGGCACGCCTGTGCCACCCCCGGGGCTGGCTGTCCTCCACAGGGCTTCTGACGCATGCCCCTGCTGAGTGACAGTTCCGCTCCCTTGGGCTTAGGGGAGCCTCCCGGGACCTGGCGTTGTAATTGGCCTCTAACCAGCAGCGTCTAAAAGCCTTGTGCTCCTGACCTGGAAACCCACAGAAGCTGGGTGTGAAGGCAGGGGCGGCCCCACTGGGCAGCAGGGGGTGGGGGTAGGGGGCTGGCCTCCCTCTTGACCTGACGTCAGGTTCTTTGGAGGCTCTTGGCTCTGTGCCCAGGAGGTGTCATCAGGAAAAGGTGACACTCGTGTGGCATGCCCACATGCAGAGGTTTCCTCCATATTTTATGGCTCTGGTCTCTGTACCCGGCCGTCCATCACAGCAGGAGAGGGAGGCGCCCACCTTTATGTCTGTGAACCCCAGCAGTTACATCCACTGTGGCCTGGCCGACTCCAGGCTCCGTGCCTGAGACCTGGGGACACATCTCAGGACACCCATCAATGCTCCTGTGTGGGGGGGCCCTGGCAGTGACGCGTGTGGCAGGGGGACCAGCAGGGTGTGGGCCCAGGAGCCTGGAGCAGCCATCCTTTCCTCCCCCCTAGTGCTGGGAGCAGGTGATGGCCAGACACCCCAGGGTCCCCTGTTGTCCCCAGCAGCCATGCTTCCCTCCTCAGAGAGGCGGCCCTCAGGACAGTAAGAGCTTCGTGGTGACATATTTGCTCTTCTATGAACTGTGAAACCCTGAGGTCCCGATACACGGCCACGCTTTGCCCACAAGGTCACGGCGCCACTAGGTCACAGCCGTCCCTTGCCTGGAGGACATCTGCCTGCACCGGGACAGAGGGGCCTTCGCCTGGGCAGTGGTGGGCGAACGGGCAGGAGACAGTCCCACGCCCCGGGGAGTGGACAGCGGGTCCAGTGTCCAGAGTTAAGTCCTCCCTGTGCGTCACATTACAACAGCGTGTGGTATCACCTCACCCACACCGAACAGCTAACTGGAAACAGCCTTGAGACTGCGCAGGTCCCACTTGGAGCTCAGGGGTGAGCTGGGCCACGTCCCCCCGACATTCCACAGCCGCGTGGCTCGTCATGTGCAGTCCCTCAGAGGGTGACAGAGCTGGGAGAGCCGCCAGCCGCAAGGGAACCAAACCCCCTGCACACACACCCCCCCCCCGGTGGCAGAAGGCCAGAGAGGTGGCCGCCTTCTCGCCTGGTGTCAGGACCCACGAGGCAAGCTGAGCCCAGGGGCTGTGCAGCTGCAGCCGCCTCAGGGGACAGCAGGAGAGGACACGGCGCGGTGAAGGCGTCCCTCCTCGCTGGGCCTCCCTTGCCCTTCTTCCCTGGTGCACGACTGTCCCCAGCCCAGGACACATGGCCTGTGAGACCACAGCTGCTCTAAACCCAACCGCAGCGATGCCCCAGAATACATCCGCAGGAGAGGACGGGAAGCAAGGGCTATTTGAGGAAACAAATCTGTCTGCGGGAGGAGAGAACGCTTCCCAGCGAAACCCGACAGCGGGTGGCTCCCCCTCGCGAGGAAGGGGGGAGCCTGGAGGCAAAGTGGACCTGCCAGGACCCACCCCACCCCAACCCCAGAGACGCACAGAGCAATCCCCTCCCTGCCACCCAGACCCCAGAGACGCACAGAGCAATCCCCCCCCTGCTACCCAGACCCCAGAGACGCACAGAGCAATCCCCCCCCTGCTACCCAGACCCCAGAGACGCACAGAGCAATCCCCCCCCTGCCACCCAGACCCCAGAGACGCACAGAGCAATCCCCCCCACCGCCACCCAGACAAAGACCCAGCTGGAAAGAGAAGGCCAAATGCTGGCGTTAGGAGCGCCCACCCTGTGCCCACGTGTGTGTGTGTGTGTGTGTGTGTGTGTGTGTGTGTGTGCGCGCGCGCTGGTCCACTCCCCCACTCTCCACGGGGTCTGTGTCCTCGCTGCTCGTCCTGCCCAAAGAAATACGCCCAAACCACAGGAAGGACATACAGACGTGCAGACATACAGACGGGGTTGGGGCAGCTGCAGGGGGGAGAAGCCCCTGGAGGAAGGGGGGAGGCGGGGGCTCTGCAGTGACCCCAGCGGCACGGCCAGGCCACCACCGCGCAGAAAGCACCGCTGGGTCTAGTTCCAGGTCTATTTCCGTCCATCCCTGCCGTCCCCGCTGGCGGAGTTATTTTAGCATCCTTTGACAACGGCGGCTCGGGACTTGTTTTTCACCGTGGAAAGCGGAGCTTGCGATGAACAATAGCTTCTAAAATTATTTCCGTGCTGACAGTTTGGGGAAGAGCGGGCTCCTCGGCAGAGCATTACAAAGACCCTCATTTTCTCGTCTTCGCCTGGAGACGCCCACGGCGCTCGCCCGCGCCCCACCCCCCCACCCCCACCCCTGGCCGCAGCCCAGCTGAGGCCGGGCCGGGCCACCACCCCTCCCAGAGGCTGAGCCCAGCACACGTGGGGAGGCGGCTCAACCGCAGGACAGCCCGTCACTCCTGCAGGGGTGGCTCTCACACGCAGGCCCAGCATAGAGGATGTGGGTGGATGCCCACAGAACAGACGGCAGGAATAGACCTCTCAGACAGACCAAACCATGGGTCAGGCTTCCAAGCTGCCTGACCGCCTCCCCGGGCCCCGGAGCACACCTGTCTAGCTCCTGCAGACTCCCCCATGGCCAGGAGCTGATGTGGACGCCTACTCCCCCTTTGCAGGTCATCCCTGTCAAAATAGCTGCATCGACCAAAACCCTGGAAACGTTCTTTCTAGACCAGTGGTCTCCAACCTTTTTTGGGGCCATGGACCGGTTTAATGTCAGAAAATATTTTCACGGACCGGCCTTTAGGGTGGGACGGATAAATGTATCAAGTGACCGAGACAAGCGTCAAGAGTGAGTCTTAGAAGGATGTCACAGAGGGAATCTGGTCATTTTTTAAAAATAAAACATTGTTCAGACTTAAATATAAATAAAACAGAAATAATGTAAGTTATTTATTCTTTCTCTGCGGACCGGTACCAAATGGCCCACAAACCTGTACCGGTCCGCAGCCTGGGGGTTGGGGACCACCGTTCTAGATGACTTTTAATTCTTGTGGATTGCTTGCACCTCCCACCGCCCCGTGACCACAGCCCTGCCGCCTAGCGGGGACGCCACAAACACCGGCAGTCGAGAGAAGGCTGAGGGTCGTCGGTTTCTGAACCAAACCGGATCTGGAAACTGTGTCTGGAAAGAAAGACCTGGTGAGGAGAGGCCTCGGGTCCCCCATCTGGGGAAACATGTGAGGGTATTTAAACCGGCTTCTCCTGAGCCTTGTTATCGAGACCGAGATGGAAACTGAGGATGCACATGTGATAAATACCACAGGCAAGGCGTCTCGGCAGGAAATCCCCCAGAGAGCACAAGGGGAATGTCTTTGTATCGGGGACGAGGGGCGCCAAGGTTTCTGCCGGTCCTTGCAGGGAGAGCCGGGGTGCAAAAGCAGGTTTCCAGCCCTGGCCGGTTGGCTCAGTGGTAGAGCGTCGGCCTGGCGTGCAGGAGTCCCAGGTTTGATTCCCGGCCAGGGCACACAGGAGAAGCGCCCATCTGCTTCTCCACCCCTCCCCCTCTCCTTCCTCTCTATCTCTCTCTTCCCCTCCCGCAGTCAAGGCTCCATTGGAGCAAAGTTGGCCCGGGCGCTGAGGATGGCTCCATGGCCTCTGCCTCAGGCGCTAGAATAGCTCTGATTGCAACAGAGCGACGCCCCAGATGGGCAGAGCATCGCCCCCTGGTGGGCATGCCGGGTGGATCCCGGTCGGGCACATGCGGGAGTCTGTCTGACTGCCTCCCCGTTTCCAGCTTCAGAAAAATACAAAAAAAAAAAAAAAAAAAGCAGGTTTCCCCAAGAGGTGGACCCTAAAACCAGCCCAGCCTGTGCTAGCTTCCAGAAACTTCCTGCCCAGGCCCCCCCACCCAGAGCAAGGCTGTGGTGACCTCCAGCGCTCACCTCCACCAGCCTGCCCTCTCAGCTCCGCAGGGCTGCGCCGGCCTGGGCTGCTGACCCACGCGAGTCAGCAGGCCAAAGCCTTCAGCTTGCAGAGGCGGGGGGTCCCTGCATGGAGCTCCCCCCGCTGGCCTTCTCCAGTGACCAGCGGCCAGGCCTGGGTTCCATCTCTCTGACGGTGGTGTCTCCACGCGCCGGGCTCTGGTGCGCCACCGTGCGGGCACCTCCGCCTGAGCTGCGGTGCTGAGGTTATGACGTCCCCGCCCAGCAATCTGTCCACCCTGTCTGTCCCGGTCCTGAGCCGCAGCTGCCAAGTGAGCCGGAGATGGCAGACGAGGAGCAAGACGAGGAGAGTGACCACAGGCCCTTGGCCATCTCAGCCCCGTCACGTCAGGGACCGCCGGAGCCAGTACATGTCAGCCTGGCTGCTGATCCGCCTTAAACCCAGGGGCCGAGAACCAGGTCAGGACGGGGCAGGCAGGTCCCCACGAGGGAGAGAAAGACCCCACGGTCAGCAAGGTCTACCCATGTGCAGGGAGGCCCCAGCCGAGCTCATGCTCAGAGCGGCCCTCCCTACAGGGGGCACCCAGCCCGCCCCAGCCCGCCCACGCCTCCCTCCCACCCCGCTGCCCACCGCATTGAGTAACTGAGAGCAGTCTGGATGGTGTCTCCTCCTTCCTTCCGGGGGAGAAACCCACGGGAGTATTTTTTTGTCTTATTTGCAGTTAAGATGTCAGATTAACCGCCGGTGGGGGGTGGGGGGGACTTCCAAAAAGAAATGAACAAGGAGGTTGGGCTCAAAGGTCCTCACCTGAGAGAACACGGGAGACACTCTGGGGGTGACAGCCCCCCTCATCCCCTGGGGGTCTCTGAGTCCTGGCCCCTGGGGGTCTCTGAGTCCTGGCCCAGAGCGGAGGGCCAGGCTCCCCTGTGTGAAGAGGAAGGAAGGAATGGACAGGCGAGCCGGCGACTGAAGGAATGAACTCTTGGGGCCCAGTGTCCAGCAAGTCCCCCCCCCCCCAGGCACCGGGGTAGAGCCTGAACTCCTCCTAAGAGGGGCTGAGGGCCACACAGGTCATAAAGGTCAAACAGCCCTGTAAACAGGCCAGCTGATGGCTGCCCCACCACCACCACCCCGCGCGCGCCTGCTGCTGTCCGCAGCGCACCGGCCTCCAGCCTTTGGTGGGGGAACCCGGAGACCCCGAAATGCGGGGCCCAGGAGGAGCGAGCCCCCCCCCCCAGCCCCGCGGAGCGCCGACCCGCCGCTGCCCTCTGCTGGCCGCGCCGGCTCACTGCGCTCCCGCCCGGGGGAGGGAGGACGGAGGGGACTGGAGGAGAATTGGGACGGTGTCAGCTCCCGTCAGCATCACCGAGCTGGTTGCCGTGGCGACGGGAGGGTGGGGTGGTGGGGCCGCTGCGAGAGCCGTCTGGAAAGCAGGGAATGTGCCGTCCTCCGCCGGCTGGAGCCAAATTCCTCACGCTCTGCCTCCCCAGCCGGCCCATGTGACCCCGCAGGCCTGCGGCCGGGGCGGGGGCGCTGGTGGGACTGAGCCCCGCTGCCCAGGGTGTCCCCCCACCCCAGGGGCCAGCGCACCGCCAGCCCGGTTCTGCTTGGGACACAGTCAGCGACACGCTCCTCCCTCCTCGCTGGGCACAGTGTCCTCCGAAGGCGTCACAGGCCGCATCCCCTCCGTATAGAGCCAGAGGACACTGGGGTGCCCACCTGCAGGGGCCACTTGGAGCTCCCCTGCCCAGTTCCTGGGAGGGCCGGGGCCTCAGCACAACACAAAACGGGTCCTGAATCCCAACCCAGAAGCCGCCTCTTCCCGAGGCTGCTGGCTGGACACCCATCAGGGAGGGTGGCGGCCACCGGGCCCGGGCAGGAGTGGCTGCAGGGCTGTTTGAAGCCAGGACCCCAGCGCGGTGTGAGCAGCACCGTTAACACACAGCTCACAGCCCTGGGGGGGACGTCACCACACCCACCGGGCCAAGCTGCCGCCTCCGCGCATGGCTGGCTCCAAACCCACCCGCCACATAGCAGGAGGCGGGCAGCGGGGCTGGAGGCTGGCACCCACCTGGGCCTCCCAGGAAGCATCCCCCAGGAATTTATTTCGTCAACAGGAGATAGGGCCCGGCTCTCCGGTCCACGCATAAACAAAACAAGAGTCTCTGGTTCTCTGGTTCTAAATAAAGGAATCCGTGTAAATTAACACATCACGCTCCCTCCTGCCTCAGAACGATTTGTCTCTGGAGGTATGTGAGCCAGGCCCTCCGTAGGGTCTAACTGTGTCATTTGCATATGCAGATATGTCTAATTATTCAACTGACAATTAAAGGCTTGTGTCAGCAAATGAGACTAATTAGATACATTTATCTATGATAATCAGCTTTTTTACAAACAAAATAGATCCCCCTTTGCTGCCTTGGCAGGGCAATGGTGCAGGGGGCCTGGCGGGTGGCTGGGGGAGGGGCCGGCTGGAGGTGGGGGGTGGGGGGCTCCGTCTGGCCTGGTACACAGACCCCTCCTCACCCCGCTGCTCCGTCCTAGCCGCAGAGGGTGTCCCCGAGACACAGTGCAAACACAGGCAGAGACGAGAAGCTCCCAGCCTCACAGAGCCCTGAGGCAGAGAGGTCACCTTCTGGGTCCAGAGAGACGCGGAGTCCAGGGAAGCCTCTGCCCTCCGGAAGGAGAGGCCGGTGCGTCCCCACAGAGAAGGGGTCTGCAGAGTGCAGGGTCTTCCGGGTTTTGGAACCTCACACAGGGGTGGGGTGGGGGGTGTCACAGGCTCCGGCTTTGATCCTGGAGACCTTTCCGGACTCAGGGGACAGTCCCTCTCGAGTGACCGACATCGCATGCAGGGCCTGCAATGCTGGGGCCAAAGACCCCCCAGCCCCTGCTCCGGGCCCTGCATCAAGCAACACCCACCAGCGTCATTACAGGGCAGACTGCAGCCCCCCCACCCCACATCACAGCCACTGGCATGGGACAGAGAGCCACCCTTCAGGGACCGAGCTCAGGTGCAATGGTGACCGGCTGGCTGAGGCTCTATGAGGCTGTGTCCAGTGTCAGATGGGGGGCGTCCAGTGTCAGATGGGGGGGCGTCCATGCCCTAAGGGGGGGGCTTGCCAGCAGCAGGTTCCCGGGAACAGAACGGGAGCACGCCGATTCACAGAGAAGCTCTTAAATAAGCACCCACTTCCTTCCCCTTCCCGATGCCTCTGCCTAGTTGTCCACTTGGGGGACAATTCAAGCCTTTATTTGGAAAAGACACGACACCCAGTTTCCTCAGCTGAACGGCTTTTCACGCAGTGCGTTCCATCAGAAGCTGTGAGGGCGAGCCAACCGGGACGGTCCCCGCAATGCTGAAGGTGTGACCGCCAGAACCACAGCCCCGGAGGTTTACCCCTTTCCTCTGCCCCTTGGGAGGATGGAGGAGAGAGAGGCCAGTAGGTCAGGGGCAGGGAGGGACAGACAGCAGGACCTCCACCCCGTGGAGCTCATCCCCGGATGACCTCATGCATTCGGCCTGTTTGCAAACTGCCCAGGCTCGAAGCTCAGCTGAGGTTGCTTCAGACTAGATGCTGCCTCAGCGGGTCCCTCTGGGGTTGACGGAAATCTAATTAGGCAGCAGTCTGGCACCAAATGTCCTCATTTCCCCAACGCTGAGGGACGTGAGTGTCTCTTCACTGCCAGGGCTACAAGGCACCCCTTCCCACCGTGCACCCTTCTTGTTTTCCAAGACAACCTGTGGTCATGTCGAAGATGATGCTTGTCGGAACCTCTAATTGTTTTTAGAGCCTCTAATTAATTAGGCATGTCATGAAAGGCGAGCCCATTGTGAGCAAACCCAGAGCACTCTCAGCCGTTGCTCTGAGCCCAGGACAGGTGGGCGCTCTGCTCTGGGACAGCAGATCCTGTCACACAGACCACACCGCTCAGCTAAGCAGCGGGTGCATGGTGCCGAAGGGACCACGCCAAGCATCCACCATAGCCTTGGAGTGGCTCCTGCCAAGAGGCAGCTATGGTCAGGAGCTGTGGGGCCCAGCCAGCACCTGGGCTGGAGTTCTGGCCTCTGTAATGTTAGCCAGGGGTCCTCAACCCTGACCTCAGAGTAATTATGAAAAAAAATCATTGGGTAGTTTCTTTATCCTAAAAAAGAGGCAGTAAGAGTATGGCTTTTACAGAACTTTGGTTTGTGCACTGGTCTGTGACAATGATGATGATTGTGGTGATGATGATGATGGTGATGATGGTGGTGATGATGGTGGTGATGGTGATGATGGTGATGATGGTGATGATGGTGATGATGATGATGGTGATGATGATGATGGTGGTGATGGTGGTGATGGTGATGATGATGGTGGTGATGATGATGGTGGTGATGATGATGATGGTGATGATGATGGTGGTGATGATGATGGTGATGATGGTGATGATGGTGATGATGGTGGTGATGGTGATGATGATGGTGATGGTGATGATGATGATGGTGATGATGGTGGTGATGATGGTGGTGATGGTGGTGATGGTGGTGATGATGATGGTGATGGTGATGATGATGATGATGATGATGGTGATGATGGTGGTGATGATGGTGGTGATGGTGGTGATGGTGATGATGGTGGTGATGGTGATGATGATGGTGGTGATGATGATGATGGTGATGGTGGTGGTGATGATGATGATGATGGTGGTGATGGTGGTGATGGTGGTGATGGTGGTGATGATGGTGATGATGGTGATGAGAGATGCACAGCAGAAAGAGGAGGAAGAAAGAACTACTTGCTCAGCAGAGAATGGAGACAAAATTGGGCACAAGAATTAACTTTGCAAATGCAGTTGGAATAGAATTCTAGAGTCTTGAGAAGAACTTGTGATTTAGAAAAAACCCATCCTGAAGTCTGCCCTTGGTGAGTGAGGTCTACCTGGTGAACACAGCCTCAGAGCAGCACCCAGGAGCTGGCAGTGTGTCTGCCTACTGCCAGGCCCTGGGGTCCCTCTCCCCTGCCCACATCCATCCCAAGCACGCATTCCCTCTGGGGTCCATGCCTGGCCACCAATGGAGTTAGTAGGTTACCCCCTCAACGAGTTAAGTATACGATTGCCCTCTGACATTGCAATCACAGATTTTTATGTTTCGATGCCAAATTTGGCAAGACTTTGAATTAGGGTAATTGAATAAGTTGCTGTGAGGTAACAGGTTAGGACCTCGACGCTCCCTGTGGGCACCCTGTGTGGAAAGTGCGGCAGAGAGATAGCGTGCGGCCCCGCGCAGGCCTAGCCGCTGCCCTTCCCCCCGGATCCGCGCCCCCAGAACCCCACATAAGACAGTCTCAGTCTTGGGCTGGGGGCCCCGGCAGTGGCTACATGCTTAACAGAAAGAGCATGACGGGACCCAAGCTTCCAGCACCCCACTGCAGCACAGCGGCGGGGGCAGCCGGGGGGCTGCTGGTGTTCAAACCCAACACTTGCCACCAGGGATCTGTCCACGGGCAAACCAGCACCCTTGTGCAGCGCAGAACACAAAGGATCTAACAGCGGTTTCCGTGCGAAGCCGGTGACGCCCACGGCCGCCACACCTCCCGGCAGGTCTGATTCTCATTCCCCCTCCTCGCCCCCTCTCCCCGCCAACGCAAGGACTCCAGCACCGAATGACAGACGTGTGCATGGTCACTGCCTTCTTGGGGCGTGTGGCTACTGGAGGCGGGCGGGGTGCGGCTTCTAGGGGAAGGCGGCTCACGGAAACGTTGGGCACTTGGATGTCCCAGCAAGCGGCCTCTCCCCTCGCTGGAGCGCGTGGGCCCTGGGCAGCCTCGTGCCCTCCTGGTGAGTTCCCCGCCGGACCGGCTGCGAGTGTGCGATACCGAGTCCTTTCATTTCTAGGTGTGGGTGCCAGTGGACCAACTCACCTGTGTCGCGGCAATCAGACACGGACACGGCCCCGCTGTGGTCGGGCCCCCCGGACTTGGGGAGAAGCAGCACAGCCGTGGATTGTTTTTGCTCAGGGTTCCTTGCGGAAACGTGCGCATCTTTGCCCGCGGTGCGTTCAACACCCCGCGATTGGAGACGCGGCGGCCGGGCGGGCCTGTAGCTCGTCCACCACGTGATGGAAAGGCCCCTCCTCGGGAGCAGCCGGCAGCACCATGGACAGCACCCGGGAGTCGGCATGGTCTTCAGCGGGCGTCTCATTCTAACTGACCAGAGAGAACCAGAAGGGGTCCTCCAGGGGTGGGGGAATGAGGAGAAATCACCTTTATTCCTGGTGGTGGTGGGTCCCTGGGCCCGGCTCACAGCAAGCGGCTGGGAGTCCGCCACACCACAGTGTCCTGAGCCCATTGTCCATCCAGCCTGTCCTTGATGTCCAGACAGGTGAATCCCTCAGGGTAAACCGGGCTGGTGGCCCAGGCCCCCACTTAGGGAGCTATGGCTGGCCTGAGATCCTGGCGTGGCCTGCAGTTCACCCTTCCTCCTGTGGAATGAAGGAGGCAACATCACCCTTCTTATGAAACGGGGGTGAAGATGTGCCCCGCCCCACCCACCGCGGCTGCCACCAGGACTTACCAGAGTGATGACCGACAGAGGGACCAGGGGGACCACTTCTGAGCCGGCTCCAGAATCCACGTCACCAAAGACCTGCCTTCCTCCTGCCTGAGCAGGTGCCCGGCTGGGCACTGTCCTGAGCCTCCAAGGACTCGTGGACAACCACAGAGGCCCAGGGGTCAAGCCAAGCTGCACTTCTGTCCCCTGTCACTTCTCAGTGACCCCTCAGCCTGTGGTGACAGCCCTTCCCGGAGTTCAGACCAGAGGGGCTGACTGCCTCCTCTCTCTCCCTCACACACAGACATCCTCTGCCTCCTTCTCTCTCCTGGCAGCAAAGTATCCCATTTGTGAACTTTTAGACCAGGGGTCGGGAACCTATGGCTCACGAGCCAGATGTGGCTCTTTTGATGGCTGCATCTGGCTCACAGACAAATCTTTAGTTTAAAAAAATAATGTTAAAAATATAAAACATTCTCATGTATTACGATCCATTTATTTCCTACCATTCGTGTTCACGGCTGCGGGTGGCTGGAGCCAATCACAGCTGTCCTCCGGGATAACACCAAATTTTTATTGAATAATGCTTCACGTACACGGGTCGTTGTATGGCTCTCACGGAATTATATTTTAAAATAAGTGGTGTTCATGGCTCTCTCAGCCAAAAAGTTTCCCGACCCCTGTTTTAGATAATGAAAACTCACAAAAGAAACGAAGAGGGGGGGACTAAGAAAGCCCAAAAAATAACAGAGGGGACCTCTCCTCCCCAGGAATTCTCAGATGACAATGAGGTACTCAGCCCTCTTAATCCACCCCCAAAAGTAAGCCTCAGAAGCCCCCTTGGACAGGAGGGGCACGTGAAGTCTAGGACCCCGGTGGTGGAGACACCTGCCTCAGCCCAGTGCAGCTGGGTGGGGGGACACAGCGCCCAGGCCTGAGTGTTCCGTTAGGACACAGAGTCAGCGGAGCTCCTGTGTTTGGCGACCCATGACCCACCCGCGTGTCCCGCGGGGGAGCACTAGGTGTCCACAGACGTCCAGCTGCTGCCGGTCGACCCTCAGGGGTCTCGCTCTGGGGCTGGGGGCCGTAGCGCTTGCTCCCGTTTCAAAGTGCTTTGTTTCTCTCCCTGGTTTTGTTTCTAATTGTGGGATTTTATTCTCAAAAACAAAAGATCCAGGACTTGACCCCAAACTGCACCCCCCACCCCACCTCAAATTCTTTGTTTTTCAGATCCCACTTCCAAGCTCTGCTTGGGCCTGTTTGAGTCCACCGCGTCCACAGTGGCGGCGGAGACATCGTCTGCCCTGGCAGGACGCGGGGTGCCCTCTGGTGCCTGAGCCCTCCCCCCGGGGGGGGGTGGCGCGTGGCAGACAAGGTCCAGATGTGGCCGTCACCGCCTCCACCGCGGGACTGTTCCTGCCCGGACGGGGTGGGCGTCGCCCGGAGAGACGGCGGGAGGGCGTTTCGGTTCGCCTGTCTCCTGCCTGCCCGTGACCACATTCAAACGCTCACGGCCTGTGATGATGGCGCTGTGCTTATTAAACACTTCGTAAACAACAATGTGACTCTTACGCCTGGGCGTCCAATCCAGCGGCCTTTCCCAGCAGCTTGAGTCTGTGGGCAGCTGAGGCTGCTAAAGGCAGGACAATTCCAAGGGGTCCTCAGGGACCCAGAGTCGGGGGTCCCACAATGAAGTGCCACTCGGACAAGGGGCACCTCCCCAGGCCTAGGTCTGCGTCCCTGAAGCACCCGCCCAGCCGCACCACGTCCCTGCTGGCTCGGTGGGCAGCTCGACGGCCCCGGAGCCACCAGGGGAGCCAGGCAGGCCGCAGCCCCCCCATCCTGCAGGGCCAGCCCTGGGCGCTCCTGTCTCCCTGGGTGTTTTCCCCAGGCCACGGGCTGGGTGGCAGAGCGGGCACCGCAGTGCAGACCCCGTCCATTCGATGCTCCCTCCTCTCATCACAGTGAGCACCTGAGTTTCTGTCCCCAGCCCCGCCCTCACACCCCCCTCCCCAGGAGACAGCAGGTCGGCCCCCTCCCTGTCTGAGGACTTCTCTTTGTGACCAAGAGCATGGAAGCCACTCTGCCATGGGACCAGCTCTCCAGAGGACACAAACCTGGACCCCTCGATGGTCCCTGCCCTCCTGTCCCCCAGGCCAGTGTGGGCTCCACCACCTGGTCACCAGCTTCTCTGAACAGCCCATGCGGGGAGCCCACACACAGTTCACCGAGAGAATGACCGGCCAGGCCAGGTACCCTTCCATCTGAGCGCTGTGTCTCGTCTGGAGTCCCAGTGACATCACACGGGACCGGCACACACATTGGGCGCCTGCCACGAGCCGATCTGTACAAAGGGGTTCATTCTCCAGGTCAACCCTGCGAGGCCCCGGGTTACCGTCCCACCACGAAGACAAGAGGCCCAGGCTCAGCGAGGGGAGGACAGGATGGAGCCGGAGGGGCCCAGGCTCAGCGAGGGGAGGACAGGATGGAGCCAGAGGGGCCCAGGCTCAGCGAGGGGAGGACAGGATGGAGCCGGAGGGGCCCAGGCTCAGCGAGGGGAGGACAGGATGGAGCCGGAGGGGCCCAGGCTCAGCTCCTGTCCCCGGGACAGGTGAGCCTCCTTCTCTGTTCCCCTGCCCCCACCAGGCCACTGACGAGGGTCTCGCCCCGCCTCCCCACATTGTCCCCCAGGCCCCTTCCCACCGGCCTAGTCCAGGCCCAGGAACCAGCACCCCACCAGGTTAGTGGTCACTGGTTCCCCTGACACCCTGACTCGAGTGTCCCCTCCTGTGGGAGCCCCCTGGCCACTCTGACCGCTCAGGCCCCGTTGGCCTAGCTCCCGGACACCCAGCGCTGGTCACAGTTCCCATGTGCCCCTGACCGCTCAGGCCCGTTGGCCTAGTTCCCGGACACCCAGCACTGGTCACAGTTCCAGTGTGCCTCTGACCACTCAGGCCCCGTTGGCCTAGCTCCCGGACACCCAGCGCTGGTCACAGTTCCAATGTGCCCCTGACTGCTCAGGCCCGTTGGCCTAGCTCCCAGACTCCCAGCGCTGGTCACAGTTCCCATGTGCCCCTGACCGCTCAGGCCCCGTTGGTCTGGCTCCCAGACACCCAGCGTCTTCCCAGCGCCGGTCACAGTTCCCATGTGCCTCTGGCTCTGACAGTGAGGACTCTTTCATGCTGACCATCAGGGGCTGTGACCTCCAAAGATGGGGACAAACAGGGCAGCAGACACGGGCGGCTTGGCCCTGAGAAGCGTGTGGCTTTCGTGACGTGACAAGGAGCAGCGAACTCGCCTGAACCAGCCGGCAGGTGTCCGGCAGGGTCACAGGACTCGGTCAGAGAGCCCCCTGTGGCCCCACCAAGCTGAGGGGCACCCACACCAGGCAGGAAGCCAGTGCCCAGCCCGGAGGGCTCTGTCTGCATGCACGGTGGAACCCCTCTCGGGGGGCCAGGCCCTCAAACCTGAGGGTTCAACGGTAGCAGATGTCACCCCGCTCTGGGGGCCGGGGCCGGCGGTCGGTGCTGCCCCGGACGCTCCTGTCTCCCTGGGTGTTTTCCCCCAGGCCACGGGCTGGGTGGCAGAGCGGGCGCCCCAGTGCAGGCCCCGTCCGTCCGATGCGCCCTCCTCTCGTCACGGTGAGCACCTGAGTTTCTGTCCCCAGCCCCAATTCAGCTGCAACCCAGCCTGCTCCCAACACAGCTGCAAGCTCACCATTTAAGATTTCACCTTAACAGGATGAAGAAAAGAAAAGAAAAAAAAAACACACATCTGAAGGCGTCCTCCCCCACGCCCCCTCGGGCCCTCGGGCGGGAAGCCTGCACTTCATTGAGAGTGCAACTGTTTCTTTTCTCCTCTCGCTGGCCCTCTCGATGAAGTATTTATGTTCCCTCCTCACGCCTCTGTGTGGAAGGCTTGCCGGCTCCCCGGGGAACCGCGGGGGAAATCGTTAGTCAATAACCTCAAACAAGAGGCGTGGGAGCTGCTGTGGAGAGTATTTGCCCCAACAGACCCCGCCACCCGGCAGAGAGCTCAGGATGCTGCTGCCCCCTCCCAGGGCACGCGTCCGGTGGACGTGTGTGGGGGACGGGATCTGAACACATCCTGTGACCCCCCTTATGGGCTGGGGGGTGGGGCAGGGGTTGGCAGAACGAGGCTTGAGACTTGAGAGTCTCAGAGGGGGCAGAGGTCATGATCTGAAGCGTGCAGGCATGGAAGACGGTGTCACAAGCAGAGAAACAGGGTGTCTCTCCAGGGGGCTCCTGCTCAGACCTCCCTGTGGTCACAGTAGGGACGGCACCTTGTGTCCAGTGGGTTCCCTGTCTGTTCTGGGGACTGAGCTTCGGAAACCTGCAAAGTCACTTTAAAAACGAGGGCATTGCCTGACCAGGCGGTGACGTAGTGGATAGAGCCTCGGACTGGGATGCAGAGGACCCAGGTTTGAGACCCCGAGGTCGCCAGCTTGAGTGCGGGCTCATCTGGTTTGAGCTAAATCCCACCAGCTTGGACCCAAGGTCACTGGCTCAAGCCAGGGGTTACTCGGTCTGCTGAAGGCCCGCAGTCAAGGCACAGATGAGAAAGCGATCAATGGACAACTAAGGTGTCGCAACGCACAATGAAAAACTAATGATTGATGCTTCTCATCTCTCTCTGTTCCTGTCTGTCTGTCCCTGTCTATCCCTCTCTCTGACTCACTCTCTGTCTCTGTAAAAAAAATTTTAAAAAATTAAATAAAAATAAATTTTTTTAAAAATGAGGGCATCCCCTCCCTGGAGCGGCACCCCCCGCCCCACCCCAGGACAGGCTGGAAGGAGCCCACTCAGGCCTGGCCCTGCGTCTGCACTGAGCTCTGCTGTGTCCCCCCACCTCCAACCCGCCCCACACCTGGCCGGTGTCTGAGGCCCTTGGTCCAGGGCCCCCCAGAGCAGAGCACCAAAGGGGAGAAGCTGTGGGGAGGTTGGGGGCGCAAGCAGCACGCGGACAGCTCCCCCACACCCCACTGCGCCCTGGCGTGGGCGGTGGCATGGGCGGCGATGTGGGCCAAGTCCACTGTGGCTCAGCAAGGTGAGTGGACAGGTCCAGAGGGTCATCTCCTTCCCCATCTTTATAACAAGGAGACGAGGACAGAGAAGAAAAACGGAAGTCCTGCCGTCAGTAACACGGGCTTTAATTTCATGCCGCATTAGGGCAACCTGGCGGCGGAGAGACCGGGGAACGGGTGCGCACGGGGCTGCGAGATGCCGGCCACTCCAGCGCCCTTCGCCCTTCGCCGGTCAGACCGCAACCCAGCGTCCACACCAGCCGCTTAATTCAATCTCTCTCCCAGGGTGGACCAGCTGCCCAGCACCACGCCTCCCCTCCCCCCCAACCAACCTCCGGGTCACCTCTCTTCAAAGGGGAAGAGAGTTGCCCAATGAGAGGGGGCGCATTGTGAAATTAGGAAAGCAATGAACACAGCGTCCCCCCCACAGGAACGACCCTTCTGCCTCAAAGGGAAAAGGAGGGATGAACAGTAGTGTCAATTAGCATCACCAGGCAGTGGCCGGGTGGATGACCATATTATTAACTGCTAGGGGTGAGGGGTAGGCAGGGGCCCCTGGAATCCTCCGGAAAATGTTGAGATTGCTCAAAAGACACGTTGTCCAGACACAGAAGGTCACATGCTCCACTTACACGGAACGTCCCCACCAGGCGAACGCAGACACAGAGAGCGGGATGGGAGGGTGCCGGAGCTGGGGACAAGGAGGGGCGGCTAAAGGGGGCCGCATCTCCTTTGGGGGTGATGAGAAGATTCCGGAATGGATTGGGGGTTGCACAACGTGTGGACGTGCTACACGCCGCTGAATTGCACACTTTAAAACAGGTGACTTGTGCAGAACGTGAATTATATGTCAATTAAGCTGCTAACACACACAGCTGGCCGTGCAGTGCGGGACAGTGAGGGTGAGGAGCCGTGTCTTAGGCTCCCCAGGGTGCCGTCCCTCCAGTGAGGGACTCCAGGCATCTGTGCCCCACTGCCCAGAAGCCTGAATGGGGCAGATGGGAGCTTCTCCTGTGTGCCCTGACTGGGAATCGAACCCAGGACTTCCACACACCAGACTGATGCTCTACCACTGAGCCAACTGTCCAGGGCCGACAAACAGTTTTAAATCTATCACGTGACTCGGGGTGGGGGTGGGGGTGGGGAGATCCAAAAACAGGAACCTTACTAACAATGGCATCAAATCTCTTATTGACTGAACCTCTCGCTACAGGAAAGTGGAGGTTCCCTCCCGCAGGGCCCTGCCAGCTGTTGACCCGGTGATGACACCATGCGGATGCTGGCCAGCGCCCCAACGAGCAGGGCGACACGAGAGACGCCCCGCGGACCCGCCGGGGTCCCAGGGCTGCGTTCCCTGTGAGTCTGCAAAGCTGAGTCGGTCTCATGGGGAGATGCGCGTGTGTTTGCGTGCGAGGAGCGGCCGTCTTTCGCACGGATGGACATCTCGAGGCCACGCTGACCTTCCCATCGCTCTAGAGCCGCACCCGAGGCGGAAAACGTGAAGTAATTCTGCGGTCTTACCCTGTTTGTAAGTCACTTCATCACCTTTGCTTCATTTGGAAACTTGGGGCGGAACCGGCTGTAATTGTCTTCCATGTCCACGAGGTGGCGCCGCCCGCCAAGACCCGGCTCGTCCAGGAGCACGAGCCGCACCTGCTCCCGGCGGCCCTCCCGTGCACGCGTTGGAAGGTTCGGTTGTCTTGGACACACACATGCGCGCGCGCGCACACACGTGTACACACGCACACGCGCGCACACACACACACTTGTACACACGGCCTTCGTCTTCTCAACCTGCGCTGGTCTTTCCCTCCCTAATTGAGCAGAGCTTGGGTTGGCAGGAAAAATGTTTGTCTGGCTGACACCATCCCTTTCACTAGAAGGACCAGGGACAGGGTGGTCACAACGGAAAAAGTCCTGCGTGCCATCTGGGCGGCTCTCCTGCTGACATTCCACTCCCCCCTCCCCAAGACTCCAGCCACCAAACTTGTTCCTAACCAACACCCTTCGCATCCTTTTAACAGGGCCACAAGCCATTGTTGGGCGCCTGGCCTGGATCCTTTTTAATTTTCCGTGTATTATTAATATCTCACCTCAACCACGTACAAAATCGTTTGTGCAAGAACACGGGCGCCAAGGGAATGAGAACCAGCAACAGACAGGTTCCATCTGCTCGCACTGCGTCGTCTGCAGGGTCCCCGGGGCTGTTCCAGGCGCTCACGGGCGGCGCGCGATCTCCCAGGCAGCCAGCAGGTGGCGGCATCGGACCAAAAACGACGGGGCCCCTGCGTTTTCAGGATCTGCGTGCCTGGTTTCCCAACACCCGCAGGTGGGTCTTCTATGTCCCCACGATCCCCACACCACCCCTGCCTCCAGCCCCTCACTGAGCTCTTGAAGGTTCTTGTTACCTGGCCATTCAGAGACTGGCCCAGAACTTTTGCTTGCTGGCCAGGAGTTTAGACATCCCCATGGGCAGGTCTGCCGGGGGCACGAACCACATGAGGACCCCTGGGCTGGGACCACATGCTGGCTTTAATTTCATCTCCCCGAATGTTAAGGACCTGCCGCCACGGCCAGACTCTGCTCCAGACGATATGTTGAAAATCAATCTCATCATGCCTACGGCTTCAACTGACCCCCACCTAACACGTCCACGTCCCTACAAATGCCTGCTGGATACCTACCTCCCTGAGGGGTTCAGATGTCCGGCGCTCAGTTTGTTCACAACCTTCAACCCTGGTCCCAACACGCAGTCCTGAGCTCCCCCAGGTAGGAGGTCCCCAGCCACGCCCCCACCCTTCAGCCCCCACCGCTGGTGTTGGCCTGAGGGTACCTGTGGGCTTGGCCCACCTCTCTCCGGGTCCCCTTTCACCCCGCACAACTCTGCCAGGCCTGGAGGGACACCCAGGAGGAAGTGTCCCCACGCCCCCTGACCACATAATTAATTGAACATGTCTCCCTGAAGGCCTTCGGCGATTGCACAGTCTCAGGAGCGCGCGCGGTTTGCCCTCGGGTGACCCGGCTGTGCGGCAGCGGGGCGCCCAAGACGCCCTGGGCGGGGCCTGCAAGAAGGACCGAGGACCAAGGGGGCCGGTATGATGTCCACGTGGGACCGGAGTGTTTTGCGGTGGCAACCCTCGCGGGTGGCAGGAGGCAGCAGCGGAGAACGCAGCCGAGAAGGAGGAAAGCGCCCGCGGGTCGCGCCGCCCCTCACCCATCTCCATCCAGACCTGCAGCGCGCTCCGTCCCTGAAACCCCATCCCCACCCCCGCACCCCCACCCCCACCCCCGCACCCCCACCCCCACCCCCACCCCCACCCCCACCCCCGCACCCCCACCCCCACCCCCGCACCCCCACCCCACCCCCACCCCACCCCACCCCCGCACCCCCACCCCACCCCCACCCCCACCCCCGCACCCCCACCCCCACCCCCGCACCCCCACCCCCACCCCCGCACCCCTGCACCCTTGCGGGTCGCTCTGCACCGCAGGAGTAGCCCGGCTCGGGAAGAGGCGGTCACCAGGTACGCTCTGATTGGACAAACGCAGAGTCCCGGCGGCGGCGCGTGGGCTCCTTAAAACAGGGAGTGAGGTCAGTGGGCGCTAGAGCCCGCCCCGGGCCGGGCCCTGCGCGCCGCGGCGGAGAGAGGAGAGAGGAGAGGGAGGAGCCGAAGGCGGGGCCGAGGCGGGCGGAGAGGCCCGAGCGCCGCGGCTCGGGGGCCGACAGAGAGCCGGACGGACGCGCGGAGTCGGGAGCAGCGCACCGGCGGGGACAGCGGCCGGTTTGGGCGGGCCCCGGCGGCGTGGCCATGGCCGAGCTCAAGTCACTGTCGGGGGACGCGTACCTGGCGCTGAGCCACAGCTACGCGGCGGCGGCAGCAGCGGGCTTCGCCCTCGGGGCGGCCCGGGGGCCCGAGGCAGCCCGTGGCTACAGCGCACCGGACCTGGGCGGCGACCTCCCCGCGACGCCCGCGCCCCGCAGTCCAGCTGCGGCGGCCGAGAGCTGCGGGGAGCAGAGCGGCGACGAGGACGAAGCCTTCGAGCAGCGGCGGCGGCGGCGGCGCGGGCCGGGGGGCGCGGGGGACGGGCGGCGGCGGCCCCGGGAGCAGCGCTCGCTGCGGCTCAGCATCAACGCGCGCGAGCGGCGGCGCATGCACGACCTGAACGACGCGCTGGACGGGCTGCGCGCCGTCATCCCCTACGCGCACAGCCCGTCGGTGCGCAAGCTCTCCAAGATCGCCACGCTGCTGCTCGCCAAGAACTACATCCTCATGCAGGCGCAGGCCCTGGACGAGATGCGGCGCCTCGTGGCCTACCTCAACCAGGGCCAGGGCCTGGGCGCGCCGGTGGCCGCCGCGCCCCTGGCGCCCTTCAGCCAGGCCGCGATTTACCCCTTCACTGCGGGCACCACGCTTCCCTGCCCAGACAAGTGCGCCGCCTTCTCCGGGACTCCCTCGGCGCTTTGCAAACACTGTAACGAGAAACTGTAAGAGCCCTGGGCCACCCCCTTCCGCACGCGCCCTCCATTTCACATTGCCCACGATGACTGTGTCACCCGCCCCGCCCGGACCCCGACCTTGCTCCCAGCGGGTTGCGCGCTGAACAGCTTGGGGCAACGGGAAACGCAAAGCCCGTCTGGACCGGGATTGAGCTTTGAGTGGGGCCCCTGGAATCCACGCCTGGGGTCCGAAGCGTCCATTGGGCACCTTCCCAACGCCCCCCCGGGCCTCGGGGCTCAGCTTCGGAAAGAAGACCAGGCTACAGCGGCAGCGGGGCCTGGCGCGGCCCCCGGGAACGGCCCTTCCGTTCCGGGTAGCAGCCCGGGACTCGCGGAACGCAGGGACAGAGAGTATACCCTGTTCAGTGGGTCGTGGCCCTCGCATTAGCGCGCGTCCTCGTTCCCCGGGTCTGCCTTTCTTGCCGAACTGCAGGGCCGCTCTCTGGATGAGCGTGACCCCGAAGACGCGCGGCGCTGGGCGACTCCCGCCTCTGCCGGCTCCACGACCCTGCGCGCCCCTCAATCGATGTGTTTCAGTTTGGCCCGCAACTGTCGTTTGCAAAGGAGCTGGTCTTCCGACCCAGGAAGGGCTGAGTAATGGCTTTTCGGTTTTCCCAAGTCTGCGTTTATGTTTATTTTCTTGCCTAACTAGAGTGGTGAGTAGACGCCGACGCCCGCTGCCTCCAAGCCTGCGGAATTTGTTCCCTAAACTAAACAGCCCCTGGACCCCCCAGACATTCCCAGTCCCGCCGAATCGCTCTCCCCGGCGCGGTCGTGGTGGAGTTGGATGAAGACTGCGGCGCCCCCTCCGCTCCGAGGCCGCTGCTCGGAAGAGGAGTCCGCAGCGCCTGCGCCTCCACTTGGCCGTAGGGTGTGAAGAGAGGACCCGGTGTAGCTCGGGGGACCGGGCAGAGCCCCCTACGGGCCATCTTCCCCGCGTTGTAGGGGGGAGGAGGTCGGACACGGGTGAGTACGCTGCTGGTGGGGACCTCGAGCCCGGACAGGTGCGACAGGTGAGGGGGGCGCCTGCTTCTCTTTTCTGTCGGTGTCCAGCTCAGAATTCTGCCACCATCGAGTGCCACGTCGGCACGCAGCCCTGGGGGCGTCCGGGGAGACGGCGCTGCCCGCCCCGTTTGTGCCTGAGCGGCTCTGCTACGATATCTGGCTTTATTAACCCAATTTTCTCAGCTGTCGTTAAATACTGCGCTAATGGCGAGAGGACTACCGCCCCAGAAAACCGCCTGTCTACAGCATTTAGCTTTAATTAGTACATTTCAAAGGCTCTTTTATATTTGCAAAGCGAAGTGTGTGGTTCAAGTCTTCTTCATAAAGACGTATGCTTAATACTGGTTTCTGCTCATTTCGATCTTCATTTTCTTTTCATTGCCTTCCCCTACCCCCACTCCTTAACAGACGAGTTTATTAGTTTTGCACACTCAGAGAGCTATGCGTTGGAATCAACATTTCTGATCCCCGCTAGGTAACTGAAGACGGGACAACTAGCTAGCTCAAGGTCATTCCCTGCGGTGGGGGTCATTTCAGAGGGATCCCGGTCCACTTTACAAATTACTTATAACCCGAGACAGAATTGCTTATGCTGGTTAAGACCACACACGTTTAGGACATCATTTCCGTTCAGAATACAGTGTTTTTTATTTCAACGTGATTTGTTTAAATATGACCACATTCTAATGTCAAAGTCAGTGTTCATTTGTGACGGCTCGTCAGAATCTCAGTTTTCAGCTCACTGGGTCGGCGTGGACGGCGTGCTTCGGAATCAGAGTGTAAATAACGTCTCCGAGGTGTGGAGGTCGCGATCTGTGAGCAACAGATACGTGGAAATAATCAGAAAAGGCAAAGGAAAATATCTCTCGGGTAAAAAAAAAAAAATCAATGACAATTTTTAAGAGAACCAGTTTAACTAATCATAGAGCTTTTTAATAACTTGAAGTGGAAGTTAAATCAAATTAAAACTTTTCAAAGTTGCAAAGCTGCTCATCTACGTCCCCAGCTGGTGCCGGCATGCCTTTCACTGGGGGGCGAGCGGATCAGTTTTCAAAGTGAAATGAGGTAGGGTTTCTCAACAGAGCTGCCAATCAAGTGAGCTGGCCCATCAGTATACATGCCATTGGCCTCTCCCAAGTGTGAGCACAGACTCCTTAGAACTAGGACAGCCCAGACACTGGAGGACTTTCTCAGCTCGAAGAGCCCGGCCCTCCTAGGTCCCTGTGCCACCCAGAGGCGCCTGTTTCATGCTCGAGACCCTCTGGGGACATCGGCTGGGGGCTCTGGGCTTGGTGACTCGAGGGCTGTCCTGCGGGTACTGCTGGGCATGGCTATGGGTGGGCTTGCAGGGACCCACCACACCCCTGCCCACCCGAGCTCACGCTTCTTCCCCCGGCACCACCCAAGGGGTGGCGGGGAGAGCTTCGTGCACGCCCGGGATTGGAGAAGGCCTTCTCACAGGCTCGTTCTTTGCTCCGTCTTGGGTGAGACGACGGGCGTGCCTGCTGCCATGAGGACGTGCCCCCAGCACCGGGATGTTGGCCACGGCCCTCTGAACCAGCACCGCCCGCTAGGAAGAGAGTGCCCGCCCCCTGTGGAATTGTACATTTCTAGCGGCACACGGAACAAATGACGACGTGAAGTGAAAAACTGAGTTTTACCTGCTCGTCTTAACGATAACTTTTACTCATCCCAACACAGGCAAGATGGGATCGTGCCAACATGTCAGCAGTATTTTTTAATGATTAGAGAGATTATTTACTCTCTTCTTCTTTTTTTTCCCCCCCACAAGGTCTTCAAAATCCAGCGTGTCTCACATGTTAGAACCAGCCCCGTGGCAGGTGTCCCCTTTTGCTTCTAATAATAGTCAGCTGATCCAGGGAGTAGATTCTAGAGCTGGACAGACAGGAAAGGGCCTGTGGTTGTTGTTACTCCTTAACCCGGGTTCCCCAAGTCCGGCCAGGGCCTGGGCGGCGAGAAGAGCCATGTCCACTTTCCACTGAGCAGTGGTGTCCATGTGGTGGCCAGCCACACCCAAGCCGGGGGGCCAGTGGCAGACAAATCTGGGTCCCTCTACTCCGGCCAGGGGCTGTCTTTTTTTTTTTTTTTTTTTTTTAGATTTTTAAAAAATTTTATTTAGTTTAGAGAGGAGGGGAGGGGAGAGAGAGAGAGAGAGAGAGAGAGAGAGGGAGAGAGAGAGGCAGGAAACTTCAACTCCCATATGTGCCTTGACCAGGCAAGCCCAGTGTTTCGAACCGGTGACCTCAGCATTTCCAAATCGACGCTTTATCCACTGCGCCACCACAGGTCAGGCCAGGGGCTGTCTTGAAGCCAACATAGCCTTCGTCCACCTGAATGAAGGACGTGGTCACCCTGGCTGCTGCTTGTTCAGCTCGCTGGCCAAGGCCTCACTCAATCCCTGGCTATGAGCCCGGGAAGCCAGGCTCAGGGGTGCTTGGGGTCGGTAGCTCCTTAGGGGTCCCTTGCCAGGTCAGGAGAGGCCAGCAGCCTGGCTAAAGCCCTGTGCCTTATCTCCATTCACCGGCGGGCATGCCTGCTGGCCCCAGAGCACACCACCCCCAGCTCGCCAGGTGGGAAAAGAGGGCGTGCAGATTACTGAACAAGGTGGTGACCCAGGACAGACACAACGGCCCTTTCTTCTTCTCTTTAAAACACCCCCTCCTGTGGACTGAGTCCTCTCACACCCCTGGGGTTTGATGCCGCTCTGTCTGGGTGGCCCTCCTGCCAGCCACCGTGCCCGCACAGAACCAAACTGTTTGGCCTGACCTGTGGTGGCACAGTGGATAAAGCATCGACCTGGAAATGCTGAGGTCGCCGGTTCAAAACCCTGGGCTTGCCTGGTCAAGGCACATATGGGAGTTGATGCTTCCTGCTCTTCCCCCCTTCTCTCTCTCTCTCTCTCTCTCTCTCTCTCTCTCTCTCCCCCCCTATAATGAATAGATGAAATCTTAAAAAACAACAACAACAACAAAAACAAAACCAAACTGTTTGCTGAGAGGTTTTCCGTCTGCTCGGTGAGGCCCCACGTTGGCAGTGATGCCCTAGACCCTTAATACCCAGAGACCTGTGTTGTCCCCCAGGTATGAAATTCACTCCCTCCAAACTGGGTTTTTTGTAATAGGCTTTGGCATCTGAACGCCACCCCAGGGAGACGCCCCCAGTATCGTGTCATCAGACAGCCCGCCCGGGCTCAGAGCAGACACACAGGCCGGCCACCTTGCTTCCAACTGTTTGCCCTTGTTGGTTTCATCCCTAAGATGGGGTTTTCTCTGCACTTACGGCGATGTCGGCAGGGAGTTCGTGGTGCCTTACACGGAAGCTCATGAGCGTCTCAGTCCAGACGCTTGCTCTGTCAAATACGCGTATCTCGGCCCCCGGGGTGGGTAGCTCAGCAGGTTTCAGAGCATCAGCCCCACACACCCAAGTTGTGGGTTCCATCCCCGGTCGGGCACATAGGAGAATCAACCAACGAGTGCATGAATAAATGGAACGACGAATCGATGTTTCTCTCTCATCAATAATAAAAAAAATTTTTTTTTTTTTTAATATTAAATATCCATGTCTCCTTCCCTTTCAGGTTGGGGACATTAAAAGAAGAGGCATCTGCTCATCAAGGACGAGCCCCGTTTTCCTAAAAAGATGGGTGAGGTGGAAACAGCATCCTCACCCCGCCCTCCGCCAATGGTGGGAACCCCGGGCTCGGGAACGGGGAGCGGAGGCCCCTGAGCCCTGGTTAATCCCGCTGAGTGATTACAGCAATTTATGTGAATTTGCTCATGGATATGTTTCTAGTCTTTAATCGCTTTTAGCATCCCATTTGAAGGGATGGAACTCGAGGGATTTACAATGTATTAAATTATTTCTGAAACAATTACCTCCACGGGGGACTCGGGAACTCCGGGATGCTCTGTGACCATGTCCCTCCAGCAGCCTGCCCCGTACAATGAGAAAGTTAAGATGCACTTGTCAACTTAGAGCCCCCAGAGGGGCAAAACCCACGTCACCATAAATACAGAGAGGCTCGACTTATTAGCCAAGTGACCTTTTGATTTGCAGGGGTTTTGCCTGTGTTAAAAGAAGGGGAGGGGGGTTGTGCTGGTTTGGGTCCCAGTCTGGGGGCCCAGGGCCCATGTGTTCCTATCTGTGTATCCAGTCTGCATTGGAACGCAGCTGCGTGAGCGGAAGGTCGAGTGAGGAGCAGGGGTCGCCCGGTGAGTCACGCCCGACGGGGTCTCTGAATGAACCGAGGCGTCTGTTCCTCCGCGGTCAGCGCGTGGCATTGGGATGCACGGTGGCCTCTGTCTGCATTTCCAGGAGGTGCGGTCATTAGCACGGGGCTGGCCCAGGGCCTCTATCCGCTATGACGCTCGGGGCCTCCTGGGGTACCCCCCCACACCGGGCGCTGCACCCCCCCTCCTCGGGACAGGAGCAGGAGGGTTTCAGGAAACAGTGTGCCTGCAGGTCGGCACGCTGAGCCTCCCCAGCCAGCCGAGCTGCGCCCCCAAGCCTCGCGTTGTTGGAAGCGATGAGCCCACAGTCGGTCACTCCCCCGGGGGCCCTGATGCGGCCTGACGTGAGCCCAGCCTCCCCCGTTCCGTGTGGGTGGCCCTTGCTGTCCTGAGAGGCCATGGCCAGGCTGGGAGCTTGGCGGCCCAGACACAAATGGTACCTCCACGCTCTCCGAGGGCCACAAGGCATCTGACGGCTCGCGTTCTTGTCACCTTCGCGGCTCCGCAGCCTGGCTGGTTCTCTGCTGTTTTATTGATTGATTGGTTTGAGAGAGAGAGAGAGGGAGAGAGAGAGAGGGAGAGAGAGAGAGAGAGGGATCTGCCGCTCACTGATGCATGCATTCATCCATTCTGCATGTGCCCTGGCCGGGGATGGAACCCGGAACCCCTGTGTGTGTGAGCGTGTGTGTATGTGTGTGAACACGTGTGTGCACATGTTCACATATCTCTGCATTTCCATGTGTGCACGTGTGTCATGCTGGGTACAGTTTCATTCCCGGAGATGGTTCCCAGGTTCTCGGCCAGGGTGGAGATGCAGAACAGCCGGCCACGCCCTGGGCCCCCCTGCAGCCCGTTCTCCCACCCCAGCCCCTCCCACCCCCGTTCTAAGTCGTCTCTGAACCCCTCCCCTCTGTCCACCGTCCGGCCTCGCGTCTTTGATGGAGGTTAGCGGGATGACCTGCCTCCATTTAAAACCGGGACTGTCCTGGGAAAACAGCCGAGCTGGTCACCCAGGGTGAGGTCTCAAACCCTTTCCCAAAACAGAAGGTGAGGTCGCAGTGTAAACGTGGGCGCTGGGAGCCTCCTCTCTGCTCCCTCCACCTCCCTGGGGTCCTGTCTTCCCAGGGACTCCGTCCACCTCAGCCCAAGGCTGAACCCTACCCTGACACGGGGCGCTCATTGCTGCCCACACACCTGTCTGTCCAGAGGTGGTGAGAATGCCCCAGGCAGGCAGCGGGCAGCAACCCAGGGAGGGGTGTCCTCTGGGTCTCAAGGATGCACTACAACCAGAGCTACAGTCAGGAGGGACTCTGTGAAGAAGGGACACGAGCCGGCCAGGCGGAGCGGGACGGTCTTGTTCTCTGAATTGTGACCCCACTTTCCGGCTCCCGATTTTTCTCCCCAAGATGCCTCCCCAGCCTGGCTGGCGCAGCATGAACCCCAGAGCCCGCCTGGGGTTTTTTTTTTGTTTTTTTTTTTTGTACTTTTCTGAAGCTGGAAACGGGGAGAGACAGTCAGACAGACTCCCGCATGCGCCCGACCGGGATTCACCCGGCATGCCCACCAGGGGGCGATGCTCTGCCCCTCCGGGGCGTCGCTCTGCCGAGACCAGAGCCACTCTAGCGCCTGGGGCAGAGGCCAAGGAGCCATCCCCAGCGCCCGGGCCATCTTTGCTCCAATGGAGCCTTGGCTGCGGGAGGGGAAGAGAGAGACAGAGAGGAAGGAGGGGGTGGGGGTGGAGAAGCAAATGGGCGCTTCTCCTGTGTGCCCTGGCCGGGAATCGAACCCGGGTCCCCCGCACGCCAGGCCGACACTCTACCACTGAGCCAACCGGCCAGGGCCAAGGCTGCCTGGGTTTCGAGAGGCAGAGGATGAGGCCCTCCTGCCAGGGACACATCTCTGGAAGATGCAGGAGCCAAGGGAACAGGAGGACCAGCGGCCACTCCCTGGAAACACTCAGGAACAAGGGCGCAGACGGGGCCGCTGCCCCTCTCACGGGCACGGAGTCGGGCGATTTCTCTCCCATCTTCTGCTCCATGAGGACGGTTTAAAAGTAATTTTGAGGGGGACGTGCCTCCCCTAAACCCTGTGAGCTATCCCAACCGGCCTCTCTCTGCCACTGCAGGGGACACACCGGTTAATTAACACCATGTCGGAAAGCGTCTGTGCTGACGGATGACAGACGTGGGTGAACTTTCAAGGATACTGACTTCATTAAGCAGCCTCATTTCAGCCTGCGCAGCCACTAAGTGGGTCATTTAAAAAGGGATCCTTGGCTTTCAACCACTCCCCTCCCCCCCACCCTACCCCACCCACCACGGAGGTGAACAGAAAATGTTTCCAAAATAATTACAAATGAACAAACAAGGGCAGAGGCACCCCTAGGCCTTCCACAGAGCGTCAGCGTCCGGACGGTGGGGAGCTGCTCTGAGCTGTTGGCAGACACACGGGGGCGCAGGGATGTGCCCGTTGCCCCCGGTCAGGGGACAGTTTTTTGTTTTTTGTTTTTTGGTGGTTTTTTTTTTTTTATCCTTCCAAAGCTGGAAATGGGGAGGCAGTCAGACAGACTCCTGCATGCGCCTGACCGGGATCCACTCGGCATGCCCACCAGGGGGCGATGCTCTGCCCATCAAGGGCGTTGCTCTGTTGCAACCAGAGCCACTCTAGCGCCTGAGGCAGAGGCTACAAGAGCCATCCTCAGCGCCCGGGCAAACTTTGCTTCAATGGAGCCTCGGCTGCAGGAGGGGAAGAGAGAGACAGAGAGGAAGGAGAGGGGGAGGGGTGGAGAAGCAGATGGGCGCTTCTCCTGTGTGCCCTGGCCGGGAATTGAACCTGGGACTCCTGCATGCCAGGCCGACGCTCTACCACTGAGCCAACCAGCCAGGGCCTCAGGGGACAGTTTTGATGAGCCAAGGGCCCTGAGCCATCCTGAGGATGAAGTGGACATCCTGGACTAGCTCCACACCCTGTCAGCTGTTCTCAGGCCCGGGCGAGGTCGGCGGGCTCTGTACGGTGACCATGAAGTTGGAGGCACTTTGCTGAAAGGCCTGTGGTCCCCCTCCCCACGTCTGGCCGCCCAGGGGACCTACCTGTGCAGGTGGTCCCCGTTTAGTCTTTTTGCGACGTGACCGTTTCCTCTTTGTTTTTGTTGCAGCAAAACCTACTTCACACAAAACTCAATGTTTTAACCGTTTTTAAATGTAAGACTCAGCAGCATTAAGTACGTTCACGATGTGCCATCCCCTGTTATTTCCAGGACACTGTTGTTGCCCATGATTTTATTTTTATTTTATTTTATTTTTTTAGTGAAAGGAGGGGAGGCAGTCAGACAGACTCCCGCATGCACTCGGACAGGGATCCACCAGGCAAGCCCACTAGGGGGTGATGCTCTGCCCATCTGGGGTGCTGCTCTATTGCTCAGCAACCAAGCTCTTCTTAGCACCTGAGGCAGAGGCCATGAAGCCATCCTCAGCGCCCGGGCCAACTTTGCTCCAATGGAGCCCTGGCTGCAGGAGGGGAAGAGAGAGACAGAGAGGAAGGAGAGGGGGAAGGGTGGAGAAGCAGATGGGCACTTCTCCTGTGTGCCCTGACTGAGAATTGAACCCGGGACTTCCACATGCCGGGCTGACACTCTATCAACTGGCCAGGGTGTCCACAACATCTAAGGGGACCCATATAGCGTGTGGAGTGTTTCACGTCTGGCCTCTTTCTCTCGGAATAGTCGTTCACAGTGCAGAGGGACCTCTCTATGCCTCAGTCTTACCATCTGTGAAGTGGGTGCTCACCTCAGCGGCACATGAGATGTGGGGGAGCCACGGGAGCCACTCCAGACCCTGAGCCGGCTCCCGTCCTCACCGTGGGTCTGCCTTGGCGCTTGCCGATGCCACCCTGCATGATGCTCCGTGACGTGGAATGGATTCTCAGGGCTGAACTGAGTGGTCCAACCTTACCCTCTCTGGAAAGACCCAAGGGGTGTGTGTGTGTGTCCGGATTTTCAAAAGACAGCTCCAGCCTGCCGTTCTGGGCAACACGGCCCAGACGCACGGAGACCCAACACCTTCGATGCCAAACACCCTCCGAACCAGTCCGGCGGCCTCCCGTTCTGAAAACACGTCCTCTGGGTTGAAACGAGACTGCTGGCCTGTCTGCCGGGGGTGGCTTCTCCGGCAGGGGAGGGGCAGCGAGGGTGCGGGTGCACCAGCCCCCCCAGAACTGGCCGGAGGGAGAGCACCCCCTCCCTGTGAGGGGCCTGGGACGGTGCTGGCTTGCCGTGTGCCCTTTGAGCACTGATGAACTGAAAGTGATCACAGTGGTGAGCGAGACGGGTCCGGGGTAGGTGCCCTCATGAGATCGCTGTCTCCATGAGCTCAGAGCCCCCGGAGCTGCTGATAAGCGTGAACCTGGGCACTCGGGCTGAGGAACTACGGACGACGAACCTTCCGTGAGAAGCTGTCCAACAATCTCTCAATGGAACAGGAAAAGGCTCGCAGCGAACCAGAGAGGCCTCGGGCTGGTGGAGGCCCTCAGAGCGCGGCTGGAGCGAGGGGCGGAGCCTGGAGGCCTGGTCCAGTTCACCCCTCATCTCCGCGAACTGAAACGCGAAGGACGCTTTCTCCCCCTTGAATCTTGTCTCAACTTTTTTTTCTCCTATTTTGATTTTTTCTCTTTTTCTTTCTTTCTTTCTTTTTGATAGAGGAAAAGCATGGAGATGTCTTTAACAAGCGAAACGAGTTTAAAGGCTGTCGTCGGGAAGTCGCCGATGTAGTGGGCGGACGGCCACGTGCATGTGACCCGAGTGCCCCATCGGAGCTGCTCAGCCCCTGAGCCCAGCCCCCGGCCGTCAGAGCAGCAGGAGGCAGTCCCGCTCCGTGCTGAGGGGACAACGCGAAGGAGGCCGTGATTCCGTTTCTTCAGGTGACGGACCCTACGTTAAACCTTTGCCATCTTCATTTTGCGGAGATTGAATGTGGCCCGGTGCCCCCTTCTTGGCGCCCACTTTAATCCAGAGTCGCTCGTGAAGGGGAGACCTGCAGACGCTGGGGGCGAGGCGTGTGTGGGCTGGACCGCAGGCAGGGCATCCCAGGGCGTGGTCCAGATGGACGGTGCTGGCCTCGTTCTCCGACGGATGCTAATCTGAAACCTTGACCCGCTTCTTTGCACGTCACACCTACGAAAGGCATAGAATTCCAGGGATGGTGAGGTCCATGGATGCTCTCCCCAGAAATCTCCGGACACAGAGCCTGCCTGGGGTGGACAGGACAGTCCTGACGCCTCTTGTCTCCTCCACATGAAGCAGCCGTTCCCTGGGGCCACTGCAGCCACAGCTGTCCGGGGACTACAGCCCAGCGGTGCCCACTGACAAGTCTCACCTGGGAAACACTGGGTTTCCCCTGCCCACCTGGCAGACAACCCCAGCTGGTGTTGCCAGATTTAAAAAAATAATAATAATAAATAATAATAATAATAATAAAAACCAGCAAGTAATCTTCAGTATGGCTCTGCCCCAATATCAGAAGGGACATACTAACGACACTGAAAATGTGTTTGTTCAAATGTAACTCAACATCCAGTGTGGTCATGGCCACCAGCCCCGGCCCCTGAACCTTGAACCCCGAGCCTCCCCAAGTCACACGGCTGCAGGATCCTGACGTCTGACCGCAGAGATCTGGTCTCAGTGTTTCACGCATAGAAATGAACATCTGGAAGCTGAATGCAGCCCCTGTGATTGTTGTGGGGACTCTTACATGTAGGCGGGGGGTGTCTTTGGTGAGTGCCCACATCCCCTCGAGAAAACCATTGTAGTGTGCTGGTTTTTAAAATATAACTGAGGTTGCCCTGACCTGATAGCTTGGTTGGTTAGAGCATCATCCCAAAGCACAGAAATGGTCGGCTTGACCCTGGTCAGGGCCTGTAGGGCACATGCAGGAACGGATCGATGTTGCTCTCTCTCTCTCTCTCTCTCTCTCTCTCTCTGCCTCTCTCACTAAAATCAATAAAATAAACATTAAAAAAATAAATAGAATAAAATATAACTGAGGTCAGGCTTTCTGCTAATTCTGACAGGTGTTCTGACTGGTTGTTCTCAGCTCATACTCGCCCCCCCCCCGTGCCCCCCCCACCTCCTCTCCCTCTCCATCTCCTGTGGCCTCTGTGGGACCCCGTCTGACTCTCGGATGCGTCCAGGGCCTTGGGAGGCGGAGTGTGCCGGGAAACAGACTCGAGCAACCAGAGCAAAGAGCGGTGGCTGCCGTCTCCTGTCCATAAACGGCCAGCGCAGCCTGAGCTCAGAAGCTACCAGGCCACCAGCAGGCCCAGTCATGAATATTGATGACACTTCCTTTGTGACACGCCTTCCTCCACTAGCTTGCTGGGGGGGAGGGGGGGCTGCTACAGAGCGGCGCTGATGCTCGGAGATCCATCAGGCTTTGTTGCGAGTCAGGACGCACGGCCGCGACAGATGGACGCTCCCCTTCAAACCTCCGCGCCGGCCGCATGGCGCACAAAGGAGCCCGGGGTGGTTTTTTTCATATCCCACACTTGCCTCGGGGCATCTTCTAAATCCCGGTCACCCGGAGCTCTGGCTTTGTATCAGTCAAATGCCCTAAGCACTCTGTCGACTTGGACATCTGGCCGCCCATTTAAAATATTTTTATTTGCTGAAATATTTAATAGCACGGCAGGGGTTTCGCCGGAGACGCACACGGGCGGGCACCCACAACGCCAGCGGACGCCGGACGCTCCCACAAAGAGCCGCCAATGCCGCACTCGCCCACGGCTCGGGGCAGCCAGGTCGCCGGACGCTGTCCTGGGGAGGGCAGCTCTCTCCCGGCTGAATTCACTCCACTGGGGGGTAGGTGAATGCCTCGCTGTCACCCTCGCTGGACCCTGACCAACCAAAGGCCAAGCGTGGATCTGTGGACTCGTCCGAGCACGCCCACAGCAGCTCTACCCCACTCGCCACGCAGAACTGTTCCACTCTAAAGAGCAGCCCAGAGGTGGGATCAACCCCAAAGTCTTCCCCGGTGAAGCAGGGACGCACTGGGGCCTGTCCACACGCAGGAATATTGTGGGGCCGGTCCACACACAGGAATATTGCCCAGCGGTGAAAAGGAGTGAAGCTCTGACCCTCACGACGTGGATGAGCCTTGGAAACATGACCCGAGAGGGCAGGGCCACTTGTGGGGCCTTGAACCCGAGCTGGTCCCAAGCTCCCGTCCCGGCTTTGGTGAGGCACACAGCAGCCTGCCAGGTGTGGTGAACACCCCAGAGACAGCCCCCCGGGGTGACCCCACGGCAGGTGGGCCGGGGCAGCTCTGCACCCTTGAATCCATCTCCAACCCTCGTGCCAGGACTTTCTGGGCAGCTGGAGGACTGAGGGGTCAAGTGATTCTAAAACTTTTCCTGCAGCCAGCATACCCCCAACAACGGTTCTCGAGCTGGTTCGCAGAGCCCGAGCAGTGAAGCGTTGACCTGCAGCCGTGCACACACGGGACTTTGTGCAGCTGGTCCTGGAGCCCTGAGTGCCCTCCACTCATCTCTTCCTGTCTCACCCGCCAGATTCCAGTCAGATGCCACCTCCTCCAGGAAGCCACCCTGATTTCCCCCTGGCCCAGGCCAGCCCCATTTCTCCATCCCACAAGTGATCCAGGCCTGCTTCCTGGGCTGGGCAGCACTGACAGGGTGATGCCTGGAGTAAGCACCTCAGGCAGGGCCCAGGGTCGGGAGCCCAGGAAGGTGGCTAGAGGGGATCTTGTGGCTGGCACCCTCACTCCCGATCGAGATGATAGCCAGGTGTGACTTGCTGACCCACAGAGAGGGGTGGCCCCACTTGGCAGGCCTGGGAGCGCAGGCCTCCTAGCGCCCCACACAGCCCAGCAAGATGCCGTGTCCTCATCATCTCTTCAAAGGGAGCATTTGTTTCCTCTCTCCCGGGGAGGCCGGCTCTTCCTCCCCTCCTCCGCAGAAGAGCTTCCGTGTCCCTGCAGAGGCACGGAGTCGACAGGACACACGCCCGCCCAGAGCCCACCTTCCCGCTGTCCTGACACTGTGTCTCAGGCTGACCCTGGACACCTGCAGGCCCCCACCTGTCCTCCTGCCATAGCGTCTGTGCCCCACCCCAGGGGAACTCCGCCCCCTCCGTGGGTCTGGGCCCCAAGGCCCCCGGACGCAGCCACTCCAGGACCCAAGACGGGCAGGCGGCGGTCTGGATTCTGCGGTTCTCTCACCTTCAGATGTTCCACGGCATGAATATTCTTATTTTCTATTTAAAACTAATTTGGAGTTCTCGCTCTCTCAGAGGCTTCTAATCACCAAACAGCGCCTGCGGCAAAGAGCTGATTGACAGGCCGGCGTGGCCACTTCTGAAGAACAAATTGGCCATCGGCAGCACCACAGACAAAGAGAAATGCCACAGGCTGGGTATTTATGAGCTATTAAGGGGGACGCGATTAGCATCTGCTTCCCACATGGGCAAAAACACCTGTCAGACATCAGGAGGCGGCAAAACGCACACACGTTTAGTAGTTACTTTGTTGAAAAAAGTCATTAAAATTGAATGTCAGCTGAAACTCAGGAAAATATTTACTCTTCAAACACCTTTGAATCCTACTGGTGAGCATGAGCCGGCCCCCCCGAGGTCAGTTTGTAAACTGGGTGGGGGGGTGATGCCCCAGACAGAGCGAGGCTCCTGGCCCGAGCTGGGGGCAGGCGGGGAGGTGGCCGCACCCGCCTCGGGGTCAGCTGGGCTGGACGGGGCTTGGCCAGGCCCGAGGCCACACCGTTGTCAGGGCCCTCTCTCCTCTCTCCGTTTGTCTGCAAGGAAACTGAATGTGGCTTCGAAGTCTGAGGGGCAGCCTATCCCCCAGGTCTGGTCAGGGGCCAGGCCAGCCGCCCTGACCGTGCCCACCTGCCCAGCAGTGTCCTCCTCGCTGACCGCTGACCGCAGACGACGCTGCCCTCCACGCGGGGCTCCTGTCACCGAGAGATGCTGGGAAGCCGCCAATTAGGTCTGGTTCTAGAGACAGGCCCCTGATGGGAGCCCATAGGCCAGATGGGGCCCGGGCATGGTGCTAATTAGGAGTCAGAGCAGGGCCAGGCCCCTCCCAGGGGTCACCTGCTTCCCAAGTCACGCTGCTCCCAAACAATAGATGGCCCCAGGGACAGAAACTGGTCCAAGGCCTTGTGCTGCCCAACATCCCGACTCAGTCTGAACGGAACATTGAAGATGAGGAGGATTTGCACGGGGCGGGGGGAGGGGGGAGGGTTGGAGGCAGGAAGCCCCGATGTGGACGGGCAAGGGCCGTCCTCGCCCACCCCGCTGGACGGAGGGGAAGCATTGAGCTGACCAGAGACACATCCCCGACTGTCACCGGATGGGGGAAAGGACAGGACCAAGGTTTCAAACTCAGGTCCAGTACAGGTGGACGCAGGGAAGCCACATTGTTATGAGTTGAATTGTGTGTCCATCCCTCCCTCCCTCTCAAATTCGTATGTTGAAGTCCCAACCCCAGGACCTCAGAATGTGACTGCATTTGGAAGTGAGGCCTTTTCCAAAGGTGATTAAGGTAAAACGAAACCTGCCCTGGCCGGTTGGCTCGGAGGTCGAGTGTTAACCCAGCGTGTGGAGGTCTGGGGTTTGATTTCCGGCCAGGGCACACAGGAGAAGCGCCCATCTGCTTCTCCACTCCTCCCCCTTCTCTCTCTCTCTCTCTCTCTCTCTCTCTTTTTTCCTCCTGCAGCCATGGTTCGATTGGAGTGAGTTGGCCCGGGCGCTGAGGATGGCTCCATGGCCTCCGCCTCAGGCGTTAAGAAGAGCTTGGTTGCTGAGCAACAGAGCAACAGCTCCAGATGGGCAGAGCATTGCCTCCTGGTGGACTTGCCTGGTGGATCCCAGTCGGGGTGCATGTGGGAGTCTATCTCTCTGCCTTCCCTTCTCTCACTGGATAAAAAAGAATGTTCCTATGAGCAGGAGAAACAGAAGATGAGAGGGAAGGGGAATCAAACACTATGCGGTGTTTCCGCTGGTAGGCACAGGGTGGGGGATATGTGCAGGCACCCACGTGGGGACCCCACCTGCTTGTAGCACCCCTTTGTTCCCAGCCTGGGCGCTGAAGGTCCTCCAAGCCAGGGGGGGGGGAGCGCGCCACGCAGGCTTTGCAGGCTGGCAGTGAGAGCTCACACATCACATAGTTTGAGTGAGTGGACAGGCTGCCGTTCACGCTACACGTCCAGCGGCGTCTCCACTGGTGTCCTTGGTGCTGACATTTTCCTAGGTCTCTCCTCACACAGCTCCCAGGCCCACTGCACAGCTGGGCAGCAGCAGGATGCCACATCTGGAGCGGGGAGGGAGTCCACCTCAGTGACCTTCTCTCTGAGCAACAACCAGGAATAAACACCACAACCTGATCGGGGACCCTCTGAAGGTGGCACTGACTGGAGCCAGGGGCTCGGGCCGGCATGTCGACATTCCCACCGCCTGGCACTTCACACCAAGCGTCTCTGTCCCTCCCTGGGGCTGTTCCCCCACCAGACTGCCCCAGACCTGCTCAAACCCACCCCCTCCAGCACCCAAGTGTCTCCCCCATTGCTGGGCAAGGTTCTGGACGAGCATCTCCCCACTCAGGACAAAGTAGAGACACGAAGTCCAGTGGGGGTGGAGGGCCAGAGACAGCGCCGGCCCCGTGAGGACTTCTGTCCTGCCTCCAGCCTCAGGGAGCTGCACCCAGCCTCCAGACCCTACTCACAGGATCCTGCAGGCTGGGCGGCACCGTGCTGGGTCAGGGACAGGGACTGTCAGGACTCAATGACCAGGGCCCCCTCCTGTGCTGCCCTGTGACTCCACATGCCTCCCCTATGACCTCCGGGCTCAGCAAGGCCTTCAGCTAGACTCCAAGGCGGACTGACCAAGGACCTCAGCCTTGGAAATCCAGAGGGTCTCAAGGCTGAGGACATGGAGACCCAGCATGCCTGCCGCGTGGGCCATGGCTGGGCAGCACAGTTGGTTAGAGCATCATCCCAATACGCCAAGGTTGTGGGTCAACCGACGAAAGCATAAATAAGAGGAACAACAAATCCATCTCTCTCTCTTTTCTCTCTCTCTCTCTCTCTCAAAAAAAAAAAAAAATCAATCAATTAAAAATAAAAGAAAAAAAAGTGGGAGTATCTTTTGAATTCCAAAGGCCAAAGGGCCTAGCTTGCCTTTAATTAAAATGCACGTCCTTTAATTAAAAGTCCCATAACAGGCGAAGGGCATCCGCTGAAATACAACGTGTGACACACTCATTTCCCTGCTGTTAATTACTAATTAATGAAGCTATTTCAATCAATAGCTTGCCCCCCCCCCCCCTCACTGGCTCTGCGCTGGGGTGGATCCCACTGTGCTGAATATTCATGATGCAATTGCAGCACTTTTCAATTAAACATAATAAAGTGAACCCTGGAAGAAGGTGTGCCCAACACCGACCGACTGAGCCCGCGGCTCCCTTCTCAGGACCCAGCCCAGAGGGAGGGACAGGGAAGGGACTTGGCTGCGGGCAGCTGGGACAGACGGTGCCCATGGCCCCGGGCGGGCGGCAGGCGGCGCCCCAACAACCAAGGGCGTCTGCACTCTGCACCCCCAGTGACCTCCTGCTTGTCCTACCAGCTCTGAGGGATGACCACCCAGCAGGAGTCCCCAGGGGTCAGGTGGGGACCCCCCAGGGCACTTGCAGTCTCACCGCTCAAGGACAAAGCCAGAAGTGAGAGGGACAGGGAGGTGGAGGTGCAATTAGCATGCTAATTATGAATATTAAGTGGTGATTAAAGATCTTGTGTTTCAGTAAGGACATAAGAGTGTCCCTGATGGTGACAAGGAGGGGACCCTACATGTGAGCAGAAGATGGGGGGAGGCCACCCAGGGAGGTTTGCATGGGGCTGTCGGGGTCTGGGGACTTCGGGGGAGCCGGACCGGGCATAGTTGTGGTGCCCGGGGTGGGGGTGAAAGGGGGACACGGGACGGGACACGACTTCGGCCAGGAGCAGCTAGCTAGGAGCACAGCCACCCCTTTCTGGGCTGCCTACCTGCGCAGGTAGGGGACAGCTCCGCCCCTGAGGACCCACCCTGGGGAGGGGATGGAGGGGATGACCCCAGGCCGGGACCTCCCGGTGTCCCTCTCACCACGGGTGTCCAGCCTCAAGCCCTGCCTCTCCACAGGACTAGCGGTGATCACCATCACCACTAGCCCTGAGCCTGGAACGCCTCCCACCCGTTCCCTTCCTGCGGGCGGGCGCACCAGCACCCCCAGCAGCAGGCCGCTCCTCCGGGTGTGGGAACGGGGCTGGGGTGGGCGACTCCAGCCCTGTCGGGCGGCGCCCTCTGTCGGCCAGCTGCGGGGTGACAATGGCTGCTCCCTCTTAGCGCCCCTTGGTTGTGGGTCCTGCGGGTGCGCGCGCGCGCACACGCTCACGGCTTCAGATGGTCAGAGCCCTCCTTTGGTTGGGGCGCTGACGGACAGGTACGGTTTGGGGCTGCTGTTGCCACCCTGCTGTTTTATCGGACGTTGCTGCCCGCCCTCAGGGCCCCCGTTGGCTGCGGGGAATCCAGCCAGGGCTGCATGGAGATGGGGACGTGAGGACCTGTTTAAGCCTGGTGACACCAGATAACACACAGGCAGGCCAGGGCCGCCCTGCCACCCCCCCGGAGCACCCCCTTCTGTTACCAGCACCCTCCCCACCGGCAAACACTCCCTCAGACGCTCTCTGGAGCCCTGTTCCAGGGTTCGACTTCAGCCTGCAAAGTGTCAAGGAGATCATACGCCATTCCAGGGTGACAACCTGAACCAGAACCGGGCACTGAGGGGAGGCGGCTGGGCCCACCTGCTGTCCTGGAGCCCGCACCCCAAATCCCCCCTGCCAGCTTCCTCCTCCTGTCCCGTGAGGAAGTGACAGAACTGTGACCCGGCTCGGAGGCCAGGAGGCCTGGGGCCACAGTGTCCACAGGTGCCTTTGGCTCCCCTTCTGCACAGAGAGCCCACCATCCCCTCCCGGTCCCAGGTCCCTCCAGGGGCTCTGGGCCCCCCTGGGGGAGGGCCGCCTCTCTCAAAGAGCTTCTAGTTTGTGGTGGACTAAAAACAAAGGCATTAACTGCTCACCCAGGCTCACAACAGCAGAGAGGCCGGAGCAGCCCCAGTGCCCACCCACACTGTGGTCCATCCGCCCGGTGGCCTATCACTCAGCCTGAAAAAGGAGGGACATCGTGACACCGGCTACGACACAGATGGACCTCGAGGACATTATGCTCCGTGGACTAAGTCAGTCACAGAAAGACAAAGACTGCACGATTCCACTTAGAGGAGGTGCTTAGCATCGTCCAAGTCAGAGAGGAGCAGGGCGGGTGCCAGTGTCCGGCGGACGGGGGGTGGGGGACAGCGTGTCAGTCTGGGGAGAAGGGAAGCTCTAGAGGTGGGTGGTGGGGATGCCCCACACGGACAGCGTGAATGCACGCGGTGTGCGTGGCCCCCACCGCTCCTGCCCCGGGGAGTTTCCTCAGCCCAGGACAGCAGGACACAGGAGTCAGTCCACCTGAGGCTGCCCACGAAACCCCCCAGCCCAGCCAACCAAAGGCCTTCGTGGGGAATTCGGGCTCTTCCTGCACCTCTGCAAACGGGCCTCACCTACCAAGGTCCGACTCACCTTGCGACCAAGAATCCTTCCTTCGGATTCTTTCTGACCCAGAGTGGGGAGACCGCAGAGGGACCTTTGTGCTTAAAAGGAAGCCACAAGATGTCCCTGCACAGTGGGCCTGGGTTGTGTGACCGACGGTGAGGCTGCTGGGTTCTGCCGGGAGCTGACAGCCGTGCCACCATTCCCAGCCACGGCAGAGCGAGCAGGTGCCTGCCCGAGGGGGGGGGGGGCAGCACCCTTTCTGGTTCCATGTCCCCCCCATCACCATGTCTGTGCCCAGGGTTCTCCTCTGACCTGTTTGTTTCATTCTGCTGGTTTCCTCGTGAGTGAATTCAATGAATCTTTTTAACAGGTATTTATTCTTTTTTTTTTTTTTAATTGTGCTAGTAAAGGAACAGTCTTCTTTTAAATAGTTTAATAGTCATCATTTAAATAAGGCTTTGGTATGATTTTCCACAATTTGGTGTTCCTTTTTCCTCCATGTATATCTGGCCACACCTATTATTAACTCACGAGACAGCAGCTCCTCTGTCATGAACAGGGGAAGGGGGGTTCTGGGGAATGTCACGGCCAGGGGGGGCTGCCCGGGTCCCCTCACAGTGGCCAGCAGGAGCGAGGGAAGCAGGACTACACAGCTAGTGTCTGGAATCCACAGGAGGGGGACACCAGAAGCGGGGTCCCCAAAGACGGCCAGCGGGCTGGAGCCCACTGCTCACCCATCCAACCGTTCCCTCCAGAGCTGTGGACCTCAACTGGGGGGGGAGCTTCCCTGGGGGACACCTGATGATATCAGGGGACAGTGTTGGGGGGTCGGGGTTACCGCCGAACGCCCCACAGCGCACAGGATGGCCCCACCAGGGAATGATCTGGGCCCCCCCCCTGACAGGCACCGCTCCTGGGCCCCCCCCCCGACAGGCACCGCTCCTGGGCCCCCCCCCCCGACAGGCACCGCTCCTGGGCCGGCCGGGCCGCCGGCAGGGACACGCCTGACCGCGTGGAGCCTGTCTCTGTAAGAAAGCCACCGCTGCTGAAAACACCGACTCCACTCGCCAGGACCCGTCCCACCAAGGCTGAGAGTAAGGCACAGTGTCCCGGGCAGAGAGGGGACGGAGGCCCAGCCAGGGCGACGTGCCAGCATCAGCCCCACCCCCCCGGGCGGCTGAGGCCCACCCTCCTCTGTCCGGCATCCGGGTCGAGAGCAAGAGGCTCTTCTTAAACTGAACCCATTGCCCCGAGGCTGAGGGTGCCAGGTCCTCGGGGGACGGTGGGGTCGTGGCAGTTAGAGGTCCTCATGGGCGGGGCTCAGGTCCACCCTCTGGGCCTTTCCGAACATCAGGAAGGTGCACAGTCCCAGACTGCTGACGGCAGCCACCAGGTTGAACACGGAGGTCCAGGAGCCTGTGGTCTCGATCAGGTAACCCCCGAGGCCCACGCCCACAACACCTGCACCCAGAGATGAGAGAGACGGGACTGGAAAGGCAGTTTGGGGGAGGGGAGCTGGGCTGGGGGGCGGGGCCCTGCCTGCCTGGAGGAGGGGCCCGTGGGGGCCTGACACCGAGAAGCCGGACTGGGTTGGGTTGGCCGAGGGCTAACCTCTGTCCCAGAGGGGCCGAGACCACACCGTCCATCTGGGAAACGGCCCAGCTGATGTGGCCCTCCGCGTCCTCCACGGAGGACAGGGGCAGCAGGAGGAGCCGGGCGGGGGTATGAGCCTGTCAAGGGAATCCGGGCACTTGACCCGTGGGGAGCCCAGACTGTGTGGCTCTGACTCACATTGTGGGTGGGGGTGCGGGTGGGGCTGACACTACAGAGGCACCTCTGTTCTCTCCCTGGACCAGCCCTGAGCTCTGTGTGCCCTCAGCACACACACTGATCTGACGCTGCTGGACCCCCTTGAAGGGCGCCACACCCCACCCTGCAGCGGCCGAGGGCGGAAACAGGCACAGGGCGGCCAGGAGGCACCTCGCCACATCAAGAAGGGGACCCCAGCCCGCCTCTCACCTGCCAAGGCCCCCGCTGTGTTGGCCACACCTGTGAACGAACAGAGAGGAGAGAAGAACCAGTCAGAAGAGTCCCACTGTGACCTTCCCACGGCCACCCACCCGGGAATGGCTCCTGAGGGCTTGGGGGGGGGAGCAAGGCTGGGGGCGGGGGGGGGGCAACCACTTTCTAATCACGTGGGGGCCGAGGTCCTCACCGAAGAGAACGCCAGCGCAGGACGGGGCCAGGTCCTGGATGTTAACAGAAATGCCGCTGCGGGAAAGAGAAGGACGCGGTCCAGTGACCACAGGAGGGGCAGACGACCCCGTGAGACCATCGTTGGTCCTCCGAGCACCTGGAGCCCGGAGACCACCCAGAGGGCGCTCTGGACCCTGCCCAGCGGGGTGCGTGCTAGGTCATGCTGAGGTGCTCGACCACACTCGGGCCACCTGGGACCCCCCCTTCCCTCTCCCATCTCGGTGGCGACAGGACACAGGATGAAACAGACAGGAAGGCAGTGTGCTCAGACCACACTCCTTTGCTGTCCACGAGTTTGAAAAGCCACCTTCAACAGCCAATTCCGAAGGTCTCTCCTCCCTGTAAGGTCTCTCTGATTTAACGGGTTTGACGCTGGGCACCGGGAGGAGCAGAAACCCGGGGACGGATGGGAACCGGGCGGTTCCTCGTGGTCGATGGAAGATGCCGTCTGGAGATGGGCACCTCCCCACCCGGCCCCCTGCCCGGCAGTCTTTGTTTCTCCCGATGGCCCAGGCTCAGGCCAGCGGAGACCCAGACGTCACTTTGCCTCGGTGGCCCGTGCCCGGGGGCCTGCCACCTACCCGCCCTCCACGTGCCCCGAGCCGGGTGGCTGCTCCTGAGCGCCCAGGACTTGCGGTGCCAGGGTGAGTGCCTGAAGGTGATGGGGCGCGACCCGGGTGGGGGGGCGTGCGGCCCTCACCTGTGGTTGAAGGTCTGCAGGCCAATGGAGGCCGACGCGAAGAACACAGACCTGCAGAAGCTCGAGGTGTGGCCCAAACACAGGGCAAAAACGCTGGACAGGCCCAGGCCCATCACCTACGGGGCAGACACTGGCGTCAGGCAGGGGCTGCGCCAGCCAACAGGGGTCGGGGGGTAAACCCCTCCGGGCTGGGGCCTGCCGGGGGGGGGGGGGCGGAGGGGAACGTGTGGGAGTCGGGGGGTAAACCCCTCAGGGCTGGGGCCTGCCCGGGGGGCGGAGGGGAACGTGTGGGAGTCGGGGGGTAAACCCCTCCGGGCTGGGGCCTGCCCGGGGGGGGGGGGGCGGAGGGGAACGTGTGGGACAGACTCCGTGAGAAGCCTCCCCTGCTGGTGGAGCCTAAGACGGACAGACGCCATGAGGTGAGAGCAGACCCAGGCCCGGAAACAGGCGCTGGGGCTCAGAGGGGTGGCTGTGTACACAGCTCAGACACGGGCGGCTGCACCAGGCCCCGCACGACACAAGGCCCCGGCCCCCACCACGACTGACTACCTGCTCCACAGGCTGCCTCTGGGTCAGGTGATCTGGGGACACCACCCTCAGGCCCCAGGAACAGACAGGACGCCCAGAGAGAGCCGCCCACCACCTCCCTACCTGCATGAACTTCCGCACGGTGATGGTCCTATAACCTGGGCAGAGGGGAGACCAGGACGCGTGTTTACCGGCCTGTGTGCATTGACCCCCCACTTCGGCAGCACCCGCAGTGGGGAACCCCCAGCAGGGCTAAGGGGGGAGGGGGCAGACTCAAGCCGTGGAGTCCCATGTCGTGGGAGAGGCGTGTGCACGCGTGCGTGTCTGTGCGGTGTCTGTGCGTGCAGCTGCTCTGGGGTATGTCTGCACTCACAGGACCGAGGCCGAGGCCGGGAAGACGCACAGAGGAAGGAAGGCCATTCAGACGGCTACCCGTGTGCTCGGGTCCGGGGCTCACACCTGACTGCAACCCTGCCGGGGGCTCTTTCCACCTCTGACGAGAGCTGGAGACTGCATCCAGCTCGTGTGTGTGTCTGTGTGTGGGGGGGGTGACTTCACAGTCACAGGAGAAGTCGGATGCTCTCACTGCACCCCAAGCCCACCCTTAGTGGGGAAACTGAGTCAGGCCAGCACACAGTCCCCCACTAGCTCTGATGGGCCGGGGGTCCCACTCTCCCAGCATGGTCCTCGGTGGGGTGGGGGGCATGGCCTCTTCCCATTGTTGTAGCTTCCCTCCCGCCAGGAGGGGTGCCTCCCCGCCTCCCAGGATGAGGTGAGGCCGGGCATGGTTCCCAGGGCGTCCCCGGCCCCAGGGCTCACCCTGACTGATGAGATGGTCAGAGAGAAACCCGCTGAATAGACTGGCCGGGATCGCCACCAGCCAGGGCACCACGTTGAAGACCCAGCCCTGCAGGGAGAGGGGGTCTTGAGGGGGGCCCCTCGGGCACCAGCTGCCGCCCCCACCCCCACCCCACCCCACCCCCAGGGTCAGGTCGGGCCTCCCTCACCCTCACCCTGACCCTGACCCTGACCTTGACCCTGACCCTGACCCACCCCCACAGGGCCGGCCCCCAGCACCGGCTCCCCACACGGCAGAGTCTCCATCATGGCCCCCACCCCAGGCCGGGGCAGAGCGAGGTGGGGGCAGGGGATGCATCCCTGGTCTGGGAGCGGAAGGCTCAGGACTCTGGCCTCCAGAACTGGAAGGAGGGCAGCCACTGGCCCGGGTGCAGCAAGTGGAGCTGACCGGCAGGTGAAGTTCTTGTTCACATCAGGCCCCTGCCTGGCCTCTCATCAGGAATGATCATCCAGACAGCCAGCCAGGCCCAGGCCAGGGCTCTGCCCCAGGTCACCGTCCTGGGTGTGAGTGCACCAGCGCGGGGTGGGGTGGGGGTGGGGGGATTGAGACGTTACACCTTCCCGACAGGCACAGGCCAGGGCAGCCCCGGGGGTGGGGTGTCAGGACCACCACGGAGCCGGGGCCGGCCGCCCACCTTGGAGCTGGGGAAGGTCTCCTTGAAGAAGGTGGGCAGCCAGGACAGCAGGACGAAGAAGGAGCAGGCTGCGGAGAGCTGGGAGAGGATGGCCGCCCTGTGGGGGGGAGCCAATCAGGCCCTCCGCCCCAGCCCCCAGGGGTGCCAGAGGCCCCGGGGACCCCGACCCTGTCACCAGGCAGCCCCCGGGGACCCCGGCCCTGTCACCAGGCAGCCCCCGGGGACCCCGGCCCTGTCACCAGGCAGCCCCCGGGGACCCCGGCCCTGTCACCGGTCAGCCCCCGGGGACCCCGGCCCTGTCACCGGTCAGCCCCCGGGGACCCCGGCCCTGTCACCGTCAGCCCCCGGGGACCCCGGGCCTGTCACCGGTCAGCCCCCGGGGACCCTGTCACCGGGCAGCCCCCGGGGACCCCGGCCCTGTCACCGGGCAGCCCCCGGGGACCCCGGCCCTGTCACCGGTCAGCCCCCGGGGACCCCGGCCCTGTCACCGGTCAGCCCCCGGGGACCCCGGCCCTGTCACCGGGCAGCCCCCGGGGACCCCGGCCCTGTCACCGGGCAGCCCCCGGGGACCCTGGCCCTGTCACCAGTCAGCCCCCGGGCGGGACACGCAGGGTCCCCACCCCACCTCACCCCCACCCCCGCCCCTGCCCAGGAGGCCGGCTCACCAGACTGAAGGCTTCCGGAAGAGCTGTCTCCAGGGGACCCTGTTGTGCTTGGCCATCGGCAGGCCTTGTGCCAAAACGCCCAGGGCCAGGAGGAGATCTGCAGGGGGCAAGGTGGCCCTTGTGGAAGCTTCTCAGAGTCAGGGGACAGCGGCCGCCCCAAGGGCCCGGTGTGATGGGGCAGCTCCCTCAGACCGCCCACCCTCACCCTCCTTGCTGCGCTCAGTGCCTTTGAGGGCCCACATTTGTGTTGTATTTGAACAAACTTTCTTGATCCTCCCCCCCCAGCCCCCCTGTCCACCACCTGACACTCAATCCCCCTGCCTCTGCCTGGGCTCCACGGACCCCTCGGCACTGGGCGTGCCCAGAGCCCAGCACGGGTGTGTGGGCATGTCTTCCGAGACCCCAGTCTTGGGCCCGGCCGCGGCCCCTGGTCCCCTGAGCTGGGGCTGCTCTGTGACTTCCATGACCGCTGGTGGCTGGAGGGGTCCAGGCACCAGGCCCTCCCCCTCCCTGGGCGGCCGCCTGTGCCGCTGTTACCTTGTTCACTCAGCAGGGACCTGGACACGTAGCACACCCACAGCAGGGTGAGGCCGCCGGAGAGGTAGAAGACGCTCTGCCAGCCGCACCAGTCCAGGAGCAGGGAGCCCACCGCCCCTGTCAGCAGCGTCCTGGAAGGACAGGGGACCGCGGTGGCCGCGACCCTCAGCGTCACTCGGGCAAGGCGGCCGCGACCCTCAGCGTCACTCGGGTGAAGAGGAGCTGGCACCATCCCACCCCAGGCGAGCTGAGTGCCCAGCTGGTTGCAGACTGCAGCGTTCGGGAGAGACTCCGATGCCAGGCGGCCACGGTGCACGGGGCACGGCCACGTGGCCGAGGTGTGGCACAGAGGCCCGGTGTTGCTCGACTCTCTGGCTCCTTTGCCCTTCAGTGGGCCTGCACTCAGGGTGTGGGTCTTTCTAAACCAATGTCCCAAAGACCCCTGGGCACTTGCCTGCCCGCACGTCACTGCCCTCATCTGTGCCCCCATCTGTGCCCCCATCTGTGCCCCCATCTGTGCCCTCATCTGTGCCCCCATCTGTGCCCCCATCTGTGCCCCCATCTGTGCCCCCATCTGACGAGGTCTGGCCGGGAGATGTTGAAGGAGGAAAAAAACTGGGTCCTGGATTGAGGCCACAGGGCCTGTGCGGGCGCTTCCTCTCTGAGTCTCCCTGTCCCTGCCTCCCGCCACGGGCCCAGGACACCCAGAGGAAGTGGGGTTTTGGATAAGTAAGTAATGTTTCCTGGTGTCCCAAACTACTTCTCTGAAAGTCACATAGCACTGGGCACCCTGGGTTCTTATTTGGGCTGCTCCAGCCCACCCACGGGCACCCCCTCGCCCCCCCCCAAATTGTTGCCTAGACTTTGGAGTGAGGTGAGGGCCCTGAGCCCAGGGGTCGTGAAGCCCCCCTTAGGACAGCGAGACGTCGTTCCAATGGAGCACCCGGGGTGGCCAGGGGAGGAAGGGGATAGCATAGGGTCTTCACAGCCAGCATGTGACACGTGTCCTCCAGGCCAAGTGCAGGCCGCCTCCCCCATTGGAACCCCACCCCCCAACCCGGCTCCACGGGCACAGATCGACGGGGGCTTGCTGAAGCAGCCGCCGCCCTAGCCCACGTGCTGGGACCCAAAGCCCAGGCTCCCTGCCGCCGGCCCCTTTGCACAGTGCTGAGGAGTGGACAGCACCAGCCAGAACCTCGTCACCCTGAGCCTCAGGTGCGCCCACGTCGCTGTCCTCCCACCTGCAGGGGCTCTGCCAGGGGCCACGCACTCTGACTCCCCAGGACCCCCGGAGGCTGGGACTTACCCAAACTGGGAGCCGGCCCCCACGGTGCTGTAGGTGAAGGCTCGCTCGCTCTCCCGGACCCTCCGTGACAGCAGGCTGGTCAGCGCGGGGAAGTAAACCCCTGCAACAAGCGGAGGATGCAGAGGACTGTGCGGCCTGGGGTCCCCGGGTCAGCGGGTCCAGCGAGGGCGGCCAGCCGAGGGTGGGGGCCAGGCCAGGGGGCTCCCCACGGGTGACTATTCAAGCTCGGGGGGTCCTTCACGCTCAGGTCACCCCTAGGCACCGGCAGCGGCACTGGGCTCAGGAGACGCTCAGCTGGGGTGAGAGACGCCGGCGGGAAAGGCTTCTGGGTCCAACCTGCCACTATGACCACTGTCAACCCGGCTCCCAGAAATACACAAGCCAGCTCCAGAGCCCGGCACACACATGTGACACACCCACGTGCATACACGGGAATGCCGACCCACAGCAGCACACGCTGTCTCTCTCTCTCTCTCTCTCTCTCTCTCTCTCACACACACACACACACACGCGCGCGCGGTGCACATACAGCCGGGACACGCTGTCTCTCTCTCTCTCTCTCTCTCTCACGCACACACACACACACACACACACACACACACACGGTGCACATACAGCCGGGACACGCTGTCTCTCTCTCTCTCTCTCTCTCTCTCACGCACACATACACACACACACACACGCACACGGTGCACATACAGCCGGGACACGCTGTCTCTCTCTCTCTCTCTCTCTCTCTCTCTCTCACACACACACACACACACACACACACAGTGCACATACAGCCGGGACACGCTGTCTCTCTCTCTCTCTCTCTCACACACACACACACACACACACACGGTGCACACACACACACGGTGCACACACATGCGCGGTGCACATACACACACACACACACACACGCGGTGCACATACAGCCGGGACACGCTACACGGCCCCGTGGAACCACACTGTAGGGTCCTGGACGTGACGCTGCCCTCTGCTACTTGAGATGTCCCCACAGGAAGGCAGGGAGAGAGCCCGGAACTTCCCTGTGTACTTCTGTGCAACTTCCTATGAATCTATAACTATGTCAAAATCTTGTTTTGAAAACACTGCATTATGGACTGCAGCTCTTGCCTGTTACGCTGTGTTTTCCTCCAAAGGAACGCCGGGTGGGGATGGCGGGGGGTAAGAGGCTGGGGACAGGAACAGGACTTAGTCGCTGCCTTCCCCTCAGGGCCCTGGTCCCTGACGACACAGGGTGCTGGTCCCCCAGGGTGACAGCTGCCCCTGGAGCCCCGGTCTCTCCCCCACAATGGGCCATTGGCCAGCCGCACAGAGAAGTCCTCTGCCTTCCAGGAGAACGGGAGGAACAGCCCGAGCTATGGGCCACCCAGAGGGGAGCCCTGTGGGCCCAGCCCAAGGACTTTTCATCAGTAGGACCATGAGCCACATGGGGACCGTGTTGAGGTCAGGGGGTCACAGGAGCACAGGAGCTGATCCGCCATGACCATGCATGGGCCAGACCAGTGAGGCTGGTCAGAAAACAGTCTTCAACTCTCAGAGATCTGGGGTTCTCAGCAGTCATGCTCTGCCCCAGGATCTTAGGGGGTCCCCAGGGGTCCCTTCTGGAGCAGGCGGGGAGATATGGTGAGGAAGGGCCGGGAGCCCACATACTCGATTGCATCCAGGAGGCGGACGCTGCCAGATGCCAGCTGGTGCAGCTCAGAGGCAACCCATTCCCTGGAGAGGGGGTTGTGCACCTGCCCCCAGCTAACCTGGCCCACTGGGGCCTTTGGGGGGCTCTCTCCAGAATCTAATATAACCAGAGCATAGGAGCCCTTGTGTCCCCACCATGCCATCGGCCTTGTGGCCCCGACAGCTATCACGCAGCAACCTGGCTGCCACTTGAGTTCCCGGAGTGGCCTTTTTGGCATGGGGGACACCTGACATCGGAACGTGCCAGGCTGAAATGTTTCCAGAAATGGAAATTGCTCAGGTGCCAAGGCATCATCAGGCCAAGCTGCCCACCTGCCACACACACACACGTGCATACACGGTGTACCCACCTGCATGAACACGTACACGTGCATGCACACACACGCACAAGCACACATGTGCATGCATGGTGTACCCACCTGCATGAACACGCACATGTGCATGCACACACACGCACAAGCACACATGTGCATGCATGGTGCACCCACCTGCATGAATACACATACATGCATATATAGAGCACGTGTGTGTGCATGGTGCACCCACTTACATGAACTCGCACACATACACACACACGTGCACACACAGATATGCACATACTCTCTGTGACAGAGGGTCACATGCCAGCAGAGTGAGGGAAGCCCCCTGAGGTGTGCTTACCTTGGAGCAAGCCCGTGAGAATGCGGGAGAAGGTCATGAAGACCAGATGGGCGCTGCCCAGGTGGGCGAGCAGGGGGGTGGCAGCGGTGATGAGGCCCCAGGCGGAGGCTGACAGCAGGATGACCTTCTCACCTCCAATCCTGGGGGGCAGGGGGAGAGAAGGGTGATGAGGGGGACCCTTGCAGCCAGGGCTGAGCTGCTGAACCAGAAATCCTGCGGTGGAGACATCCGGGTGGGGGACCAGAGCCGCCCCTCCTCAGAGCTGCCCTCTGGGGTCACACCCTCTCTGCTGAGGAGGCCAAGGGTGAGAGCACAGGTTCAGTCTGCCCGTCCGTCCTCACCGCCCCCAGAGCCCTCATTAGGACGCCAAGCGCCCGAAGGGGAGCTGTGCACCCCCCCAGCCCTCCTGGACCCCGGGCCTCCCAGCCCGGGCTTCCTCTGCGGGGAACTCTCCCCACAGCGGTTTCCCAGGAGGCCCTCCCCCAAGGGCGCTCTAGCCCAGCGTGGGGAGCCGGGGGGGGGGGCGGTTACCGATCCCCCAGGTGGCCGCCGACGATCTGGGTCAGGCAGTAGCCCCAGAAGAAGCTGCTGAGGACAATTCCAGCTTCTTTCTTGTTCCAGCCGAAGTCCTGGCTCATGGAGACGGTGCAGACGGACATGCTGACGCGGGCGCAGTACAGCAGGCATGTGCCCAGCAGCAGGGTCCCCGTCCATGCCTGGCACTCGGGCCTGTGGGGGAGGGGGAGGGAGAGGGGGAGCCGGTCAGGCCCAGACGAGGGGGGCGGGCAGAGTCTGACAGGGGCACTGGGCGGCCTGCCAAACACCTACATGCCCCCTGTTGACTCCCAGGAGCACACACACGCTCCTGAACGATTGTCGCTCCCAACAGCAGAGTTACGGGCAGCCCGCAGGGGCAGCTGTGGGGTGGTTTAAATAAACTATGGCCAGGGGCTGCTGTTCAATACCCGCAGCCATGGACCAAGGGGAGTCCAGGAAGGCCACCAGGCAAGAGCTGACAGCTGGTAAACCCACCAAGGGGCGGTAGGCTGGGCAAGAAGACCCCAGCTAAGGCAGAGAAGAAGCATCCTGTGCTCGGGGAGGGACAGGGGTCCAGCAGGGTCCCCTGGAAAAGCTGGGTCTGCCCAGCGAGGCGGCCAGCAAAGGGACACGGTGCTGTGGCTGCCGGAAAAGTCTCCAGACCAATGTCTACAGAGGGAGCATCCATAAAACTGCTGGCCGGTGATCCTCGACTGTCCGTCATCAAAACCAAGGACAGTCGGAAAGTGCCACCGGCAGGAGGCGCCCAGGAGGCCTGCTGTGAGGACCCAGAGCCTGCGGCAGCCCCGGGGGGACGGGGGCAGTGCTGGGACAGACATCAGGGAGAAACACAGAGACCGGAGGCAGAGTGGACTTCGGCTCGCAACTGGGTCAACAGCACTCGCTGCCCGTGACAAACGTAGGGCACTGACCTCCGGTGTGACCGGGGGACCGGCCGGTGGAGAACGCGGCTGCCCTGACCGTCATTCTGCACCTTGACAAACTGTGCCAGAAGACGAAGCCCACTCTGCGCAGGGGGGCGGTGGGGGGCCAGGGGGGGAGGCCTCCCTGCTGGCCGGCACGTCTTTCCACCCCAATCCTGCTCAGACCTCCGCCTGGACCCGGCAAGAGGCCGTTGGGGTGGGTGGGGGCATCTTCCGGAGACCAGAGGGGGCCTTTCACCCCAATCCTGCTCAGACCTCCGCCTGGACCCGGCAAGAGGCTGCTGGGGTGGGTGGGGGCATCTTCCGGAGACCAGAGGGGGCCTTTCACCCCAATCCTGCTCAGACCTCCGCCTGGACCCGGCAAGAGGCTGCTGGGGTGGGTGGGGGCATCTTCCAGAGACCAGAGGGGGCCTTTCACCCCAATCCTGCTCAGACCTCCGCCTGGACCCGGCAAGAGGCCGTTGGGGTGGGTGGGGGCATCTTCCAGAGACCAAAGGGGACCCAAGCAGCAAACAAAGGGGGGCCCGATCCGTGGTGGACCCCGGGCAGGGTCCCGCCTGCCGGCCCTCTCTAGGCTTGAGTGGAGAGCACAGCTGGGGAGAACAGTCCAGGGTGGAGCCACACCAGGCTGTGGCCGAGGCTCAGGGCACACGGGACAAGCTGCTGCCGCCTGACCTCCTCGAGCCTCGGTTTCCCCCGTGAAGAAGAGCCCATGAATTGGCCCTGGCCGGTTGGCTCAGCGGTAGAGCGTCGGCCTGGCATGCGGGGGACCCGGGTTCGATTCCCGGCCAGGGCACATAGGAGAAGCGCCCATTTGCTTCTCCATCCCCACCTCCTCCTTCCTCTCTGTCTCTCTCTTCCCCTCCCGCAGCCAAGGCTCCATTGGAGCAAAGATGGCCCGGGCGCTGGGAATGGCTCCTTGGCCTCTGCCCCAGGCGCTAGAGTGGCTCTGGTCGCGGCAGAGCATCGCCCCTGGTGGGTGTGCCGGGTGGATCCCGGTCGGGCGCATGCGGGAGTCTGTCTGACTGTCTCTCCCCATTTCCAGCTTCAGAAAAATACAAAAAACAAAAACAAAAACAAACAAACAAAAAAAAACCCAAAAAAAAAACAAAGAAAAGAAGAGCCCATGATGACCGCCTCTTTCACGGACCAGTAAACAGCAGGGTGAGGCACCCACGAGCTCCCGGTGCCCCAACAAGGAGCTACTGTCAGTGGCCCGGAGGGAGACATGGCGACCACATCCGTCTCCTCCGCTGCACGTCCTCACGGCCGGCTGTACTTTTCCGCAGTGGAGGGAGCGAGACAGAAAGATGCACCCCGCCCCAGGTCTGCATGAGCGCACACCCTGCCCTCTGCTGCCTCCACCGAGGCTGCGGCGCCCACCAGCAGAGACAGCTGGTTCCAGGTTCAAGACCACCTCACCAGGGTTTGGGGAGGGGGGGTCAATGAGTCTAAATTCCAAACTGCCGGCCTACAATGCCAAACGGATCCGTGTGTGCAGACCAGGCCCCATCTGGAGCCGGGCAACACGGTGGCGGCCGGCCCAGCCCTTGCTGGACCGTGTGGTCGGTCGCATGCACGGAACAACGGTCCAGGAGGAGGGATGTGGGTGCCGCCTGTGCCTCAGTTTCCCCATGTATACAACGAAGAGGTCACCCTGGGCCTTGGATGTCAAGCTGGGTCCCTGGGAGCTCAGCAGGGCCCCACGGGTGGGGTCTCAGGGCACCCTCGGCCGCCACCTGCTCCTCGTATTGGGATTTCCTACCAGGAGGCCACGACGGGCACTGTGTTTGGGAACGGTCCAGTGACCCTCAGCATCTTCTGGGAAGGGACCTTGGTTGTCATGCCCCCACTATACTTCCTGGTTCTGAAAATGCTATTCAAAAGCCATGACAAGGGGAACGGCCTCACAGTGACAGATGGGACAGGTAACAGGGCCCTCCCTGCCTGAGAGGCCAAGGTGTTGGGGGGAATCCTTGCTGACTCTCCCTCTGGTCTTCACAGAACAAAGGCTGTGAGGTGACAAGGTGGGGCCCAGGCATCTGCAAGGCCTCCGAGCCCCCCGGCACTGCCTGCTCGGTGCCCGTCTGCATCCCTGACATGGGACCCAGGCGGCTCAGGGGCTGCGGGCTCCTCTGGGGTTCCAGATAGACCACGGGGATGAGACCCTTCGGCCCTCCTGCTGCAGGCCTGTCCGGGACACTGCTCCCTCTGAACAAACACTCCCACTGGGCTTACCAGGGTCATGCAGAGCTGGGCTGTCCAAACCGCCATCAAAGTCCAGCCGGCCGGGCAGCCCCAGCCCACTCGATGGAGCTCGCAGGCAGAGGACCCCGTGATCGTGCCCATCTTGGGGGACCACTCATGACCACGGTTTTCTGCGCCCCTGCAGGCGAGTCTCTGCGAGCACATGTGTGCACGGCTTTGGTTTCCACTGCCCGGGCAGACAAGGAGAGCGGACAGAGTGGGAGCTAGGCCATCGCCCCCCAAAACAGGTGGCTCTAAAAGGGGGCTCTCTTGCCTGACCTGTGGTGGCGCAGTGGATAGAGCATCCACTTGGAATGCTGAGGTTGCCTGTTCGAAACCCCAGGCTCACCCGGTCAAGGCACATATGAGAAGCAACTATTATGAGTTGATGCTTCCGGCTTTTCCCTATGACCCATCAGCTTCCAGGCAACCAGGGGCTCTGAGCCTGAGGCTCTGGCATAGGCGCCCCCCTCCTCCCCGGAGGTGCATGGGGCAAGGTGCTGTCTGCTTTCCCCCAGGCCCTGGAGATGCCCCTACACCCCCCCACCCCACCCCCGTCTCTAAGCTGACAGGCAGTGTTGGCCAGGTGGGCAAAGGGATGTCCTTCACAGCTGCTGGGGACAGAGAACAAGGAAGTCTGGCTGGAGGTGGTGACCCAGACGCAACCAGCTGCTTAGGACGCCAGACCTAGCGTGCTCACTCCTATAGCAGTGCCGGTCAGGACAGGCCGGCCTGGCAGCCTCGTCTCGCCCACTGTGACCAGCCCTGAGCCCAGAGCCTGTGCCCCAGCTCGTTCATGTCTCCCGTGAAGCTCTAGCGCCCCGTGCTTCCTGCCACGGCCCTTGTACGCGCAGCATCGTGGCTGAGCAAACAGTCACATGGCCCCTTGATTCAGAAAAGGGAACTGTGGGCGCCACGGGCCAGAGAGCAGCAAGCCGGAGAGGACTGGCGGGTCCAAGGCTGCTGGTCACCCGGCACCTGGGCTGAGGCTGGCGAATAGCCGTCCTGCCGCCGGGGTGACCGTGAGCACAATGTGGCCGTCCAGGGAGAGGACACCCAGAGCCGCTGAGACGGTGGCAATAAACAGGAGCACTTCTATTTACTCGAGTGTGAACAACCTTCTTCCCCGAGGAGCACAACTGCACCCCGGACCCCAGGGCCGCCTGCAGGACCCCCCTGCCCTGCCTGCGACCGTCCTGGGACTCAGCTGCAGCTTTTACACCCAGGAGGGAAGCAGTGCCGGCAGAGCCAGCCCCGGCTATTAAACCATCGGCTATTAAACCATCGTGGAAGAGGGAAGTTCGCAGAAAGTTCCATAGCCCTCAGCCACAACCCCCTGCCCAGCAGAGAGCAAGGCCACACCTCGATAACCAGCAGGGTGCGGCCTAAGGCACCCCTTGTCCAAGGCCCCCCTCTCACAGTCTCTGACCTAACCTGTGGTCTCACTTGCCCCACGCGGACAGCCCCTCTCCTCCCTGCTCCCGATGCCCTGTCCCCAGGGAGCCTCCTGGCTTCAGGTAGCTTCTGATGAATGTCAGTCTGTCCATCTTCCCCATTAGCTTGGCCTACATCTCAGCCCTAACATTGGGGGGCTGTCCCTGCAGCCCTGTCCATTGTCCTGCAGGCAACGGGGGGGGGGGGGGGTGGGAGGGACACCCACAGCAGGCTCCCTGGGAACTCAAAGCTGGAGGCGGACAAGCCCTACCTAGAATTGCAGGGCCTGATTTGGAGGCTGGCGTCCAGCTGGTTTGTCCTCAGCCCATAGAACCAGAACACGGGCTGAGCCCTGCGACCCGGGAGGCTCCGCTGGGGGCTCCTATCTGGTTCCTGTCTGCATCCGGTGGTTGAAACACACCTGGCCCTTCCTGCCCCACTGCCAACTCTCCCCAGCCCCTCCCCCCTTCCCGGGGGTCCCCGCCCACACCACACAGACCGCACGTGGTGGCAGGACTCAGCCACCGGCCGACCGCAGGCTCCGGCGCGTGTACCCCCTGACCAGCGCCTGACTGCCCCATGGGGTGACTGAACCCTCTGTGCTCTGTCAAGCACCATCCTAAGGGGTGGCCCTACCTGGCAGGATCAGTTCCAGGATATGAGATCACCCACCAGTGAGCAATGGCTCCTCCCCAACCAGGACTACACCCCCTACCCCAGGCAGGCCTCCTAGAATGCCACCTTGCCTGCATGACCTCCAGGGCCCCAGGAGGCCGACGCTGGCCTGGGGCGGGTTGGAAGCCCATGGGCGCTCCTTCCTCCCCCGGGGGTGGCGGCTGCCCGCCCCGAGGAGCAGAGGAGGCACTGGAGCCGAAGTCTTGGCAGAGGACGCGCCGCTCCCCTCCCCGACCCCCGCCGGTGCCCGCGCGGCCCCACCTGGACCACTGGATGTCCTCCGCCGCGTCCCCGCGGGCCTCGTCCGGGGGCGGCGGCATCGGGCGCCGACGGCCGCGGTGCAGCGCAGCGAGTCCGGAGCCTGGCTCCCGCCGGCCGGCCCACGCGGGCAGCGCCGCCCAAGTCCACGTGTCAGTCCCAGCGGCGCTTCCGTCCGGCGCTCCCAGGACGTGTCGCCCCCGGACGGCCACCGCTGCGGGCAGCGGGCGGGGCACCCGTCTCGGTCCCCGCCCTCCAACGTCTGCCGGGAGGCCGGGCTGCACACCTCCGGGTCCCGCGGCTGTGCCGGCCTCCCCGCGGCTCCCGGAACCATCCGCCCCCTCCGCACCCCCCCTGGCGGTGGCACAGGGGACAGATAGGGCTTTGGAGGGGCTGGGCAGGGTGGCCATCCTGGTTCCAGGCGCTGGCCCTGAACGTGTTGAGCCTGGGAGCCTGTGTGCCACATCTATGCATGGGGATGGCTGGTCCCCTCCCCTCCCCACCCCTGACCCTGACCTCACAGTGTTGTGCCCATCAAAAGAAAGTCAGGGGTAGTCTTACCCAGGTGCAGGGACAGGAAGACACAGTGTAACCAACTTTTTTTTTTTTTTTTTGTATTTTTCTGAAGCTGGAAACGGGGAGAGACAGTCAGACAGACTCCCGCATGCACCCGACTGGGATCCACCCGGCACACCCACCAGGGGGCGATGCTCTGCCCCTCCGGGGTGTCGCTCTGTCGCAACCAGAGCCACTCCAGCGTCTGGGGCAGAGGCCAAGGAGCCATCCCCAGCGCCCGGGCCATCTTTGCTCCAATGGAGCCTTGGCTGCGGGAGGGGAAGAGAGAGACAGAGAGGAAGGAGAGGGGGAGGGGTGGAGAAGCAAATGGGCGCTTCTCCTATGTGCCCTGGCCGGGAATCGAACCCAGGTCCCCCGCACACCAGGCCGACGCTCTACCGCTGAGCCAACCGGCCAGGGCGGTGTAACCAACTTTTCAAAAAGATCTTCCACGGTGGGCTCCAGCCTGTGACCTAGAACCAGGTGCCAGCACTGGGCCACTCAGTGCCACCCAGGAGGTGCTCACTGAAGAGGCCTGGTTCTTCACAGAGGTGTTCTGGGCTTGGACCACATGCCCAACCTGAGCTGCGGCCCCAAAGCCCTCACTTAAGAAACCTGCTGTAGGGCGGGGTCTCACGCCCACCGGCTGGACGCTAGGGCAATGACTGCGTGGCTGGCCACACTCTGCTTTTTCCAGGAGGTGCCTCCTCTTCACACCACCACCCAAGTCCATCTGTCCCCCACACAGCAGCCTAGGGGCTGGGCCACGTCATTGCACACGGAGTTCTCCAGGGGCCTCTCCTCTCACTTAGGACAAAGTCCAAACAGTCCCTACGTCACAGAGCCGCCCTGCCAAGACACCCTCATTTGTGTGCCTTGAACAGCATGCCCACCTGGTGATCCTGCCCCAGGGCTTCACACGCCTGGTCCCATCCATCCTGTGACCAGATGGCCACTCTTCCGTCCATGTCTGATTTTCAGTGGGACAGGATGGTGGTAGAGAGAGGTTGATTCCCCCGGGAGCCCTGGCCCACAGCTGAGAAGTTTAAGAGTCGTTGCTAAACTCAGCATCAACAGCCTCCCACTCTTGGCCTGCTGGCTCCCTTTCGTCCATCGCACCAGGCTCCCCGATGGTCGTTTTCGATAGTGACCCATGGTTGTGGGCGTTTGCTCCCCTTCCTCCCAGAGCTGGTGCTCTGGGACCCGGAGGAAGCACCTGAAGGGATGTTTCTGCAGGTGGGTTGGGCGGGGCAGCATCCCTGAAGAGATGTGTGTGGACGCCCAGGGTGGGGGCATGCAGGTGGGGGCCGGAGGAGAGAGGAAACCCGTCCCAGTGATGGGGGGAGACAGCAGGGCTCTGAGGGTGGGTGGGAGCCACCAGAGCATCAGGGATCACTGGCTGCTCCACGTATGGACAGCTCAGGGTGGCCGGGGTAGAGGCAGGCAGGGAGGACTACGGCCACTGCAATACTCCGGGCCAAGGACGGGGCTCCGGACAGGGCGGAGCGGCAGGGTGAGCAGCAGAGTGCAGGCCCCGGTGGGCCGGGCTGTGACTGGAAGAGGGCTCTCGGCCAAGCACTCAACACCTCCTGACACCCTGGGCTTGGCAGGGCCTCCTGTCCTCAGGCACAAGGTTCGGGCGGCAGCCAGCACTGCTAGACAGTGTCGCATGCCAAGGGGAGCCTGTAAACACCTGGCGCTGGCAGGGGCCAGGGTGGACACCCTCTCCAGGCCTCTAGCCAATCCTGGGAGCTCCCCCGTCCCCGATGCCCTTGAGGTCCAGGTGGGACATGACGGGGTGGAGGATCACAAGGACAGACAGAATTACAGTAGGGGGTTGACACCTGCTGTGCAGGAGGTGGACCTTGGTGACAGAGCCATCCTAGCAGGGTGTTGCTTCTGTCTCCTTGTTTGGGGCTGACGTTAGACGATGAGACCCGACAGGCTGACGTGTGGGACCTGCAGCTGCAGGGCCAGACGATGGCATGGCCGTCACCCCAGGGGAAACAGGCCCCCAAAACCACAGGTGTGCTCGAGACGATGAAAACTTTTCAGAGGCCGTCTCATTTTGGTCATTCTTGAAATCAAACGAAACCTTTATTTGAACCAGAACTGCCCAGAAGAAATAGATGGCTCGTGACCCACAGGGAAGTCTCTGACCACACGCAGCACCAAAATAGATATTTGAAAAATTAAAAGAAAAAACACACACAGCCCGCCCTCACACACACACACGTCCCCCAAAGCCACACAGCCCTGACCAAAGGGAAAACAAGTCACACTCGGCACCTCACACATAGAAGTCTCTGAGATTAGGATTTACAAATTTATAGTCTTTGCTGTGAAAAACAAACAAGGTCCAGGGGAAAGAGCGTCGGGTACATGGAGACGGAGGATGCAGGAGGTGCGTCGGCCGCAAGCTCACAGGAAGCAGGACAGTGGCCAGCGCGTCCAGACTCTGGGGGCCTGGAGGGCCGCTGGGGTCCCTGACAGGGCCACGGGCACCGGGCGCCACCACCTTCACGACACGCCGCCTGCGGTCGGCACCGGGCTTCCAGATACATGGCGTCTTTCACTGCGAGCTTCCCAGCGCTTAGAAAAGGGCCATCTTCCCCTTTTTTAAAAAGGTGCCGGGTCAGGAAAGGAGGGGGGAGGAGTCTCCACTGCAGTAAAGTCTCTCAGTCACGGCCGGACACCCCGGCGAGTCCCGTGCGAGGCGTGGGCTCCGCACACAGGTCTACTTGGGCTCCTCGATGACGCCTTTGCTGAGGTCCGTCATTTTGGGGTACTTGACTTTCTTCTGGTCCAGCTCGTTCTGAGCCCAAAGGAGTAGTTTCAGTAATTTTGCCAGCTTGGGTGTTGACTCGCGATTTTCGTAATCCAGGACAGCCTGGTTCACTTCACTCCACACCTAGAAAACACACACACGGGCAGTACAGACGACCCACACGTGGGCACTGGCCTGAGAGCCTGCCAGGATACGGCCCTACACCTCTCAGAAACCCACTTCCCAGGAGAAGCCCGCCATCGCGGACACCCACATGACGCCCCTGCGGGATGTGAGCACCCTCTTGCCCGGGAGGGGCGCACTGTCTGGTAGGCGAGTGTCCCATCTGCCCTGGACGGCAGCTCGGTGCCACGAGCCAGGCTGGAGGGGGCTGGAGAGAGGAAGGAGCGAGGCGGGGCGACAAGCCCCCTCCTCTGAAGCCTCCAGGACACCTGCAGTGGCTGAAGGACACCTGGGGGGGCTGTGGGAGGACGGGGAGCTGCCTTCCAGTGGCCGTCGGGACGGCTGCACACTGAACCAGCAGGGACGGCGGAGAGCTTCCGAAGAAAGTCTGGGGTTTAAATAAATACTTAAAACACCTACTTCCAAGAGTCTCCAAACGAGCAGGAAGATAGTGAATAAAATTGACAGAGGCCTGAATACAGCTGACCCTTGGACAAGGCACAGGTTGGAAGGGCGCGGGCCCACCGTGCGTGGACTTTTGATAAACAGTCAGCCCTCCGAAGCCCCGGGTGTGTGTGTGTCTGTCTGTCTCTCTCACACACACACACACACACACACACACACATACATACCTGCTGGGGACCTGTGCACACGGAGCACCTTTACACCCTCTGCACGCGCGCACACACACACACACACACACACACACACCCTCGCTGGGGACCTGTGCACACGGAGCACCTTTACACCCTCTGCACGCGCGCGCACACACACACACACACACACACACCCTCGCTGGGGACCTGTGCACGTGGAGCACCACCACACCCTCTGCCTGGGACTCGAGCCTCCGCAGGCTCTGGTGCCCGTGGGGGCTCTGGTGCCCGTGGCACCGAGGGACAACGGCACAACAGCGCGGGTCTTGAAGAGGCGCAGTCACACGTGGTGCCCAGAACCCCCGTGCTGCTGCGTTGTGACAGTCACAGCGTCCCTGCCCCGGTCCACACGCGAAGGACCAGACCCCGGGAAGAACGTGCTGCCACACCACCGCCACACGCCTGGTCACGGGCCACTCCTCGCCCCCCACGGAGTCGCCCCGTGCTGGGTCCTCACCTTCTGCCTCTGCATCATGTTCAGAAGGTCGCCAAAGGGTGAGTCCTCGGGGTTGTCGAAGGCCAGCAGGGCCAGCGTGCGCTCCATCTCGGTCAGGCACTCCCGGCTCTCCTCGCCCTGCTCCGCCAGCTGCGTCTGGGCGAACTCCAGGGCCGCCTCCGTCTCCCGCTGCCGGATCAGCTCGATCAAGTGCTGCTGCTGTCGGGGGCCAAGGCACACAGCTGACACCCCACACCCGGCCGCGGCCCCCCGCTGCCCCAGCCTCAAGGACATCTTCAAGGACGCCCTTCTAGCATCTGAGTCATGACATTTGCACGTTTAAAGCAGCACACTGGCTGAAACACCTAAAACAACACCTAACACAAACCCCTTCCCCACGTAGATTAAACGGTGTTCTATTAACACAGGCTGACCATCGCTTCTGAACCGCCACAAGTCAGCTACTGAGGGGTCCACAGGCCGAGCCGCCTGGCTCAAGCGCACCTGCAGGTGGAAGTACAGGTAGCGGTTGGTGTCCAGCAGCTCAGGGTGTAGGCTATTGATCAGGGCAATGGCCTCCTGGATCTGCCCCTTCAGGATCATCTCACGGATCTTGATCCGCTCATCAAGGGTTTCCAGGTCCACGCTGGGCTCGATCCCGGATTCCATCCGAAACTTCTCTGCGGCTTCCTTGAAGCCCTCTGGAAACGGAAACCGGCCTGAGTGCTCAGAGAGTCACAGGACATTAAAACAAAGCCTCTTCGTCGCTAAGCCCACTCGTCTCAAGGAAATAACCCCATGGGAATGGCACTTGCTTAGGGACTTGGGTATTAACTAACATCTTCATGAATTCCTAGTTAGGCCCTTGAGATACATAAAAGGAAGCCTCACATGCTGGGTGGGCTCCCTGAAGGAGGCTGCAGCCCCGGGGCCAGCTTACAGAGCAGCTGCAGCTTGGTTCAGGGGAGGCAACACCCCAGAACCCTCCCATTGAAGCAGCCTGCATGCCTCTCCCCGCTACACACAAACACGCTTACATTTCTTCCTCACTGGTCAAAATAATCTCGACAGAGCCTAGTGGGCAGGGGCAGCAGAAGGATGAGAACTAACGGGAAAGACACTTAGCTCCTTCGGAAACGTCTGGGCTCCCACCAGGTACGAAATCTCTCTTCCTCCAAAACACAAACAATGAGAGCCAGTTACAGAGCACTTGCTTCCCTCGTCTGCTCTATCCTTCCCCCTTTCCTCCTTCTGGAAACAGTCCCGCATGATGTACCAGGCTGGCCAGGAGAGACCATGCCCTGGGCTGCAATGTACTTTAGAACAGACTCAATTCAGGACAGTCTGAATGATCCCAATGAACCACAAAATTGTCAAAAGCCAAGAAACGGACTTCTGCCTCAGGTCTCAGCCCGGGAGCTGTGACCTCAGCTCCAGGAGAGGACACCTTTAACGTGACCACGTGCAGAGCCGGCAGGTCAGCGCTGCGTTCTCGTAGTGCCGGAACAAACCTGCCGGCACCTGGAGAGCAGTGAGCTGCGTGGGACACAGAAGGGGAGCCTGTAGCCTCCCGCCCGCACGCAGGTCGTCACCTGTGACCAGGTAGTTCATGATGAGGCGGGTCATTACCTGTGACCAGGTAGTTCATGATGAGGCGGTTCATGTCTGCGCGCTGCACGTGTAAGTTATTGAGCTTCTCCATCCACTCATCCTTCGTGATTTCGTCGGGTTTCTCTGTGTAACTCATTTTTTATTTATTTCTACAAGAAAGAAAATATTTCATCAGTTGGTGAAGAATTCTCTAACAACTGCGACATACTAAAAAGTAATAAATGGAAAGTGGGAAGAGACTCAAAATCTGGAGAACGGAATCTACGGAACAGCACGTGCAAAGGGCCTGCAACCTGAATGTAGGGTTAGGGACCAGGAAGAGGTTAGGTGTTCAGAGGGTAGGATAAATGTACGAAAGCACCAGGGGTCAAAGAACCAAGAGGTCAAGACGTCACTAGGGTCAGACTGCGCAAGGCCCTCTGGGCTCAGGAAGGAGTTAGAACGAGTCTCCCCTGAGTGCAAATGGCAGCCACCAGACCGACAAGGACTTAGAAGTGACTGCACCAGCATTACGCAGACCCAGGCTCCTCCCGAGCTCTTGCTGATGTCAGAGCAGGCACCCCAGGAAACATCTGGCAGCCCTCGTGAGGCTGAACACGCTTGCTCCTACAGCCCCACAAGTCCACTCCCGCACACCAATACCTCGGAAACTCACCCCAGTCACCAGACAGACAAGCCTGCTCACAGACTCGCAGTTCACAGCCACCCAACAGTCGCACGGACCGACTGTGCTCCCAGCACCAAAACCCCTGGGCAGGAAGGTGTCAGGATCCAGAACGCGCACCAAGACCACACGATAGTACACGACATCCCATGGGCTCTGGGGCAGCGCCCCACAATCAAACATCACTTCTCTGTGAACTGGGTCAGCATTTGTGCTGAGCAGAGTAGAGACCACTCAACAGCCTCAGCCAGGCCTCGCCATCCAGTAGGTTAAAAACAAAAACAAACAACTGATTTTCAGAGCTATCTGGATATTAGATTGCTAAGACAGGACTGTGACTGTGTGTTCGAGTGGCAGAAGTGACGAAAGTGGTCAAAATAAGTGAGCACAGCCACGTGGATGACTCTTAGAAACCAGCTGATGAATACAGCAAGTTGCTGCAGAGGCCAAGTGTGGCAGACAGCTTACCGAAGAACAGAAAGAAGGCAAACTACGGAAGACGTGCTTTAGCAGTAAATACTCATGAAAGGGGCAGCTGGAGAGGTGCTGCCCGGAAGGAGGGGTGGACAGGTGCTGGCCCGGGAGCACCAGCAGGGCTCCTGAGATGGGGGGAGGGAGTGGGCCACAGCCCACATCACTTTTACCTTTTGTCACTGACACAGACGTTTATGGACAAAGCTTTATACTTAACAAAGCAGACACCAAGGCCTCAACAAGTTTTGTGTTTGTTTTTTTAAATTAAAAGATGGAGAATATGGAGTGTGGAGAGTGAGCAGGAAGATCAGCAAGGAACCACCCAAACAAGAGGGACGGGGTGGGGGAACACCAGTGGGCCTTGCTGCTGGACAGAACATGGGACTGTAGGGTTCAAGCTGCGCCTCTGAATGACAGAAGACAGACCAGGCACAGAAACAGGTTTGAGGAGCTGGGCCAGTCTGGGCTGCCTGACAAGACATGCAGTTGGAGAAGTCTAGGAGGCACCTGGATTACAGGTCCCGAGCTCCGCGGGGAGGAACGGGAATTAGGGAAAACAGCTGCCTTGACAAAGAATGGACAGCCAGGAGTTCCGCACAGGTCACCCAGGGAGAGGGAGAGCCGGGAGGGAAGCAAAGGGGCCACAAGACATAGTCCTCGGCTGGTGCAGGGGGCTGACCCTCGGAGGGCGCCTAAAGACAAAAACAAAGGACGCTGTTCCCCCAAACAAACAAATGTCCATCCCTCGTGCCCGCTGACCATTGCGTAACTCGGACCGAACTCTCCTGCCCGACGGGACAAAATAAAGAAGGCACCTTTCTTTCTCTCTCTGAATTTCCGCCGGGGGCAACCACGCCGATCGTGGCACACTCCCTGGCGGCGACAGCGACTTTTCTAAAGCGACCGCTTCGGCGGAACGTGCAGCAGAGACTGTGCGCGCCCCATCCCTGCGCGGACTCGGGGAGCACCCGCTGCCCCCGCCGCCGTCTCCGTCCTCGCCAGTCCCGGGTCCGCTGCCCGGAAGGAAGCGCTTGTTATAGAAAAGCCGATCTCTCTCCGCAGACACCCACGTGCCACCAGGTCTCAGGGCTCTGGCTCGCGACCCGGTCCGAACGCGGAGCCGCCTCCGGCGCTGGCTCTCCCGGGAGGGGTGACAGCGCCCGGCTCCGCTGTTCGGCCAAAAGCCACGAGCAGTCGGGACTCGCCAACCCGGGGGACGCCGCCGCCGCCGTCATCCGAGAACAAGCCCTGAACCTGACGCCTGCTCAGGCCTACGACCCCCTAAGACTCGGCGCGGGCCCGACCTCCTTCCTCCCCGCCCCGCCGCGCTCCCGCGGCGACGCTCGGCCCGCCCGCCCGCTCGGGCCCGCCGCGGCCATCTTACCTTGCGGATCCCGCCTCCTCCCGCGCTGCGCAGTCTCCGCGGCCGCTCGGGGGGCCGGGCCGAGCGGGGAGGGGGCGGTGGCGCCGGGCAGGGGGAGGTGGAGGCGGGGGCCGCGGCAGAGGCGGGGGCGGGGAACGGGAAGGCAGACGCACCGGCGGCCGCCCCCTCAGTCTCTTCCCGCGAGATCGTGAGAGCGCGAGCCGGCAGCCAATCAGGGGGTCCCATGAGGGGGCGGGGGGCAGCGACCGCCCGGAAGCGCGGGTTACAACTTCCTTCCTTGCGCAGAGCGCTCTTCGTGGCGCTCTCGCTCTACGGATTGGCGCGAGAGTCAAAAGGCATCGTCCGCCTATGAGCAAGATGGCGACCGCGGAGGTGTCGCTGGAGGGGAACTTCATGCGGGGAAGGCGGCGGCTAGACTGAACCCGAGGCGAAGGTCCCAGCGTCCCTTCTGTCGTTTATGTGAGCCCGGAGGGCACGGGGCGGGGGCCGGGGGACAGGCGCCGGGGCTCCGCGCCGCCCCGAGACGGGGTCGGTCGTCCAGGCCCGGGCGCAGCGCCCCGAGCGCGGCCGACAGGAACTCCCCGTTCCGTGGGGTGGGGCGGCCCGGTTTGCCGACCGTGTCGGGGAGACGCACGGACACCTTGACGGGGGCTTGCCCGGCGTAGCCCGTCTGCTCGAGGAAGAGTGCTGACTGCGAGCACGGCCCGGTTTCCCGTGGGTCGGGAGGGAGGCGGCGGGGGCGGTTCGGTTCTGTTCGGTTCGGGGCGCTTGGAAGGCGGGGGGGGGGGGGAGGGCAGGGCTGGGCAGAGCAGCCCCGCTTTTCGGTCCTTTCGAACCCGGCCGCTTCCGGAGCGAGCAGTGGGGCCCGTCGTGGTGGCGGACTCCGCACGAAGCCCGTCCGACTCGGGCGGCAGGGTCCCCCCGGGGACGGCGGGGGGTCCCCTCCGGCGAGGAGGCGAAGCGCGGTGTGGGCCTGGTTGACTCTGGGGTGCGTCAAGCTGCAGGGAAAGGAGAGGGCTGAGCATTGCTATTCCGAGACAGTCCGGAGGGAGGAGGAGGAGAGGGTGAAGTCCAGCCTTCGGGAGGACGGCGACACGCCGCCGCTAGCCGGAGCTGCCCAATGAGAGTGGACGGAGGAGAACAGCCCGAGGCGGGGGTGGGTTGAGCCGCCTGTCCCAGAGCCTCGGGGCATCGAGTTGCTGGAAGAGGTGACTTGGCGGGGTCAAATGCCGCGAGCAGGGCGGGTCCAGGGTGACGTTGGCCGAAAGCTATCCGCCTGGCCGTTCCTCGGGAGGGAGCAGGTTGAGTGACACGTGCTGATGAAAGCTTTTCCGAAGTGACTCCGGCCACGGCCACTGCCACGCGCCGCGGGCAGTGCGTGTGCATCCAGTGGAGGTGGTAGGGGAACCGGCGGGAGGACGTTAGGGGGAAAGCACAGAGAGCTCAAGGGAAGCACGGCCCGCCAGGTGTGCCCGAGGCCCCTCGTGGAGAGGATACGGACCGAAGTAGAGGCCTGGGAGCCGTTGTAGACACCAAGCGTTCAGCGAGGAGTCTGGGGCCTGGTAAGGAGGTGAGTGGGTGCAGGGCCACACTGCTGGTCACCATCTGGGGCCGTGACCGGGCTGACCCAGATTTTAGCCTGGTAGGATTGTTAAGCTGCTGAGCTGCTTTTTTATCTTCTCTTTTAATTTAGTGGGAGAAGGGGAGGCAGAGACAGACTCCCGCACGCGCCCTGACCGGGATCCACTGGGCAAGCCCCCCAGGGTGCGATGCTCTGTCCATCTGGGGCTGTTGCAACAGAAGCCATTCTAGCGCCTGAGGTGGAGGCCATGGAGCCATTCTCAGTGCCCGGGCCAATTTGTTCCAGTCGAGCCATGGCCGCAGGAGGGGAAGAGAGAGACAGAGAGAAGCGAGAGGAGGGAGGGGGAGCAGATGTGCACTTCTGTGTGCCCTGACCAGGAATCGAAACCAGGACATCCGCAGGCCAGGCAGAGCCCTGATGAGTTTCTTGATGGGGAAGAGGTGGAACTGGGGCAGAGGAGCTGCCAGGTGGAGACTCCTCTGGACAGACTAGCAGTTCTTTAAAGGGAGGTGCTAATGGTTTATTATTAGTCTTAAAAGAATGTTAAAAAAGTTTTTTTTTTAAAGGGGGAAGTATTTTGAGAATAAAAAGCACTGTGCTTCAGTTGCTCAAATCCTAGGTTGTTCAGCTAGGCCAGTGGTCGGCAAAGTCATTAGTTAACTGAGCCAAATATCAACAGTACAACGATTGAAATTTCTTTTGAGAGCCAAATTTTTAAACTTAAACTGTATAGGTAGGTACATTCTTTATTGAGGTAGCTCACGCATGTGGTATTTTGTGGAAGAGCCATAGTGATGGGGCCAAAGAGCCGCATCTGGCTCACGAGCCGCAGTTTGCTGACCAGAGATAGGCTGTCAACCAGGTTTTACAGAACCACAGTGTATCTGTGGACGTTTTTGTCTTACTCTGAAAAGCATAAATCAGACTCCTACACACAGGAGCTCCTGCACCCGAGACTTGACAAAAACAGCACCTGCTTCTTCAGGTTCAGGGGTAAACTGGTCGGTTGCTGCTGCTTGTCATCGTTGCCACATGTCGTCAGCAAACCCCCAGAAGTCCGTTTCCATGGCCTTGGCTGTCACCACAGTGGTGGGAATGAGGGAGGATTGTGCTGCTGTGTGTAGGTGTTTCTGTACATGGTTAGGCGCGGGTGGCATCGATAGACTCAGACCCGGTGTGGCATGTTGAATGGGAGGGGTTGTTTGATCTGGTCACCATTTCCGTGTGTCTTCTGAACCTGCATCTGTTTCCATTGTGGATGATGCCACTAAGTCCCAAGGCACTGGCTATGCCATAAGATTCTTTGCACAGGTAAAGGCAACAGTAATATTTTCCTTGGTTCCTTTTTTAACCTTTAATTCCTGCTGAAGTTGTGACATAAACTGTGTCCAGCATAGTGCCACCAGAAATAAACGGGGTGTCCTGGGGGTGAGATGAGCTGGCCTGCTTCTGCAGACCAGCAGGGGTACAGGCCGCGCCCGTGGGCGGCGCTCAGTAGTTGATGCGCCTGCCAAGGTCAGATACCGGTTCCTATTGCGTTTCTTGTGGAGTTGCCAGTGCCCTTCAGACCTGGCTGGGCAAGGGTTGGAGATACACAGACTGACTTGGAAGTTGACTCTTTTTTTCCCTGACAATATAAATTACATATATTTGTGTGTGTGTGTATACACACACCTGTATATATATACACGTGCACATGTGCATATACAAATGCACATAATATACACGATCACAGTTCTCTCTGCATATTGTTACGGGTGGTGTGTTTTGCATGACCCACATGTCATAATCAGATATCTGGTCGGAGGTAGAAGCACTGAATGAAGATGAGACCTTTTCAATGAATTTCCATGTTTTTCTTTTCTCCTTTTACGTGAGAGATGGGGAGATAGACAGACTTTTGCATGTGCCCCAACCTGAATCCACATAGCAACTCCTGTCTGGGGCCAGTGTTGGAATCACCCGGCTATTTTTAGTACCTGAGGCTAACCCTGGGACCAACAGCTATTCTCAATGCTATCTTCATTGCCCTGGGTCAGTGCTTGAACCAATGCAGGACGGGGAGAGGGAGGGTGAGAGAAGCGGATGGTCGCCCTGACCCGAATTGAACCCAGGACGTCCATAGGCCGGACCTACTCTCGGTCCACTGACCAGCCCACCAAGGCCCTTGCTTTCCTTTTTTGAAACAGTTATAGCGTACATTGTTGAAGCTTTGAGCTTCAAGTATGGCTCATGTATATAATTGCCCTATTTATTGTAACACATTTGTGTAGTTACTGTGATAACCCATAGTTATCAGACCTTTTTAAAGTGCCCTATTTTAGAACCATAGCACTTTGTTAACATTTGAAAAACTATTTCTATTGTAAAGGTGTTTTGTGTATGCTTATGATCAGTGTGTAATATTGTAGTGTGTTTTCTGTAAAGTTTAAGACATTTAAGTTTAAGAAACTATTTAGACTTGTTCATAGAGATTTAAAACACTAGCAACAAAATGCTATAAACTCCTATGTCTAACATTAATTGGGATAGAGTGACTAATATTATCAATGATCTTTCTTAAGTATTAAATAGTCTCTATTTTAACGGGTCTGTTGAAATGAGCATTTTGCAGTACAAGTAAGCCTACCTTTGCTCATCTTTTAAAACATTAAACTTTATGCTGGTCTTTCTGGCCTGGTGTGCTCATTAAATGCGGCCCCTGGAGCTCCTGGCGTGTCTGGGTGAGGCTTGTCTTGCACTTTGCTTCTCCCCAGATCTTTGGTGTTTGCTTGTTGCTCGTTTATTAAATGTATTGGGGGGGCACACATTTGAAATTTTTTGGGGGGGAGAAATTCTGCTTTTATTATTAGAATTTGATAGTTTCAAACACTTGTGGTAGCAAGACAATCATACATAATTCGACCTAGTCAAATTTTAGGTGACCAGTGACTTTGTCAATTAGCTCTGCTGGTCCTGGCCCAATTCCTAGGACAGTTTGAGAGCCTGGTGCAATCTGAGTGTGTCTAACATCTTGGATTAGACTTACAGTCAGCCCCAGCATCTTCGCGTGGGTCCATAATGCAATGAGTTTCTTCATCAGGGGCTTTGACCACTGCTTTGGGCTGGGCACAGTATCCCGCTCTGAGCAATTCAGGGTTTCTCCTTTGAATTTGCTTGTAGGCCGAAACAGCAGCATGAGGACTCTGGGCAGCCACTTTCCCTTTGCCCATCTTTAAGTCATTTCGAACCACAAGAATCATTTTGTATTCCCCACTCTCCTAAGATGCTTGTTTCAGTTCTGGACTCGGTGTCTGTGTCCTTCACTGAGCGTTTGGGGATTGTCCCGAAGCGAACACCCCAGCCAAGGCACATGCCACAGGCCACTCTGCAGCCAAGCTGAGTGCGCCAGGATGAGCCAAATACTCCATAACCAAGGATTTGGAGAGCATCTAGAGCAGGGGTCCCCAAACTTTTTTCACAGGGGGCCAGTTCACTGTCCCTCAGACCGTTGGAGGGCCGGACTATAAAAAAAAAAACTATGAACAAATCCCTATGCACACTGCACAAATCTTATTTTAAAGTAAAAAGACAAAACTGAAATAAATACAATATTTAAAATAAAGAACAAGTAAATTTAAATCAACAAACTGACCAGTATTTCAATGGGAACTATGCTCCTCTCACTGACCACCAAAGAAAGAGGTGCCCCTTCCAGAAGTGCGCGGGGGCCGGATAAATGGCCTCAGGGGGCCGCATGTGGCCCGCGGGCCGTAGTTTGGGGACCCCTGCTCTAGAGCAGCTCTCCTTGCCTCAGACGTGTCTTCAGCCCCTTCACTTCTGGGTGGGGACCGCGCTGCTACCGCGCGAACTGTCTTTTCCGCGGGTCCTTGACAAGTTCCGGATCAAGGACTGCCTGAAAATTTTTGTTTTTTGCTTTATTGACGTTAAAATCCTCTTCCCTTCACCCTTTTACTGCTTACTTGGCGTTGGAGCAAGAGGAACTCTGTGACGGGCTCCCAAGATTTCTTCACCCTGCGCAGAGTTGTGAAAGGAAACAGCTGGCTTCCCACCTTCTCAGACAGACTTGGGCGTGCTTGCTTCTCCTCGGGCTTCATGTTAAGATTTTTATTTACTGAGTTTAGAGAGAGGAGAGAAAAAGAGACAGGAGGTGGGGTGAGCAGGAAGCACCAACCTCATAGTATATATGTGCCTGGACCGGGCAAGCCGGGGGTTTTGAACTGATGACCTCCGCGTTCCAGGTCGACACTTTATCCACTGCGCCACCACAGGTCAGGCCGGCTTCTGAATTTTAGGAGCAGTTGGTTCAATTTGGAACTCAAAAATATCCTGCTGTGGAAGGATCCAGCGTGGCTGCTGATGTTGAGACCCTGCTGCGCTCAGCCTCCTGCAGTCCCGCCTTCCCCACTTCCCGCTTCCTGCGAGCGGCTGGACTGTACCCTCCAGTCTTCAGACTGTACCCTCTCTCGGCAAGTCCGGGAGGCCGCTGTCAGACTCGACTTTATTTCAAGTCTCATTTTCTACCTATTTTCATTTTAAGGAAAAAAAAGAAAAACCTCAAATTGTAGCCTGGACAGATGTAGCTGCCCCTGCGGCCAGGGCTGCCTTGTCCTGGTGAGCACCCCTCACCCATCGGAGGCGCCCGCTCTCCCTGCCGCCCCGCCGGGCTCTGTGCGGAGGGAGAGGTCCCAGCAAGTGCGGCTCTCCCTTTAGTGTTACTTACACTGTGACGCGCCGTGAGGCTCGGCCGCCCTGCTCCTAAACTGCCTTTCTGTCAGCGACTTGGGCAGCGCTCATTTGCCATGTTCCGTTAGAGGCTGCTGAGACGACACCAACCAGAAAGGGAGGGAATGCAGATTTTATTCCTTGTACTTACTAAAATACTCCTTTCTTCCGAAGTTGACGGTATTATCACTGAACTCACAGAGATACTGAGATATCTCAGAGTTACAGTTACCGTCCAGACGTAGTCACCAGAACGAGCTCATCTTGTCTCGGTGACAAAGCCCTGACTGGGTCCGGGCCGGGAGGTGGAAATGCTTCACTCGGGCCTTCTGTCTGGAGGTCTGTGGAAGGTGGAGGAGCGGAGACTCCTGCACCCAGCGCCTGGCCTCTGCAGCCCTTGCACTTGCTCAGACAGCGCAGTGACGCGGCTCTCGCCCGCTGCTCTTCCAGTCAGTCGTCTTCCGGAGCTGTTCAGGTGACACCGCCCCATGCAGCAGTGTCCCTTGGTTGGTGCAGAAAAGTTACTTGGGTGCGAAGCGTGCTCCCCCCCCACCCTCCTCCCCTCTCCTAGTTTTTCACGGTTGTTTATTCTTTGGCTGGAAGAAGATTAGTACGACTCTCATTTGCTCCTTTGAACATGTAACTGTCACACCCCACAGCTCACCTGTACCTGACATGGAGTTTAATTCCTAATCCCTTTTTCCTTCCATTTGCTGTTTTGTTTTTTTCCCCTGATTTACCTGCCACCCTAGGCGCTTGGGCACTCTGCTTCTGAGACAGTTGGTGGCCTCAGAACACCACCCAGCACCTAGTCCGTGTAGTGGCGGGGGCGGGGGGGACCTGCCTGCTGTGCAGAGCTCTTGGGGGGCAGTGCTGCCCTCTTTACAGGACAGCCACAGCCCCGTGCTTTGCTCCCTTTCGCTCTGGGGAAGCAGTTGTCAGTTTGATTGTGAAAATATAAAGCCTTTTTAAAAACAAAAGGGCTTCTTAGTCCACTGGTAACAAAAACAACCAGTCCTGTGGTATGGAGTCTAACCCTGCAGCCCAGCTAAGAGGAAAAGGCTGACTTTGCTAACGTTTTTATACATCGGGCGGGGGAGAAAGAAGTGACCTGTTCTGATGGGATTTAAGTTAGCTTTGGACAGTGGGGGGGGGGAGCAGGCTGTTTCTGGGGTCGGACCCCCGGGGATTAGGTGTGGGCAGCAGATCGGGAAATTCATGTGCAAATCAGAGGAGGCTCCTGGGGTGGAGGGCAGCCTCCTGGCGGTGGAGGGCAGCTGTGGTTGTGCTCGTGTTGCTGGGTCACGGAAACAGCCACCTGGAAATTAACCCAAAATTCCGACTGACGACACAGGAACGTAAATAGCAGACCTCTGTCAGAGCCGGTCCGCAGCTGTTAGCTGGCCTCATATACAATGTAAATGTGGTGAAAATCAGCTTCTTAAAAAAAAAACAAAAACTCAGTAGTTGCTTTTGTTAGCTAGAAAACCTCACTAGATTTATCTGTTCCTGGGAATTTATATTCTATCCCCAGGGAATGGTGAGGGGTGTATTTTGTAATAATTCATACACTTTCACAAATGGTGAGAGCACAGCTTCTGGGTATCAGACACCCTGGGGCCCTGAAATGGGCTTGGTAGCAAAAGAGAAGGAAGAACCCTGTGTTGGGAAAGAGAGGGTGGGCTCCCACCTGGGGCAGCGGTGGGTAACTGGGAAACAGTACTATAGCTCACCGAAATGTGACACTGCTTGCTGTCGGTCAAGCCCTGGGCCTGTGTGAGTGTGGGGCCTGAGCCCAGCCGCCCATGACCCCCCACCCCCCGGATCAAAGAGCACAGGCATCCTTGGCCATTGTGGAAAAATTGTATGGGTTTCCCCAAACTGCTGACAGAAGTCAGACAGGAGTGACCTTGGCCCTTCCCTTCCCACCTTGTTCTTCTGCCTTGCCACCCTCTGCCGCTGGGCCTGACCTGGGGAGGGTGCCGGGCTGTTCTGTCCCTGAATTGCAAATGAGAATCACAATAAAACAACTTGCTGTCTTGCCTGGTTTTCAGTTTTCCTTTGGGAGGGGCTGGAACCCCCGAGGGGGTTGGGTCAGGACTGGAGCAGTGGCCTCCCGCAGTCGCACTCGACCCCAGGGTATTCTGCTTGAGGGTTTTCATTTGGGACCAGGGTGTTTGCCCTGGACCCTGTTTTCCAACAGGCTTTAGTTTAGGTTTGAGAAGAGGCTGACCACCAGGAAGCAGTTTTTTAAAGGGATTGAGGAGTCCCTGGATCATGCTTTTCTGCTTTGTTAGACTTCCGTCGGGTGGGGGTGTCAGGACCAGGTGTCAGCACATGGTGGTGGTGCACTGACCCAATTTTTTTTACGGCCTCAAACCCCATTGAGGCATGGAGGCCAGTTAAGCTTCCTGTCTCTGCCGGCCCTCTGAGCCATCCATGCTGTCAATCCACAGGACTTGGGGTTTTGTTGTGCATTGGCGGTATTTAGGGAAGAATCTGAGACAACTGAAGACTTTTCAATTTGGGTTAGCTATTAAAATAAGTTTGTTAGGAGGAAGTATTCTTTAGCTGGTAGAGTTCAACAAAAAAAATATGCAACTAAGTTCCAGAAATGCCTTTTTCACCGGTGAGAAGTTGCAATACATGGGCTGGAATCACCTGAAGAGTACTGAGCGGGGAGAGCCTGGCTTCTCCCAGGGAGGGGCGCCCCTTAGCCCACAGACGTCAGTCAGCCAGCTCTGCTGGTAGAGATCTGAAGGGGGGGGGGGGGCACGACGACGACAGTCCAGGGGTCCCAAGGGTCATCCAGAAATGCAGGGGCAACCGGCAGGGCTTCCTGCTGTTTCTCACCACGTTTCCTTCTGCCTGCTTAAGCTTCCCACTCTGAGCTTCCTGGGGTTTCCTTCTCCTAGTCCGCATCAGCCTTGTTGTTAGTGCCTTTCACCCCTCTAAGCACCCGCTGGAGACCGCACCCCAGAGTTATAAATCTCTGCTTGCTGAAGACATTGTTGCTAGTTCTGAGTTCTTTAAGGATCCTCAGCTCAAGAGGCTGGGCAGGTAGGGTTCCCTCATTTCAACTCCCATGTAGGGGGCCATTTGTAGGGAGGCATCATGTGATCTTCCCCGGTCCCCAGCATGCCAGCCCCATTTTACAGACAACTTGCCCAAGTTCAGTGGCTCTGCTTGTTCAAGCCAGTTTCAGCGCCATCTAGCTGGTCTTTAAACTTCTGTTACCCCTATCTGGAGGCATACCTTGACACAAGATGGAAGTGTACAGCCCATCCGGAAAAGAGTCCATGAAGGTGGTCCTAACGGAATCACACCAGCAGAAACAAGCTGAGATGTATTCCTTTGAAGAAAACTGATAGGCCCAGTGGTGTTCAGAGAGGTCTGTTAAACAGCACCCAGGGCCCTGGTTCTGCATAGAAGCACCTGGGAGACCTATGTAGGGTCAGAGGTGCAGCTTGACTGCACACAGGGCTGGGGCAAGTAATGGGGACAGAGACCAAGGAGTTACTGGCCCTGGGGCACATGTCCAGCGCCCACGATGCCCAAGGCAGCAGGAGTTGCTGAGGTCTGCCGAGTATTTGGAGACAAGCAGGTGCTGGGGTGTCATGGGGTGTCACTACTCAGCACTGAGTGAAGGAAATCCACGCGAGGGTTGCGCACCTTTCCCTCCAGCTCCTGGGGGCGGGCGGCGGAGGAAGGAGGTGGCTCGCTCTGCTCTTTGGCCCCGTGGGTTGCAGACTCCAGTCCAGGAGAAACTGAAAATGCGGGCTGGTGGGGAAGGGGCGCTGCGCCTTGTTCCCATACCCTCAGGAGCCCGCCTGTGGGAACCGGACCACGGTGCGCTCCCTGGGGGTGGCGGGTCCGCCGCGGGCGCTCAGCTTGAGATCCCTGCCGTTAACTCCCCCGGCTTAGGCCCTTGTGATCGGCTTGCAGAGCGCGTGCGCGCGAGGTGAAGCCTGGACCTGGCTCCTTCCGCTCGCCGCACGAGGGCGCTGCTCGAGACGCGAGTGGCCTCTCTAGCCCCACAGCGTCTCGGTGGCCGGGGTCCATCCTGCGCCGGGAACGCGGGCGGACCCTCTAGCCCTCTCATCTCTGTGACTGGCGCCGACCCCGCCCGCCCGCTCGCTCGCTCCTCAGCGCTCGGAGGAAATGGCTGCGAGACCCTGGAGGCCTGGGAGCGGAGGTGAGTGGCGTTCGGGCGCCGGGCGGAGGAGCTGGCCACCGCGGGGCCGCGCTCGGGGCGGGAGGGAGGGCCGGGGCGGCGGCGGTGCCGGAGCCAGGCCCGCCCAGAGCCGCGGCGTCCGCGCCGGGCCGCGCGCCCGCCGGGGAGAGAAGATGGCGGCGGCCGGGGTGCGGGGAGGGGCCTGCGCGGCCCGAGCGCGGCTCGGGGACGGCGGGCTGCGGAGCGGCGGGGCCGAGTCGTGCGTTTGTGGGCCGGCCCCCTTCCCGTCTCCGGAGGCGCAGCCTCGCTCCGGCGCCTGTGCCGGCGGCTCCCACGTACGCGCCCGGGCCGGGCGGGAGCCGGGCCCCGAGGGCGGCGCTGCGGCTGCGCGGACCGGGGCCGCAGGGGCGGCGGGCGGGAGGCTGGTTTCGCTCTCTCGGAGCCGGTCGGGCCGGCCCGCGCCGGGCCCCCGTTGTGTGCGGTGTGGCTGCGGGTGTCCGCAGTGCGGACTCGCCTCGGGCTGCCGGGTCTCGAGTGCTTCCTTCTCGCTGCGCGCCCGCCGCGGGGACGCTGCGTCCGGCGGGGCCTGGCTGGGCCGTGGGTGACCGCGGTTCGGCCGCGTGCCCCCGGGCGCTCGGCAGGAGGAAGAGGCGGGTCAAAGTCTTCTTGTTCTCACGTTAGTTGTCTCTGCACGTCGGCCCCGGGGGGAGCCGGACCTCTGGGGGGCAGCGATAGCCGCGGTGCGCCCGGGCTCGGACCCGGGGTTCCTGGAGCCAGGGGCCCCGCCCCGGCTGGGACGCGGTGCGGGGAGCAGGGCCCCGGAACTCGGCGACTGTGCTGGGCGGCGGGGGCGCACGAGGCCGCCGGGCCCAGTGGCACGTGGGTCGGGGCCGCCCTTGGCGAGCACCGCGCAGACGTCCTAGCAGCGCCCCGGGAAGACTTGTGAAACTTGCTGGCTGATGCACTTGCCCAGCGCTGCTGCTGCTAACCGGAGTGCTTGCGCCCTTATTTTAACCGTGAGTTTATGAACAATGTGTCTTTTCGCTTATTTTTGGTTTTTCACTGGCCTTTATTATTTTTTACTAGCATTTTATTAAATTCAGGCTATTTCGAGTAAAGCGCCTCTGTTCTCATAAAAAGGGCATGACGAGAAGTTCTGTAAGCGGCTGCTCCCCGCTCCTCCCTGCTAGTGCCCATGGTGACCAGTTTCTTCTGGCAGGCAGTGGCAGTCCCAGCCCGCGTGCCTCTGAGCATCACAGTGGCTTGTTGAGGACAGGCGTGTCTGGGGCTGGGGGGTGGGAACGCTCGGTGCTTCCGGTGGGCCTTGGCCGGTGGGCTTGCCTTGTGGGCGCGGGGGGCGGGCCCTTGGCTCCGGAGTGTTTTGGCAGTGGAGCTGGATGGTCCTGCTGTTGGCACTGTAAGTCTGTCTTCCTGCCACCACAGGGCGCCTAATTTACTAGGAGTTCCATCCCGACACCCTGGGGGACTGGTTCTTGGTAGTTACAAGTTTGCAAGATTTTCCAGTGCCTGACTTTTTTTTTTTTTTTTTTTAATGTTTGTCTCATGATACCAAGTGACTGGCTCTTGCAAAGATTGTGTTCGCAGGTCAGCTCACTGTTGTCCTTGAGTCCCTGCAGTGTGGCCCTGTGTCCCACAGAGGCCTGGTCTCTCATAGGCCTGGGGTGCTCACTAAATCCACTAAAAAGCTTTCCCTAAACCGTCTCACATTTGCATTTTTCTTGTTTAAGTGTTGGGCCCTTTCGTTTAAATTTCTTAAATGGTGGGTATCTAATATCCTTTAAATTTTTTAAAGAGAGAGAGGAATGTGGATTTGTTGTTCCACTTATGTCTGCATTCATAGGTTGACTGATTTGTGCCCTGACCGTAGATCGAACTCATAATCCTGGCATATCAGGACAACGCTCTGATGGATTAAGCTACCCGGCCAAGGCTAATTCTACCCTTTCTATGCCCAGCATCAAGTGACCTGTGCTATCTAATTCCATTACAAAGGCTCTGTGATCGACAGCTAGTGGAAACACACTCCTCAGGAAAGAGGTTGGGAATGTCTGAGACCTCGCTTGGTCCCCCTGCCCACACTGACCCAGAGAGTGGTCTCTCCTGCCTAGGGTCGTCCCCCCCCCCCCGTAGTAATTTTGAGGGGGTAACTTGTTGTATGAAGTAGAGTAGGTAATTGTCTGTATTGTAATAAGAATGCTGGTAGTCCCAACTAGAAAGTGTACTTTATCAGGAGGTGATCACCTTGTGTATAATTCTTACGAAGTAGGTATTTCTCTCTTTGGATGTCAAATTTAGAGGCTGTGGTTTTGTATTTCATATGCTGGTACAGCCACTGGGTGGTACTTACACCTTCATATGACTAAGCTTTTTTTTTTCCAATATAAAGATGGCTTTACTGTGGTTTGGGTTATGAACATAAATACGTATGTCGAAAATTAAAACAATGTAAAAAAATCAAGAAGAAAGCAAAAACACCAGAAGTGGCAGCATCACCTGCTCTCCTCACTCTGTGAGGGGCCTCTTCCAGGACAGTGGCTGGAGGGTCTGGTTACCCTCCTTGCAGTCTTCAAGAGTCCCGTCCTATGGGCGTTTCGGTATTTCAAACCAGTCTCCTGAGAAGGACATTGGAGCACTTAAAAACACCTGCACTTCCCATTACCTGCCGGGCCAGAATGAAGGGGCACACCCAGCAGTGAGGGTGTTAGTTAAATACTTGTCAAATACTCTCCTAAGAGGGTCTGTCTCCGGCACTGACATTTTACCAGGTGACGCCCACCATTTACTGCATGCTTGCCCTGCTGCTGGCACTGACTGACCTTGACATGGTGAAGTTTCAGAGACCCTTTTAGGAAGCTGAGGTCGCAGTCCTCCCTGTCTCCTGGGCAGGAAAGCGCAGCTCAGAGAGAGTGAATTGCTGTTAGGTTTGCAGCGAGGCTTGAAGCCAGGGACACCTGATATAAAAGGCATTAAGCGTCCCCAGCTCCCAGTCTGTTTGTCAGAGGCCTTAACTAACCCCACTTGTCAGGGGTGGTGAGGGGGGATCACAGCTAGCCTTGGCTCTTCAGGTTTGTCGATTACAATTTGAAGTTTTCCCTCTAGTTGTTAGTCAACTCTCCTCAAACACCCACCCCACCCCCGTGTAGCACTGAGATGCGGGTCAAGTTACCTCATGTACATCCAGCTTGTGCGGGTTGTGAAAATGGACCCAGAAAATCCTGTTACTCATTCCTTAACATCTTTATTTAAGCTTAGACCTTTCCTACCACCCCAAAAGTAAGCATTGGCCTCTGCTGCTCTCAGGGAAGGAAAGGAAGCTTGCCGTTGAAATGCACAGTTAATTCTAGACTTGTCTTCGAGGTCCCTAAGCATCATCTGCCCTTGGCCTGTGCTTGAGACCCTGAGATTGAGGGGATGTGGCCCTGCTCACAAAGCTTCTGTGTTCTCCTCGGAGGACTTCTGGCGTGTGAGTGCTGTGACTGCTCGCTGGACCTGCCCCTTCTTGACGGAGGAAAGGGGTCGGGAAAGTCTGGTGCAGAAGCCGAGCTTCCTTGTCGTCTTCCTGGCGGGAAGGTCACCCGGTCGCTTGTGGGCCCTCGGAAAGCAGCCCTTAAAGTCCCTCAAGTGTCAAGTGGTAGCTCTGTGTCTCCCCTTCCCAAAGGGTCTGAAGTCAGGACCTGACACACACAAATTACCTGGGACTCCAGAGAGCTTTTGCTTACTTAAATCATGTCTATGATATTTACCATATTTGGCATTGACAACAGATGTTCACATTTATTGTAAAATATTAATAAACCATTGCGTGTAAACGTGAGTAACATTTTATGGAAGCTATTTTCCAAGACACAAACTACTTAATGAGAAAGGTGACAATGTTTTATGTTTCTGCCTTTTTTATGTCTGGCTTAACAGACAATAGCTGGGTTCTCACATCTGCTTCTGGAAAACTAACTGTACTTCTGAGAGTGACCAATGCAAAAGGCAATAATGGCATAGTGTTTTGCAAATAGTTTGACCTTGCGGACCTTCAAAGGGCCCCCGGGCCACATTGAGAACCTCTGCTGTAGATAATGGCTGGGAATACTTATTGTTTAGAAGTGTAAATTTTTAAAAATATAGTAGTTGATTCAAGACGTTAACACTGGGGGAAATGGGTTACTTTTAGGAAGACAGGCAGTGTCTAATGTCCGCACTTTTTTAATTGGCTCAACCACATAACTTGCTTTTTGGCAAAAAGAAAAGACTTGTTTGTGGTCACAGGTGAAAGTATTTCAGGGTGTATGTCTCCCCCAGAGCGGACTGCCTAAGTGAGACGAGGGTGCTTGCTTTGGCGTGTAGGAATAGGACTGCTTTCAGGGTTAGGGCACTCTGCCTTGTAGGTGAGGTGCCTGGATGGGAGAGCACCGTGATTTTGTGTGTTAAGTGGCACTTTGCATTTGTTGTAAGACATTCTTTAATTAGACACGGCCTCTGTAACAACTTGAGCTACTATGAAAATGGGGGTGAGAGTGGCCTGGACGCGGGGCTGTGGAGGGTGCAGGTGTCACGTGTGTGAGCCCAGGGGTATCGCAACAGTGCCTCTGGAGGTGCCAGGAGGGAGTCCTACACAGGTGCAGTAGTGTGGCCAGTTGGGGGGTCCCCTGGAGGATCAGGGTTCATAATGAACTGCTACAGGACCTAGAGGCTTGGGAAGCAACCCTGAAGTGCCCAGCGAGGATAACTGTCACTTTACTTCCTGCTGTCCTGGGAAGTGACTTAGTGCTTAGGTCTCTGTGAGCACGTACCTGAGATCTCTTCCTCCCCCTGAGAAGGGAGATGGGGCTCCTTCCAGGAGCCCATCTCAGTGCTGTCCTCAGGCATTTAGCAGTAGCTGAACTTGTCCCACAGGGCAGGTTTCTTAATGAGATCAAGAACCTGGACAAGTCAAAGGGTCACTGAGACCCAGGTGGTGGCCTCGTCTTAGGAAGCACCAGTCTCCTGGAAGGTAGGATTTTGACGGGCCCATTTCAGTGTTTGAAACCGTGTTTCCTTGTTCACTGAGGGGGAAGTGGGGCTGGCTTCGTCCACTTGGGCTGCTGGGACAAAATACTGTAGACTCAGGGTTTGCCTCAACACACTTATTGCTCGGCCCTCGAGGCCCAAGATCAGAGTGTCATTGTGTCATTGTGGACAGGTCCTGGAGAAGTCTCTTCTGGGGGCAGAGGCCAGTCTCACTGTCCTCACAGGTGGAGGGGGTGAGGGAGCAGGCTCTCTGGAGTCTCTTTTATCAGGGCATTGATCCCATTCATGGGCCACCCCAGTGACCTAAGTGCCTCCTAGAGGCCCCCACCTCCTCGCACCATTGCCTTGGCACTAGGTTTCCATGTGAGTTTGGGGGAGGGGCACAAACATACCACAGCGGAAGCCCATTCAAGTAGCCGTTTAGGAGACTCTCTGTACCGTTTATTTAATAGAGTGCAGTGAAACCTCAGTGCTTTTCCTTCCTCTTACCTCTGATTCACCCGTGCAGCTGTTCTGGTTCCTGACTCATTTATGTATAGTAGTTGCCTGCCGAGGTCACAGCCTGTGCTTTGCATCAGAACCAGGTAGAAACCAGAGCAGCCTGGCCCCGTCCTGCAGAGGATTCTGTACCACTGGGTTGGCTTTTGTCTCCGTACATCTGAAGCAAAAGTACCTGAGACAGTCGGAACCAGCCGGGCTGTTTCTGGATTTCTCTCTGTACCTCTGGAGGACCTTACTGTGCTGTGGGCACCTTGGCTCCATGGGAATAGCTGCAGCAATGGCAGCGTTAGGTGGTGAGTTGAAAATCGGAGTGCAGTCTCTGAAGGGTCACATGTAATGTATGCCGAGTCATCTGAAGGGTCACATGTAATGTATGCCGAGTCAGAGGCTGTATGTTCAGATGGGTGGAAATGGGCTTCGTTGCTTTGTGTCCCAAACTTGTCCACCTGTCCAGTGTTATGTGGATGAGCGTGTGCTTGCAGCTGCATTTCACAGTAGCTGCTGATGTAGCAGAGCGTGTGCTTGCCTGTGGGGTCCGTGAGGGCAGAGCTGCCTCTGGACCGAGGACGGCCTGGCAGTCCCTGGAGAACGGTAAGGAAGCCCTAGGACACCCGCCGTGGGGAATCCCTGGCGTGTTCAGTGACTGCCCCACTACTAGACACTGATTTGTCTTTAATTAGGAAGTGTTTCTCCTTTCTTTCTTAACAGTGTAAGGAACTTACAGCTGGTGTCTTCTCAGTTCCTTGTCCACAGAAGGGTCTAGTTATGGTGATACAATAATTAAACTTCAGTCTGACCTATCAGTTTAAAAATTCTGAGTCATCAGAGTCCAAAATAAAGAGTTTGTGTTGTAGGTTTTGGATATAATTTCTGACTGGCAGGTCAGAATTGTTTAGAAATTAAGATGGTTAGTTTTTTTGTATTTTTCTGAAGTGAGAAGCGGGGAGGCAGTCAGACAGACTCCCACATATGCCCGACTAGGATCCACCCGGCATGCCCACTAGGGAACGCTGCTCTGCTGCAACTGGAGCCATTCTAGCGCCTGAGGTAGAGGCCACAGAGCCGTCCTCAGTGCCCGGGCCAACTTTGCTCCAGTGGAGCCTTGGCTGCGGGAGGGGAAGAGAGAGACAGAGAGGAAGGAGAGGGGGAGGGGTGGAGAAGCAGATGGGCGCTTCTCCTGTGTGCCCTGGCCGGGAATCGAACCCAGGACTTCTACATACTGGGCTAGTGCTCTACCACTGAGCCAACCAGCCAGGGCCAAGATGGTTGGTTTTGAATATTATCCCAGGGGGATGTGAGGTTTAGACAGACATGCTTTTTGCCACTGGGTGGGGCAGGTCTGCACTAGATGTTCTCTTGGAGGAGAGACGATGGTCGTGCTGTGCGATAGCATATTTTAAAGTGACTTAGGGACAGGAGCCTTTTAACTGTAGCACTGCATCACTCAGAACGGCTTAGGAGAGCTCTGGAGGTGGGGCCTTCAGCTTGACCACAATCACAGTCACATCGCTGACATTTGTCATTTGTTTTTAACTAACATAACATTTTGGAAGGGTACTTTTGGTTTTGTTTGCTTCTGGCAGGTTAGCATTTTGAAGAGGTGGCGAATGAAGGGCAGAGTGAGGGTTATTTTGGAAGTTTTGTGGAAGGCAATGTTTGGTCTCTTCCCACACTGAAGCCCAGACCTCTTAGTGCTCTGCTTGTCCTCAGTGTGTCCCTCGACCCCTGCAGGTCCCCAAACCCCTTTGTGGGCTCACAGCCCAAAACTCTTTGCACTGTGACAGTTGGCGCTGTCAGCCTTTGTCCACTGAGTTGACATTTGCCGAGGTAGAGGTTCAGAAGCCAGTTAGGGTGGCCACATAAACCCTGTGTGCACCCGTCCCGGAGACGGGCCGGCTGCCCTTCAAGTCTTCCGTGAAGCAGTGCATCTGCCTTAGGACTCGGCCTCCAGTGTCCCTCTCTGACGCGCCCCGTCTGAGGCAGCAGGGATGCTCTTGTGCCTCTGCTGCACCCAGCACTGGCTGTCTCCGGAAGAGCCCATGGGGCTGGCGGGACCCAATCCGTCTGTACTTGAATGACAACTGACAGGCTACAGTTTCAGAATTTTGGCAGGCATTTTCTCAAAGATGAAAGATGTGAGGGTTAACTGACAGAATTTGTTGTTAATGAGAACGTTCTAGCTTTTGAATGAGTATTAGAATTTTGAAAAACTTGTATTTGCCATTGTGAGCTTGATGGCTTCCCAGTGATTAAAGCCATTTGAGGAGACAGATACCAACATTATTAGCCCACGTGTGTCCTGTCCTCTGTGTCATCTGACAGGGTGTTCTGCGCTTGGACTTGTGTGAGTTGGAGAACTTGAGGGTGCCAGACGACCCCACGGCTTGTTTCCACATCAGCTCGTGTTTGTGACACGGCCACTTGTCAGGGCCAGGTGTGGGGTAGCAGAGAGCACCCACAGTTACTGTAAGACATTTCTGCTTGAGTTTTGGAAATAGTGATGTATTCCACATAAACGGTAACTCTTTGAGGTCCTCAGTTTTTAAGAGTGTTAAAGAGGCCCTGGGACCAGAAGTTGTAGTGTGGGTCCTGGTCCTGGGTCCCCCCCAGTCGTGGGGCTGCGGGCAGGTGCCCAGACTCCACTGTGAGCAGCAGTGGAGATACTAACCCTCAGATTCCATGGCATTATTCTACCTCTGCTTAGCAGGAAGTGGAGCAGTTTCAGCTGAGAAGAAAAAACTTGTACTTAGAAACATAGAAAGATGATTTTAAATTCTTGGAGAAAATTGTTACTACTATGATGTGAATGCAGGTTTATGACCGTATTCCTCATGTGATGTGCTGTGGTGTGTAGGGTTACACACTTAACCTAAGTTGTGTTGGGAATTTAGCACTTGATTATAGATTGTTCTCTTTTGTCTTTATATGCATGGTTTTGTATCATGAGCTGAATGAAGTTTTGTATTAGAATTTCGGTGTTGAAATTATGAAAAATCAATTTTGTAAACATTTTAAAAGTCCACATAAGTGAACCAGATATCTAGGATGATCTGATCTGTTCAGAATATGGGCTTGATCTCATTCTACTAACAGAAATAACTAGGTTTTTCTTTTCCAATGAATTGTTCAGGATTCACATAAAATCCAGACATGTTTATCTTTTTTAAAAAATTTTATTCCTGAGGACATATTAAATTTTGTTCTCAGGATAGTAAATATACAAGGAAGGTTTATTTTTTGTTTCTTTTGAGAACTTAAGTTTCTGAACCATTGACGCCTCATTTTGAGACCAGTTTGCCACAATGAAGAGATTTGGTTGCCGTGGTGACAGAATTTGGCTAATGCAGTTGACGTGGTCACTGTCTCTTTAAAAGGCGGAGCATCAGAACATTTGTTGTGAGGTCACTAAGGAGACCACAGTTACACAGAGGCAGTTGGAGTGAGGCTAGGAGCAGGCAAGGGGAGGTGGGTGTGCTGGGCTCAGGTGGGACGCTCGGGCTAGACTAAAATGCGCCAAAAGATGAGTGTTTATGGCTCAGACTGGGGAGGCCGTGTGGAGGAGGTGTGGGAGGAGCCAAGCTTTGAATACACAGAGGGTGTCTGTTCCATGTTGATGTTAAATAATCACAAGCTTCTAAAGTTTTTCTCAGGTGTTGATTGATTGATTGATTGATTGATTTTACAGAGAGAGGAGGGGTGGGAGCGAGTGTATCAACTCATACAGTAGTTGCTTCACTTGGTTGTTGACTGCTTGCCTCCTACGTGCCTTGACCGGGCAAGCCCAGGGTTTCAAACCAGTGACCTTATCTTTCCAGGTCACGGCTCTGTCCACTGCGCCACCACCGACCAGGCTCTTAGGGTTTTAACTAAAATGATGGTGTAGGTGCAGTGTTAAGAATTTTAAAATAATTATGTCTGTTTTTTGTTCAGCCTTTTCACATTTTGTTTCTCTCCGTTGGGTTTTATTGAGCTGGGTCCATCAGAAATAGGGTCCTGATTGGGAAGCAGCCGACACCTGGTAACTGGTGGTGGAGCCCTTCTTACTGCTAGTTTTCCCTCCCCACCCCCACCCGCTTGTCCTGCTCCCCATGTGGTCACAGTGTCCTCTGTGAAAGGCCTGGGAGGAAAGGGGCAGTGTGTGTGTGTGTGGCTTGTGTTTTCGTTCTAATATGTGCTTTGAGTCGCAGTTACTTAAGGTCTGACAACCATCTTCTCTTGCAGGAGCTCACTCCATGGGAGCAGTCTCACGTAGTCTTCACGGTGGTCAGTGAGCAGCGGCCTGCAGTCGTGGGGGAGGCCTGGCCGCCTGCTGGGACCAGACCTGTGCAGCAGCAGGCTCTCTGTTGTGCTCAGGACTTGCAGACGGTGTCCCTGTCTTGTCGGCAGGTAACTCAATAATAGCGTGAGTGTCAACAGCAAAACCTGGCAAGTTTGGAGTTTTCTATATGTGAAGTTGCAGTATGTGTAAACAGTGACATAAAGTAGCAGTCACACCTGTTAGAGATGGTCCAAACTTGAATGTGGAATGATGTTAAGGAGTTTTATTTTTACTTTTTTCATTCTTTTATCTGTGCACGTCCAGTTGAAAACGATAACTTTTACAGGTGTTTCTGGTGCTCATATTCAGCATACAAAAAAGTGTAAGACTGTTCACAAACCAAACACAATAGCTCAAACTGGAAAAAATAACAATTTGATTGAGAGCGTTTATTTTTCTGTTGGTTATTTTTTTACTGTGTGGACCCTGGCGTAGTATGTTCTCTGTGTGGTGGAGTGTACTCTGCAGAGGACAGTTTTCCCTGCAGGAGCTTGGTGGGGCCCGTCTCAGACCCTCTGCGGTGGAGGGATTGCAGCTGTTGCACATCTGGTTGGCAAAGACTGGTTCAGGCCCCTCACACTGCGTCTTCCTTGGAAATTGATACTGTTGTATGAAATGGGGGTGTGACCCTCTTTCACGGTGGCTGTCAGATTTACTTGGAGTTGATTTTCGAGAGGGGAAACACTTTCTAAAGTCAGGTTTCTAGGCTGTGTGGGTAAACAGTTGTAATCAGTGTGGTTAGTAACAGCTCTAACATGTGCATGGGGAAGGGGCATAGCCCTGTTTGTGGGAAGGTCAGTGCTGTTTCTTACATGTGGAGATCACCACTGTACGCTGTCAGCACTGCTTCCTGGCTGCAAGCAATTTAGTGTGACTTGTTCCCAGTCGCCAGCAGAGCACTCTGCATTGGAGCCACCATGAGCTCCCTGATTTAATTGAGCTGTCACTTTAGGTGACCAGAGAAGTGGCATTCCTCTGAAGACACCTGCTCATGTCACGGCCACTCTGGCAAGCTTCTGAGTGGTTGGGAGTGGGAGGCCGAGCCCCATGGCACAGGGTGCGTGGAGCTGGACTGGACACGTGGCAGCACTCAGCGGGGAGCAGGAAGGGATTAGGTGGCGCCTGGTTTTGAATTCTGTGTGTGTTGTGTTTTGAAGGTCTGCATTCTGCACCGGTCCTTCCCCTAGGATGGAACATGGCACAAAGTCCGAGTCCTCACTAGCATTTCGATGTGATTGAAGCCTGGACAGCTTGGAAAAGACTTCTTTAAGGTACATACTGTGTTTTTTGGGTCTTACTATTTTAAACAAGAGTAAGGTTTTCACAAACATGACCCTTCGGTAATCTCTTAGAAGGAAGGGGAAGGTAGAATAGGAGCAGAGACACATTGAAGCTGTTGGCAAGGTCGGTCTTTTCTTAGTGTCCCAGTAACAACGACCCTCGTTTGTATGGTCCTGGTTGGGGCTCAGGTCTGGGCAGGACCCTGCCGGGCTGCCGTTGCAGGTCCAGCGTAAACCCTCTCCACGCGGCCTCTCTAGCCAGGTGGTCACACTTCTTGTGTGGCAGCTCAGGGCTCTACAGCCCAGGACAGGAGCGGTAGTGCTGTGGCCAGCTGAGTCCAGGACTGGCCCAGCGTTCTGTGCCCTGCAGGCAGGGCTGCAATGACATCGTGTCTCCACATGGGGGTGCCAGCAGGCCAGCAGCCACCTCCAGTCCACCACGGCAAACACTGGTTTTGTTCTTGCCACCGGGGACTGTGGCTCAGTGGGTATTTCCCCAGTGCCTGTTCCATAGGGCCTTGTCCTGAGCAGTTAGGTGACAAATCAGTTGTATCCTCCTTTGTGATTCTAGATTTTTAACAGTTAATATTTTCTTCAAGAATCACCTCGAATTACATTGGGTACCAAGTTTTAGGACAGTGGTCCCCAACCTTTTTTGAGCCACGGACCAGTTTAATGTCAGAAAATATTTTCACAGACCGGCCTTTAGGGTGGGACGGATAAATGTATCGTGTGACCGAGGCAAGCGTCAAGAGTGAGTCTTAGACGGATGTAACAGAGGGAATTTGGTCATTGTTTTAAAAATAAAACATCATTCAGACTTAAATATAAATAAAACGGAAATAATGTAAGTTATTTATTCTTTCTCTGCGGACCGGTACCAAACGTCCCACGGACCAGTTCCAGTCCGGGGGTTGGGGACCACTGTTTTAGGAAACACTAGTCGAAATGACAGACTTGAGTGGCCACCCTCACTGTTGGTGGGCAGATACATGTTCCTTGCATCCGTGGTCATGGGGGTGGTGCTCCCTCCGGCGCGGCTGAAGGCCATGCGCTCCTCCAGCACTGGCTCACTGCCCACTCGCCGAGGAACGGGCCTTGCTAACCTTGGTCGTGGTTTGGTTGCATTTCCCATTAGGTATGGATGAGAAAGGTGACCCAAGCAATGAGGAAGCCCCCAAAGTCATCAAACCCACCAGTAAAGAGTTTAGGAAAACGTGGGGGTTCCGAAGGACCACCATTGCTAAGCGCGAGGGCACTGGGGACGTGGAGCTGGACTCTGGGGACCAGCAGCCCCCACAGCAGCAGAGCCTGTCCTTGCGGCGCAGCGGGCGGCAGCCGAAGCGGACTGAGAGGGTGGAGGAGTTCCTCACCACGGTGCGGCGCAGGGGCAGGAGGGCTCTGGCCATCTCCCCCGAGGACCCCGGTGAGCCGACCTCCTGCCCGGTCACAGATGCTGAGACCGCGTCTGAGGGGAGTGTCGAGAGCACCTCTGATGGTAAGAGTCAAGGAACAGGCAAGGGAAGACCAGCCTCGTCTGCAAAGGCCCAGGGAGGTGACGGCGAGGGTGACACCTCCGATAGTGACAGTGATGGGTTGACCTTGAAAGAACTTCAGAATCGCCTGCGAAGAAAACGAGAGCAAGAGCCCGCCGATCGGCCCCTGAGAGGAGCCCAGAGTCGCCTGAGGAAGAGGCGTCGGGAGGAGGGCCCGGCAGAGACTGGGGACATGGAGGCGTCCGATGCCGTGGAGAGCTCTCCGCCCAGCCAACAGGAGCCCACGGCAGAGCAGGCAGTGAGCGATGACAGAGAGAGGAAGTCGGAAGGGCGGGCGGCCCACGGGGTCAAGGAGGAGGACTCTGGGGGCGCCGTCAAGCACAAGCCTGAGTGTGAAGTGTACGACCCCAACGCTCTGTATTGCATATGTCGTCAGCCCCACAACAACAGGTAGGTCCTGGGCGAGGAGGATGCTGGCTGCCCCGGGTTTCAGGGAGACCAGCAGGAAGCAGGAAAGCAGCGGGACAGACCCACACGATCTGTTCAGAGTTCCAGAGCCGGGCTGGATGAGTGGCCCGTGCAGTTGGGAAAGGTGAACGAGTCATTGTCAAAGAGGGACTCTGGAGTCACACACCACGTGCACTGTTGCCAGTGGCCACTCGGCTCTTCGCTGCCCAGCCGCGCGGTGCGAAGCAGCACTGACCAGACCAGCACTGGCGCCTGGAGGTCTCTCGGGTAGCGCTGCCTGGCGGCGTAGGGAACCTCTGTCTGGCTCCTTGCGGGGAGAAGGGCATTGTTGCTCTTGGGGAGACAGCAGTCATGTATTGGGGGGGCAGGAAGCCTGTAACTCACTTGAAATGCTCCATTCAGAGCAAGCTGAAGTGAATTTCCTGGAATGTTTAGAGAAGGCCGGAGTGTGTCTTTATCCTGTTCTACTTGTCTGTATGTTTGCAGTTTTTTAAAGTGTTAAAACTGACTTATATGTCTAAAAATGAGTGTTTCTCTGTTTTCCATTCCCGATTCTCTAATTTCAGGTTTATGATTTGCTGTGACCGCTGTGAAGAGTGGTTTCACGGCGATTGTGTGGGCATTTCTGAGGCTCGAGGGCGGCTCCTGGAGAGGAACGGGGAGGACTACATCTGCCCCAACTGCACCATCCTGCAGGTGCAGGACGAGCCCAGCTCAGAGACCACCGACCAGCTGGAGGCGCGGCTGCGGCCCACAGACTCCGACGGCACCGACTGCACAAGTATCGGGATCGTAGAGCAGAAATCCGTCGAAGACCAGGGGATAAAGGGGAGAATTGAGAAGGCTGCACATCCAAGCGGCAAGAAGAAACTCAAGATATTCCAGCCTGTGAGTACTGGCCTGGGGCCGTGAAGGAGTGCGGTCTGCTGCACTGACTGCTGGTGGCACAGACTCGGTTCTTCCTTCCTGCTGGAGCGATGGAGGCTTCCCCAGAGCCTGTGCCTTGTCTGGGGCGGGGGGTGGGGGGTGGGGGGGCTGCTGGGAAAGCAGTCCTGCTTTGTGGGCCTCCCTTCTCTCTGGTGTTACGCCACGTCAGCTCCCGGACTCCCACTGCTGGCTCGTTTGCCTCAGGTGGACTCTCGTTAAAAATTCATCTTTCCCTGAGTGTTCTTAGTGGAACCTCATGTGACACGTTCAGTCTCCTTGGAGTTCCTGAGCTGTGTGCCGTCTCCCCTGGCACCACTGTCTGGATAGAACTAGTGGTCTTGCACCTGCCTCTGGAGCTGCTGAGGGAGGTGGCGGGTGCGGCCCTGTCACATCCACCTGTGCCCTGTGCTGGCTCTTCCCTCCGCCTCCTTCCTCCCTGGAGTCGGGCCTGACCTCCGTCCCACGGAGCGTCGGCTTCTGCTGTGGAGCGCTGTCCTGGGCGCCCGGGATCTCAGCCTGGGGCGTGCTCTTGTTCCACCTGCCCGAGTTCCCGGCACCCTGGACCAGGCTCTCCACTGGCTCTGCTGTGCCACGGCCTGTCCTTCAGCACGTGTTCACGGGCAGGTGGCTCTGAGGTAGCTGTGTCCAAAGGGGTGTCAGAGGACACCTGTGTCTTAACACCCCGCACTGTGGCTTGTGGGGGTACAGCTACCGTGAAGTATCTGTGGTACTAAGTGAAATGTGATGATGTGAACACCTTCAGTCACCAGATGTTCATGGAAATGGAAATTAACGGGGAATGTCATCTTCATCTTATGTCTTTATTGTCAGTGTGTTTAAGACTCTAGGTTTAATTTTTTTCTTATTTTTTGGGCAAGAATGGGAGGGAAATGAGAAGGATCAACCTGTAGGTGAGGCACTTTAGTTGTTCACTGATTGCTTCTCATATGTGCCTTGACTGGGGGGAATTCTGAGCCATTGACCCTGTGCTCAAGATGGCAACCTTGGGGTTTTGAACCTGGGACCTCAGCATCTCATGTCAATACTGCCACCACCAGTCAGGCCTAAATTTTATCTTGAATGAAACTCGAATCCTATGGAGGAAAATCAGTGTCTTAAACATTTGCTGTGAGAAGATATTGTTAAGTATGTCGGAGGGGTGTGTTTTTGTGTTTAGTCTTGATCATCGGAATACACTCTGTAATCACAGACAGGAGCCACCAGCTCAGCTTGTGGTCATCAGGTTCCCTCGCTGTGCAGCAGACTGGTGCGCACTCTAGGAGAGCACACGTTTCTCAGTGCACCTTCCGTGGGTCAGAGACTGGGGCCTGGCTTAGCTGGCCCTCTGATGGGTTGTCTGAGTCTGTGCTCCAGGGCCAGTGGGGGCTGGGTCTTGGGTGTGGTGGGGGGGCCCACTTCAAGAAGCATTTAGGAGGGTTAGTGTGTGGATGTGTCCCGTGCGTTATTTTGTGGCATGTGCTTATAGTAAAAAGGTATTTGCTATTTATCTGAGATTCAGACTCCATGTGCCCTAGATTTCACCTGCAAAGTCACCTTCAGAGCCTAGCCTGGGTGGTGGCCCTCACAGCAGGGCTGCTTCATTCAGAATTCGCAGTGGTGTCTTTCCTCATTTAACAGGCCTGGTCTCTCTGTGAAGGGTCCCAGCCTGATTAAGTCACCCTTTGACTAATTCAAAATCATCTCATTTGGGGCCTTAGTCACATCTACAAAATCCCTGTTCATTTACCCTAAAATGGAACCGAATTGTGGGTGTGAAAGCACATCTCCTGTGAAGGAACACAGCTTGTTTGGTTGGAGCAGAACCCTGGTGAGGTTCCCTTAGAGTGTGTCCCCCACGTGGGGCGTGAAGGCAGAAGAAGGTGCATGCCCTACACAGGGAAACAAAAGTACTGTTAGTGTCTCTTGATTAAAAATAGTGCCCTCGGTACTAGAAATAGCGACTTTACAATGTCCTTTCCCTGCTAGAAACGGTGAGTCTGAACTCACACATCTTGTCCTGCAGGTCACAGAGGCCCCCGTGGCTGCCAAGTGTATCGGGCCCGGGTGCTCGAGCGTGGCACAGCCCGACTCGGTCTACTGCAGCAGCGACTGCATCCTGAAGCACGCTGCCGCAACCATGAAGTTCCTGAGTGCAGGGAAGGAGCCCAGACCAAAACCCAAGGAGAAGGCCAGAGCCAGGCCAGAGAAGCTGATCCTCCCGAAGTGTAGCGTCCAGGTGAGCTGACTGAGAGCCGCCCCTCGTTGGGCAGTCGGAGCACAAAGCTGCCTGTGCTCCAGACCTGCTGGCTCGTCTGTAGAGTGTGGAGGTCGATGGCGTGGACTTGAGTCAGGCGTTGTCACCACTCCTGTCCTCCACCTTTCCCACCAGTCCTGGCATCAGAATTAGCACTGACATGTGTTCTCATGCTTGCCTTTCTCTGCCTCCTAGCCGAGGGACTGACAGTCATAAATGCAGTGAGACACCATCCCGACAGGCGGCTGCTGTCCCGAGGCCAGGAGTCTCCCGACAGCATGAGTGACCTTTAGAGCCCACGTGGGAAGTGGAGTCACAGGCAGCCAGCAGGGTTGGGGAGTGGGCTCTTACGCCAGACTGTCTCACTGAGACCTAGCTCCCAGATGGTCTGGTTTTTAGATGTGAGATTTGAGGTGAGTCAGGGTGTTTCAGAAATCCCAGCTATTGGCCTTGCCATCGCAGGCTCCTGGAGCTGGCTCTGGTGGCCCCATTGTACCCGTGACAGCCTAATGCAGACTTTTCTTGACATGGGTAAAAGCGTAGTTAGCCTTTAGATGGCCTAATATTTAAGGCTGGTGATTTTGAGGGAGAACTGCTGTTTGCTAAGAGTGACTTGGGGGGTTCCTGCCAGCACAGTAGTTTTGGGACACTGGCCTTTTTACAAAGTCCTGGCCATTACAGTTGGAATGCTAAGGGGTCACTGGTGGCGAATGCAACTGAGCCCTGGTGCTGAGTGGACACGGTGCCCAAACCCAGGGCAGGGCAGGGGGTTGAAGTGATGCTGAGCTTATTCTCATGCTCATTTAGAAGGGAAGTGAGCAAAGGTTGATTTCTGACCTCCTTAATAATGGGGTTTTACTGATTATCCAGGCAGGCATTAAAGTCTCTTCTGTGCACAAGAGACCAGCTCCAGACAAGAAAGAGAACTCCGTGAAGAAGGCAGTGGTGACCCCCGCCAGGAGTGAGGTCCTGGTTAAGGAAGCACCTTGCGAGAGCAGCACACCGTCCTGGGCAAGCGACCACAATTACAACGCAGTAAAGCCAGAGCAGACTGCTGCCCTGTGGCCATCAGGGTTGTGTAAATGTATGTATCACCTAGGGGTGGCCTCTGGACCCTTCCCCCTCTTTCTGGACAGCCGTCTACTCGGGACTGTCCAGCACTGAGAGGTGTAGCCGAGCTCAGTGCTGCACCTCTAGGGATGGAAGCGAGTGCTGGGAGCCCCGTGGGCTCGCCGTTAGCCTGCAGACCTCAGTGCTGAGCGTGGCACCTTGGCGGCTGAGGGCTGATCTGTTTTCATTGTCAAACACTGGTAAGTATTTGTACTGTCGCCAAGAAAAGCCCAGCTGAGCAGCTCCACTTTGCCAGCACTCCCGAGTTCATCACCGTCCTTACGGCAGGTGCCTTTTTATCACAGCCCTGTCGGCTGTATAGCTCTCCACGCTGCCGTGAGCACATGTGGCCGTCATTTCCTGTGTGTGCTGGGGGATGTCTTCTTCACGTTAGTGTTACACAGGTAGCAGAAGTACGGTTTCTGAGGGCACAGAAAGCTTTAATACTCAGTCCACATGGCACACGTCCCCATAAACACACTCCAGTCGCGAAGGCCGCTCACCGAGCTGCGTGTCCCAGGTAAGTGGGTGCCGTGTCTCCTGCAGCACTGCTGTGAGCACCGGCTTCTGGACTCTCTGATGCTGGTGGGCAGGGCGTGCCCACCACCAGCTCATCCCTGGTGAGGGAGTCCAGGTACTGCCAGCTGATCTTTGAAATCCCAGATTCAATTATGCAGCACAGTCTTATGTTTCTTGTTTTTCAGCCTAACTCCAAAATTAAATTTTGGAAATTTAAATTGATCTAGAGAGCAAATCTCATTCCATTGCTCGAGGTGATTTCGATATGCTTGCTCACACACTGTTCTGCGCTAAGCACCACAGGTGAGGGGGCTCTGCACCTCAGCACCGTGGAGGTGGGCTGCCTTCTCGTTCAGTCCTCTTCTCACGGCCGAGGGAAGGGGCCAGGGAGGGGGTGCTGAGCCAGTGGAGTGAGGACGTGTAGCCAGATACTCACTCTGAGAGTGGAAATGGCTCAAGACCTAAGTAAAGTGCAAAGCAATACTAGGTTTATTTTTTTATTTCAGGAGTGAGTTGTTAAATACAGTTAACCACCTGTATTAAAACGTTTGATACACCTTAGGTTGTTTGAGCTAAGAATTTCATGGTAACGTCTCAAATTTTCATCAAGTTAGCATGTTTTCAGAGACGTGGACACACCTGAAACAGCATCACCATGAGTGAGTGGGTGGGCTGGTGGCTCTGAGTCCTGTGTCACGTGCTCTAAGTGGTTCCAGGCTCGTGGCAGAACCAGGGCCTGGCACAGCCGCCACGGCCCTGCCTTTGACTTCCCGTCGGTCTGTTCCATCTGTGACTAGAGCTGGGAGCTGCCCTGAGCACCACACGTGGAGCTGTGGGGACAGGGTGGGTCTCTCCTTGAACTCGTATTTCCCTGCCATCTTGAGGGAAGAGGGATGGGCGTCCACGAGGGGCCCTTTCTCTGCTCACAGACTGGTTTTCTTCACCTTCTCTCTCCACATCAGTTCCTCACTGAAGTTTGACGGGCTTCAGTTGATGGGAAGTTGAAACAAACTAGTGACTGACTGTTCCTAGCACACTGACATCTCAATTAAAATTGATGGTGGACATCCAGAATTAATTGAATGCATAGGGGACATTTTTGAGCTAATTGTTATCTTTTTATCCCAGAAATGTAATCTTCCCTAAAGGTGATTGGGAGGACAGTGAAGGGTCATCGGGAAAGATCCTCCCTCGACCCTGGGAGGGACAGCCTGTTTCTGCCTCTGTCCCAGGACCGTCCTCTCAGAGGTGCAGTAGCAGGTGGGACACAGAACCCTGCTTCCCCATAAGGACCTCCACCTGCCTACCTGGCGGGCTGCAGAGCAGGCCTTTCTGGGCTCGGTTGGTGAGATTCAGGGCCCACGGACCCTCGTCAGCCCAGGGAGCCAGCATGCTGTCCAGTGCTCTGCGCTTCCCTCTTCCTCTCAGTCCCTGCTGCTGACCCTGGAGTGTGGATGCAGTGACCATGGCAGGAACCCCTGTCAAACGGGCATGGGCACTCCCCCCCTCCTGCTGTGGAAGTAGGTCCTTCCTGTTCTCGGTGATGGAATTAATACACATTTTTTTAAGTTCCCTCAGATTTCCTGTGCTTGTAGGAACAGTTCTTAATTTCCCTGCCAAATCGATCATGTTTGTACTTTTATAGCCTAATTTTTCTCTCCACCTCTACTATTGGTTCGCCTCCCATGACTGTCGAGGCACGGAGAGAGCTGAACATTGTTTCTAAAATGCTCCAGGTGTATCAAAGAATGTGGAAGTGGGATTCTGGCATTCATATTTGCAGGCACAGTTTCTAGTATTTGGGGCTCTTAAAATGGTTATTAGGTGATTTAAAACACAGGGTCTGAACAGATTTTGACTGAAATCGGAGATTTCTGCAGTTTGATCTAGCTCTGAGAATTAACGTGAAAAGCCTTAAAAGAGCCTGGACACCCAAACCCGGATGTTTGTTAAGCAGCATCCCCAGTCCCTGTGTGGGCCACACACATGGTCCACGCGCAGTGGAGAAGTGGACGGAGGACACACATTCTCGCGAGGGTGACTGGCATGGGCTCCAGGAGCACAGCTCACAGAGCACCAGAGGAACGTATTTCTCTTTGTAATAAACATGGGGGGCTGCAGGACCCAGCATATTTAGTAGACCTCTGGGGGGGGTGTCTTACATTTATCAGCATGTGAGCCATTTTTACCTCTCCCAGAATTGTCAGTGGCAATAAAACATGGCTGGGAACAAAGCAGACTACATATGGGCCAGTTTCTCCCTCAGCTACAGGGAAAACAGAAACTTGTACTGCTGGAAGGTTTTGCTTAACAGTCTTAATGCTCTTCATACAGCTGTCATTTCCTTGGTTGTCGGTGACATATCTTCTGGGCAGCACCCTGTGCTGCAGCCCCTGGGGCATTGTGGGGGTGGCTAGGCGTTTCCAGCTCAGGATAGCTCTCCACCAGCTCTTCAGTGACCTTCATGTGACCTTGTGGAGCTCTGGGTCTACTCTGATAGCGGGGAGATTAGTATTCTGCGCAAGTCCCTCTGGTGGCATTATCAGTGGCGGTCCAAGGTCCCCTCTGAAGATGACGCTGCCATCCTTCCACTGTGGTGCACAAGTTACAGCTATATTTGTATAAGTTGTAAACTACTTAATATTACTGATCTTTGTGTGTGGTACAAAACCATGCACGTAGTTATGTTCTTAGCCTCTGAGAATTAAAGAAGTAAACTTAGAAGACGGATAAGAAGCTTTGCCACTTTCCTTTGTTAAATGAAGGTTGGGGCAACTTGTTACGCAGGTGGACCCGGAGGAGCTCGGCAGGAAGAGCGCCAAGGTAACTGCTGCCTACCCGCCACCTCTACACAGCCCACCTGCCCCAGGTGGCCACCTGTGTGAGCCTTTGTCACCAGGAGCTCACAGGGAGGGTCTGAGGCCCCTAGCCCCCATCATGTTGGTTGGAGGAGTAAACCGTTTTGGTACACGTGATTTGGTTAACTTGTAGCTTTATTATAAAGGTGAGGAGACTGCCTGGTGCAGAGATGGTGGGAAAGCACCACACTCCCCAGACCAGTGCACTGGGCCCCTGGCCTGTTCCCTTGAGTGACAACATCCGGCTCCCTATAAGGCCTTGATCATGTGCCATTCTAGTGTCTGTGTTAAATAATAGGGCCAGTTCTTTCATATGCTACCAACCCAATACGGATTTTCAAAACACCACGTGAGACTTAAAACCAGGAAGGACATTGACCTCCCAACACACTTGGGTTTTGGCCAGTTCATTATAGAGTTTCATAAGGTGTAAGTGACCCAAATATGACATCAAACAAGTCAACAAGGAAAGATTTACATGGCTCAAGCCACAGCCCTTCAGGCCTCCGTAGAGACATTCCAATGATACAGAGCCTCCAGTTTGAGCGTCTGGGAGGCAAGGCGGCTTACACTCTCCTGAGTGTTCTCTGGGAAATCGTACCTTCATACCCATTTTCTACTAACAGAATAAGCAAATGCACAAAAGCAAAACGATCTCCCGCTACTGTTACCTAATTTTTCACACTAGACAGTCTTGACAGGAAACGGCGATGAGAAACTTCATGGTCCATGGGTCCAGCAGAGCTGAAAATGGATGTGAAGTCAGCAGAATTCACAGCCCTCAGACCCCCTCATTTGTCCCTATTACAGAGACCACCCTTAAGGTGACAGCTGCCTTGGTCTGACTGCTGAGTGGACCTGGGGCCTGGTGGGTTCTGATGGTGGGGAGCAGGGTTCTGAGTCCCCAAATCAGTAGGCAGGAGAAGACACCCCTGCCAGGGCCTCCAGTCACCACCTTGTACCTGCTATGTGGTTTGACTCCTCACACCAAACGCTCACTTGGCTTTTACAGCTGATCCTGAAGAAGCAGCGCACAGCCGCCGCCCCCCCCCCCCCCCCCAACAGCGTGATTCTCATACTGGGGGCTTAAGATGAACCGGCACATCCTCTTAGCGGGAAGGGTTAGAAAACAATTGTGATTGATCTAGAGATCTCACTGGGTGCTGTGTCTGCAGGGCCGTCCCATCACACCCATCCCTAGATAGAGGTGTTTGGTGCTGTGCTGGCTGGATGCGCCCCCGTATTGACTCCCAGTCCTGCTATAACTTCGTCTGGGCGTCTGCACAGCCCATGCAGGGGACACCAGGGCCCCTGGTGGAGACTTCTCCAGGCTCCACTGAGGCCCGCTAGTGCCACCCAGTGGCCGACGATGCCACAGCCCAACGCCCCTCACTGTGCTTATTGGGAAATGAGCTGGAGAGTTGCTCATTGCTGGTCCCTGGGAGCACTAGCCTGCATAGTTCTGCACCAGACCTCACCCCAGCCTTTTGTCCCTGTTGCAAAGCAGGCAGAAAATGGTGTGCAGCAGTGGCCGGGCAGCTTGGTCTCCTGCAGCCGCCAGGGTATGGGGCTGGCTCCCCAACTCGGCCTGGCCTGGAGCTCGGCAACAAGCAATACCCAGGTGTGGAAGCTCAAGGCGCCTTGGCTGCCCGAGTGGCCCGGCCCGGCGCGCGCCCAGGGCTGAGTGCCCACACTGCAGTCACTGCTGGTGCTGCCAGCCGTGCCACTGCGGACCAACCAGCAAGGAGCTTGACTTGGCAGCCTGTGGGGGCGTCTGCTGTTCCCTGAAGCCACCCAGCGTGGGGATATGCTACTATTTTTCTAGAATGGGTTTTCTCATTAGTTACCAAGTTACTCTACCCTTCTAAAAACAGTATGCTCAACAAAGGCAAATCAGGATGAAGGTTTTGCAGGTTTGACTTGAGCCCCACTCAGAAGCAATAAACAGCCTTGCCCACTCATAATATTCCAGCCCTGTGTGAGGGTCATTCATTCTAACGTGTCCCGAGTCCAGCTTTCAGCGAGCCATGTGCCAACGTGTAACAGTTGCATGGAAGTTTTTCCATATTAAACATCCTTCAAAGTTGAAGCGGGCTTGGCCAACTTGCTATTGGAGTTGACCAGCTTCGAACATTTCAACGATAGTTTTATTATATTTATACCCTCTGGCAGGGCAGGTAAGGATTAGTGAAATTTGACTTTTAAAAGGCAAAAGCCACTAATAAGAAATAGCATGATTGAGGAAAGCTAGCTCTTGAAGTTGAAATAGATGACGTGCTTACTGTTATTGCTCTTGGGTGACAGGTCATTTGAGTCGTGTTGACAGTGTCATAAAAGGAATCTTTCAGTGGGCTTCCCTTGAGTGTGAGAAGGCACACCAGCTAGACCAGACACACTGATCTTAGGTTCTGATCTGGGTTTAGACCCAGATCAGATGTTTTTGAAGTTGACACATGTCACCTGAAACAATGAGAATGTCAAGATGTGTTCCAGGCCCATCGCGCAGGTATTCTGTGTTATAATCGGGCACCCCTTTGAGGGTTTTGGGAGCACCTTAGGCCAGCTTTTTGGAGTTATTTAAAAATGTGCTACTAAAATACTCAGCAACGTTTGTGTTTGCAGAAGGCAGTAACTGAACTGGTCTTAGGTCCTGATTTTGCTGCCTGTGCCCAGTCACCTCCCTCTGCCAGTCAGGGCCTTAGCCATGGGCAGCACGCTTCTTGCTGTGCCCCAGCCCTCCCCCCCCACGTTCCCCCTGTTGAACCTGAGCTTGGGTGGTCCTGCAGGGCAGGTGCTTCAGGCTTTAGTAGCCACATCTGAGCTGGCAGAAAGGAATTCCCCAGCGCTGACCTACGCAGAGCTCCTTAGGGATGTGGACTCGATCTGATGAAGTAATAATACATGTAGAGATGGTGCTTTTACCTTTGTTTCTGTTGCCCCATTTCCTACCTCGTCAGACTAAGTGACGTGCTTTGTTTAGAAATTCAGACCCCAGAGGAAGGAAGCCGTTAGAGGTGTGACTGTGGTGATGGGCATGGGCAGTGACCAGCAGGGCAGGTGGGGAAGCAAGCTGGCTAGCTTGGGCCTGGGCGTGCCAATGAGCTCAGGCTCCGGTCTGGCGGACAGGCCGCTTCGGGCAGGGGCAGGCAGGGGGTGTGAGGGCTCTGAAAGGGAAATACAGGGTTTAAAGTTAGAATTGATGCTGAGGAAGACTTCTAACACTCCTAGCTTTTGGGTCCAGGTGGTGCTGCTACAGACTTTGTACATTGGGAGGTTTCCTACTACAAAGTGGGAGGAATTTGAGGATTCCCGCATGCCTTTAGCAAAGCCCGTTGCTGAACTGGTCTCACCTGCTTCTCCGGGAGGGTGGTCGTCAAGGGTGGTGACTGGCCCTGCACCAAGATAGCCGAGGCTGGTGGCGGCTGCCCAGGGCCCTGGGGCTGTGAGTGCCCCGGGAGGGCTGCATCTGTAGATGGGGGTCTCACCTCTCACCAGACTTCACTTTCTCCCTAGTTCACTGGGAGTTAAAAGGAGCCCTGGTGGCTGACTAATGATGCACTGGTGGTTAATCCCTGGGTGAAATGGACCAGTCGCTGGAGCATCTATTGAAGCCTCTATTTGGGTGTTGGAGAGCTTTAGGGGCTTGCTCCTGCACAGGTCAAGAAGTGTCTTCTCCATCAGTGCCTTGTGTGGCCTGGTCAGCTTCCTGGCTCGCTCACTGGGCCCATGCTTTTTCACCAAACTGCAGAGCAAGGGAGCTCTGAATGTGCCGTGTGCACTCAAGCCCCAGCTCCCGGACCTGGCTCTGGTCTGCTGCACACTCCTGGGACCTAGGGGCCACAGCAGCCATCTTAGAATTGTCTTCCTTTTACACCTAACACTTTAATTCAGAGGGTCTGATGAGATTAATGTGATAGTCCTTTAGCATACTGTATTATTTTTTAAGATTTTTTGAAAATTGATTTTTAGTGGCCTGACTGGTAGCACGGTGGATAAAGCGTCGACCTGGAAATGCTGAGGTCTCCAGTTCGAAACCCTGGGCTTGCCTGGTGCAGGCACATGTGGGAGTTGGTGCTTTCAGCTCCTCCCCCCTTCTCTCTGTCTCTCCTCTCTCTCTCCCCCCCCTCTCCTTTCTAAAATGAATAAATAAAATAAAAATTAATAAAGAAAAAATTGATTTTTAGAGAGAGAAAGGGGGTGGGGTGGGTGGGTGGAATGGGAAGTGTCAACTCGTAGTAGTTGCTTCTCTTCTGTGCCCTGGCTGAGCAAGCCCAGGGTTTTGAACTGGCAACCTCAGTGCTCCATCCAGGTTGATGCTTTATCCACAAGTCAGGCTAGTATGTTCTCTTTTAAAGAGAGAGAACTGGTATCAAAATTTTTGTGCAAGTTTAACAGGTGTGCGTGTGTGTGTGTGTGTATATATATATGATGTTTTTAGCTTCTGTCTATAATCCTTGTTTGAGTTATAAGTGGTAATTTATGGTCTTAGCCCAAATTTGAATACAACTGGCAGTTGTAAAAGGGAATGAATGTTGGTCTATACGACAGGGTAATCTCTCACATCTTAGTGTAACACTAATCCGCCTTCCCCTTGTTATTGATTTCTGCTAACTTTTCTGTGTCTTATTAATGTCATTGTATTGATTTTTGTCCAAAGGAATGCTTAACTCCTGGTGTGACCCCCTTTCCCCAAAGGACTCGTTAGTCCTTCCAAAGCCTCAAGGCGGGGGGGGGGGGGGGGGGGAGTTTGCTACACCCATCCTGGAAAAACTTCTTTCAGTTGTGTTTATAAAGAAATTAAACTTGAGTTCTCTGTGAAAGTGCTCTTCTAAGTCTTGTCTGTTTCCGAGGTGAGATCGGCCCATCTTTCTCTAGCTGAGCTAACGACTCAAGTCGAGCTTGGATGAAGAGTTTGCTGGCCAATATAACGGGTTTAATGTATTAATACCATAAAGCATTTCTTTCTGAAGTAGAGTGTGGTCACGATCGTAAATATTGCCAGATGCCTTAATTACACTTTTTCTGGTTGTAATAGTTACTTTTAAAACCCTTTTCCCTAAACCAGTGTCTTTAGGCCAGTAAGCTTTCTGTTTTCCCTTTCATTTTCATATTGAGGCTGTTTTAAGGTAAACGGGTTTGTCGTGTGTTTTCCGGTGTACAGCCCCGTGACTAGATCAGCATACACTTGACATAAAGCGCCCTCACGTTTCCAGTGCCCCACGGGGGCCTAGTAAGCTTTAGAGGCCGAGTCTGCTTTCCATGTCCCCTGACGGGGCACGTGCATGTCCTCCCGCCCTGCTCACGTTGCGTGTCCTTTGCAGCCATGAAGGAAGACCGACACGTGGAAGAGACCACAGCGCCAAGGAAAGTGGCCGCCCCCAGCCCTGCCGTGGGCAGCAGACAGCCGCCAGCCCGCAGTCTCCTCCCAAAGAAGTCACCTCCTTTCTCAAATGTGGCCAAGCCGGCCATCAGGAAGCTGCCCTCGGGCCTGAAGGGGATCATACCCAAGAGGCCGTGGCCCTCAGCCGCCCCCTCGGGCAGTGCTCCCACCACCAAGCAGGCAGGGCCAGTGCCCGGCGCCAGCATAACTGCTTCCAGAAAGATGCCGGGCTCCGCCGCCTTGCTGGGAGCCGCCAGGAAGCCCATGGCAACGCCTGTCCCCTTGGCCCCTTCAGCCCCGGGACGCCAGGGGATCTCGAGCACCACCCCTTCACAGCCAAATTCACAGATTCGGCAAAATATAAGGCGCTCCTTGAAGGAGATTTTGTGGAAAAGGTGGGCCGTCCTCCTTGATCGTTGATTCGGTGGAGATTGGCAGTTGCTTGCCTGCTGTGGAAGCATTGCGTGCAAGCTCAGGGTGCTCCTCTGTCCCTCGTAGGGCCAGCGACAGCGACGACCTCGTCATGACGGAGAGTGAGGTTGGGAGGGTCGCCCTCCACATCGAGAAGGAGATGTTCAACCTGTTCCACGTCACCGACAACCGCTACAAGAGCAAATACCGCAGTATCATGTTCAACCTCAAGGACCCCAAGAACCAGGTGTGCCTCGGGGGCTGGGCCGGGCCCCTGCCGCAGACGGGCTGCAGCACATGTTTGCTGGAGCCGAGTCACGTGGTTAAACCATGCAGCCTTTGGAAGCATTTGTACCCTTTCAGTAGGATGCTAGCAGGCACTGTTCCCTCTGACGCCGACCGCCGGCGTGGAGTAGGGGTGCACGCTTTCCTCCCTAGCTTAACGCCAGTCCCGGCCTCTGCTTCCCTGAGGTCCGTCCATCTCTTCTGGATCTGGCTGTGGAGTTGCAGTCTTGTTTTTTCTTTGGCTGCAGAAGAACATGCTGATTCTTTGGTGGTCTGTGGGTCTCCATATCTGGGTGCTTCAGACAACCTTTTCTGCCTTGCGGTTCCCCCATCAGCTGAGTGTGCCTGTCCCTGTGGTTTCCTCCCATTAACTCAACCCCCCTGTGCTCACTGTTTGGACAGGTGCTCTGCACACCTGGGGGGAGCCCTCGGTTCTCACAGCAGCGTGGGTGGGCGGTGCTGTTCCCATGGCTTGGAGTAGGCTAGCTGCCTGCCTGCTACCTGGGCTGGGCTCAGGGTTGTTTGTATCCCCTTGGCTCCTTGAGCTCGCACCTCTGCTCTGAAGAGAGACAGACGAGTGGGAAGCTCTTGCCTTTAACCCCCTTTCTCCCTAACACGACGTCCTGGACTTGATCTGGATTCCTCTGAGGCCTCCAGGAGCTGGTGCATGCCAGGCCTGAGGTCAGCTCCGTGGCTCCAGGGCCGATGTTTTCTGGGCTCATAGGGGAATGCACGTCTGGATGTCTACTGTTCAACCTGCAGCCTTCTGGGCAGGGACTTGACCTACCACTCTGTGTTCTCTGTCCTTTGTTGGACCTTAGTAACAGTCACACAGGCACATATTTTGAACCAGTGAATGAAAGATGTTTGTTTATAGGGTCTCTTCCATCGTGTTCTGCGTGAAGAAATCTCTCTGGCCAAACTCGTGAGAATGAAGCCAGAAGAACTTGTGTCTAAAGAACTTTCCACGTGGAAAGAGCGGCCAGCCAAACCCGTGAGTGCTGGGCGGTGGCCGCTGGAGGCTCGAGCCGCTGGGCTTCTCTGGGAGTCCATGCAGGCTGTCCGTGCAGGCTGTGGGCAGGAGGGGGCCCCGAGGGAGGGAGTAAGGCCGTGTGTCCCCCCAGGTGATGGAGCCCAGGGTGCGGCTGCACCAGGAGAGCAGGAGGAGTGCCACCAAGCAGGAGGCCGTCCCCGACATGGAAGACTCCCCGCCTGTGTCCGACTCGGACGTAAGCATTCGGGGGCAGGGGTTACACACTCGCCCTGGTCTCCAGGGCTTGTCCTCGGGTTCCCCTGAGCCGTCCAGGGACACGTGGCCGACGCGGTGCCCTCCTCTTCCTCAGGAGCAGGAGGTGGTGCGCGCTGTCCCCGAGAGAAGCACCGCGCCCCCCCTGGACATCGTCAGCAGCATGTTGAAGGACACGACGAGCCAGCACCGCGCCCACCTCTTTGACCTGAACTGCAGGATCTGCACTGGTGAGTGGGGGGTGTAAAGTAGCTGACTGTCTGTGGCAGTTGCGTTGGGCCCACTTTTAAAAGGTGGCGAGTGGGGGTCTTTGGGAGTTGACAAGGCCAGCCCTGCTGTGAGAGCGCGGCCACCTCCTCCTCACAGACACAGCGCCCGCTTCCGGGCGGGCCGGGCCCTGCAGTGTCTGACTCTCGCCTGGGCCTGCCTTGTGCTGCAGGTCAGGTTCCCTCGTCAGAAGATGAGCCAGCTCCGAAAAGACAGAAACTGTCAGCTCCTGCTAAGAAGGAAGAGGCAAAGCCCAAGCACGACAATTCCTCCTCAGAGCCAGCTCTTAGCTCGGCAGATGATGTGGTCCCGGACACCATGCCCGAAAGTGCCTCTGAGCCAGACCCAGAAGGTGCGACCCAGGCTCCCTCGGAGAGGAGGTGCTTCCCCGGGGCTCCGGGAGACAGTCACCCTGAGCCCTGCACCCAGGAAGGGCCCCCGTGCCCTGCCTCCTGCGGGGCCCCGGTGCTCACCACCGTCACCATGTCGGGCCGGGACCCCAGGACTGCACAGAGCGCGGCCAGCACAGTTGTGGCCCCCGCAGCAGCCCATGCAGACAGCACCCACCCGGCGGAGCCACTGCAGGACGTCCTGAAGCCTGCTGCGCCCCCTGTGCTAGTGCCCAAGTCCATCCTGGCCAAGCCGTCCTCGTCCCCTGAGCCCAGATACCTGCTGTCTGTCCCGCCGTCTCCGAGCATCAGGTGCCGTCTCAGTTCACGTCTCGCAGGGTAACGGGAGGACAGGCAGAGCGGGTCAGCGCTCGGCTCTGAAGTGACCCCTGCAGCCCACGGCTACTCTGGAGGCTCGGGAAGCATTCTGAACGGCCCACCTTGAGGGCATCTAACTCCCTTTAGATGTACGGATTTTCAAAGCAGAAGTTTTAGTGTACGGCCATCTGGTTTTGTTGCCTCTTCAGTTATTCTTCTTTGAGATGCTTATTTTATCATAACGATTAAAGAAAGTAGTTACTTTGAAAAAGTTAGCATGGGTTGTACTCGTGCTTTTGTGACCACGTGACACGTGCACACTTCAGACGTCGTGCAGAGATCCTGACCTGTTCCCTCTGGTCTCGTTTGCAGTGCTGCGGAGTCGCGGTCCCCGCCCGAGGGGGACACGGCCCTCTTTCTGTCTCGCCTCAGCACCATCTGGAAAGGATTCATCAACATGCAGAGTGTAGCCAAGTTTGTCACCAAGGCCTACCCCGTCTCTGGATGTTTCGATTATCTCAGTGAGGTTAGAGCCGCATGCATGCACAGGCCTCTCACAGGGGCTCCGATCCCGTGGGGCGTCTGGGCGCGCGAGCACCTCTGAAGGGGGAATGGGCTGATGGACTTGGAGCAGTTTGGACGGAAGTCCCAGTGGGAAATGGTCCACCCAGCTTCTGTGGAGAAGCAGGGGTTCGTCTTTCTCTCCAACTCGTCCCGCCCAGTGCTTCCCCGCCTGTGTGGCCTGCGTGCAGCGATGCAGCACGGTGACCCCGGCCGGGCGGCCGCAGTCCTGCAGAGTCTGCCTCGTGAGGACGAGGGGAGGGCTGTCGTGAGGACGAGGGGGGGAGGGCTGTCGTCAGGCATCTGGGGGTGGTCATGTCGCCCTGACATCAGATAAACCGAGCAGCGTTGGGTACCTTGACGCCTGCTTTCTTTGTAACCACTGTGGTTTTGTTGACTCACTAGCTAGCTTGGTGACCTGACGGCTAAATGCCGGCTTTACCCGTTACTCATGCGCAGTGTGTTTTGTTTAGGACCTGCCTGACACGATTCACATCGGGGGACGGATCGCACCGAGGACTGTGTGGGATTATGTCGGCAAACTCAAGTCCTCCGTGTCGAAGGTACTGCGTACAGTCTGCACCCACGGACAAGTGCTCTGCCCTCAGCTCACATCCTGATGGGTTCGCCCCTGAAGTGTCAGCCTGTAACTTTTTTTTTTTTTTTTCTTTTTTTTTTCTGAAGCTGGAAACAGGGAGAGACAGTCAGACAGACTCCCGCATGCGCCCGACCGGGATCCACCCGGCACGCCCACCAGGGGTGATGCTCTGCCCATCCTGGGCGTCGCCATGTTGCAACCAGAGCCACTCTAGCGCCTGAGGAAGAGGCCACAGAGCCATCCCCAGCGCCCAGGCCATCTTTGCTCCAATGGAGCCTCAGCTGCGGGAGGGGAAGAGAGAGACAGAGAGGAAAGCGCGGTGGAGGGGTGGAGAAGCAAATGGGTGCTTCTCCCGTGTGCCCTGGCTGGGAATTGGACCCGGGTCCTCCGCACGCTAGGCCGACGCTCTACCGCTGAGCCAACCGGCCAGGGCTCAGCCTGTAACTTGTTTGACGTTTCCAGGTGAACGTCTGAAGTTCAGTTTGGCATGCGTGTGAGCACCACGGTGCCGAATTTGTGCTACTGGTTTACCGTAATGTGCGTGCAGGACCATGTCAGTGAGGGACCCCTTCCTGTTGTACTTGTGGGTGGAGGAGTGGGCGAGCCCGACGTGGACATCGTGGCTTGCTGGGCGGCCGAGCTTCACCACAGCCACTGTTCTCGGGCCGTGGGGTTCAGACCCTCTGGTCTAGCTTAGCAGGCTGGTGGTAGAGGCTCCGGCAGGGTCTGTCGCTCATGAGCTCCCCTGCACGTGGACTGTCTGAAAGCTACGAGAGCCCAGCAGGCAGAGGCCGTTTTGAGGGCCCAAGGCCTCGCCCAGCAGCCTGGCCCCTTGTCCTGTGCTGCGTCCGCCACCCCATCACTAACCTGACGTCAGGGCAACAGAGGTGACATGGAATTCAGAGCCACACGTCCATCCTCTCTGAGCCGTGGGCCGATGTCCCCATGCTGTCTGTGTTGCAGGAGCTGTGCCTGATCCGCTTCCACCCCGCCACGGAGGAGGAGGAGGTGGCCTACGTCTCCCTCCTTTCTGACCCGTGGGCCGATGTCCCCATGCTGTCTGTGTTGCAGGAGCTGTGCCTGATCCGCTTCCACCCCGCCACGGAGGAGGAGGAGGTGGCCTACGTCTCCCTCCTTTCTGACCCGTGGGCCGATGTCCCCATGCTGTTTGTGTTGCAGGAGCTGTGCCTGATCCGCTTCCACCCCGCCACGGAGGAGGAGGAGGTGGCCTACGTCTCCCTCCACTCCTACTTCAGCAGCCGCGGCCGCTTCGGCGTGGTCGCCAACAACAGCAGGCGCATCAAGGACCTCTACCTGATCCCGCTGAGTGCCGAGGACCCCGTTCCGTCCAAGCTCTTGCCTTTTGAGGGACCAGGTAAGCACTGGCTTTGTGGGTGGTGCTCAGGCCCTCTGATCACACGTGTCCCTCTCCAGACACCGAGCCACGCCGCCTCCTGTGCTGACGAGGGGCAGGAACTAGCCGTCGCAGGAAGCGGTTTTTAGCCGCAGAACACAGCTCGAGGCTATTGGGGGACGGCACTAGAAGTGCCCTTGTTACTGGTGTAAGTCTTAGAAAAGCTTTATGAAGGGGGAAACCCACAGCATCCAGTCAGCCTTGCCCGGCCTTGGGTCAGTGCCAGGAGCATGGAGAAGACCCCAGGAGGGGAGGGGCCACCCCAGAAGCTGGTCTCCTTGCCTCTCCCTGGGGGGCTCCTGCCGACACTCCGCTCAGGAGGTGAACAGATACCAGTCAGGCTCTCTCTGTCGGGGCGTAATTTTCAGGAGAGGCAAGAAATGGTAGTAAAATATTTCCAGAAATAATTACTTTTAAATCGTCTCAGATTTTAGCAAGCTTTTTTTATTTTCCGCAAAATACTTTGTGTTTCTTTTCTTATAAAATGGTGCTTTTGTAGGATTACTTTCAAATTAGCTTTTAAGAAAGTCTGGGCTTGTCAAGGGGTTGAGGGAGGTTCCAGGAAGACCTGTTCTCTGAGGGCTCAGTTCTCTGGACCCTGAGAAGAAGCGGGCAGAAGACACCTCACTGACATGTCTCCTTGGCCGTGAAGTCCCCGGGGATTCACAGTGCCAGATGATGACAGGGACACGTGGTGAATGCTCTTTGAAGGGCTGTGTCCTAGAGGCGGTGGCTGCACGCTCTGACCATCGCCAGTGCTGCCTGCCCCGGCACTCCCTGCCCTTGGCCCCGTCAGCAGGCTGCACGCCCTCCCCAGCCACGGGCCACATCCCCATGGCACCCACACGAGCAAGGCTGGGGCCCCACGCCCGCAGACACGCCCCGGGCTGCTGGACCCCACGTCAGTACAGGGGGGCTTGGCGCCGACCTCAGAACTGCGCCCACACGGGCTGTCGGCGTCCGATCCCAGGTCGGTGTTTGCTGGCAGGGCCCATCAGGCTGTCTCAATGCTCAAGACGTTTTAAAAGCCCAGCACTTGAGGGTGTCCTCTCTCCTATCCCTTGGGGTAAAGACATGCTACCTGGTGGGTGGCAGAAAGACCCTTGGTGGAGGTTGCTGGTGAGCTGCTCTGAGAAGCGGCTGGCTGGCTCCCTGGATGACACGAGGGGAGAGTCCTGTGTCCCTGAAGGTGAGATGAAGAAGCTGACTTCTCAGACACCTGGGAGGAACCTCCGGTCAGTCACAAGTGCGATGCTGTGTGTGGGGTCCAGGGAGCGTGGGATTTGGTAACGTGGACAGTCCCAGCATAGAGCCCTGTTGACAGAGATGTGGGCTAGCACGTCCTGGGTCTGAGTCCCTCTGGATGCCGTCCTGCACTGCCCGTGGGCAGGCTCACCTGTCGGGAGGAGAAGCCCCCTCGGGTGGGGCACTGGCGACCACGGGGCACTCTGGGCACACAGGATGGGCCGGGTGCCCCTCACACTCCTGGGGCTCAGCTACTCCCTGAGGGGCACCCAGAGGACCCCAGCTTCTCATCCACAATAACAAATGGTGATAAGAGTTTTAGAAACTAATAATCATTTTTTGCCCATAAGCTCTTAAAGGTTTTTGTTTTGTTTTTAAGTTTAAGGGCTTCTTTTAAATCTAAGCCTGTTTAGTATGTTATTTTTCTGATGTCATTGTCTGACTTATATATCAGTGTCCATGTGTATTTTATACACTTCACATCAGCCAAAACTGACCCCAGGCCAGGACCTGTGCCTGTCCTGCTTCACGTGTTCATAGTGTGACTTGGTGCGCTCCAGATGTAGTGTCCATGTGTCCTGGTTTTGTGGTTGTGTGTGTGTGTGTGTGTGCGCGCGCGCGAGAGAGAGAGAGAGAGAGAGAGAGAGAGAACGCATTCATGTGTGCGCATACGCCTGTGGTTGGAAAGTGGGTGGGGTGTTTCTCCTGTCTCGGTCGTCCCTGTCTTCACAGAGCTGGTCTCTGTACAGCGTCCTCTGAAGGCACAGGCCCGGTCACAGGGCGGTGGTGACGTCCCTCAGCAGAGTAGCTGGCAGGTGTGAACACATGCTCCTGGGCAAGCGCTGGCCACATGGCCTGACCCCTGTGCTGTCCGCAGCTGTCCCTCACAGGGTGGGCTGTCCGTGGGGCACAGGCCTGGGAGAGCACAGCTCCAGCGTCAGGAGCCACAGTCTGCTGGGTGGGGGGCCTTCAGAGAGGGACCGGCTTGCACCCACCACAGACCCACAGACGGAAGGTGCAGGTGTCCGGCCGCGGGAGCCCAGTCGGTACACAGCAGGCCCCAAGCTCCACACTGGAGATGTGAGTGCAGAGACTGACGGCGCCAACACCGAGTTCAGAGGCCAGGATCCTGCCCTGCCCCCACGTGGTCAGGGCCGCATGCTGTCTCAGCCACACTCGGGGCAGCAGCCACGGGAGCTGGGCCCTCAGCCCCTCCTCGGTCCCGGCTGGCTCATGAGCATTTCAGAACACAGCCTGCTCGAGTTGCAGGATGTTCCCGTCCTCACGTACTTCTGTGACCGTCCACAGAAACGCCAGGTGGTCCCGTGTGACACGGTGGCATTTTAATAACGTGGCAGCATAACTTCAGAGGACAGCTGCAAAGCTTGGGTCCCTCCGGTCCAGCTGAGTGTCTTCACTGCGGTTGTTAGCTCAGCTCTGCCGCTGACCCTGACGCTTCACCACTGGCGACCGGGTCAGATTGGACGCCTGTCTTGTGTCTTTCCCCAAGGGACCCAGCCCTCCCAAGTGACAGGCAGGCTCAGGGTCCTTATTCAGAGTGGCTGTCGAGGAACCTGGGTCTCTAATGCGTAGGCGTGCACTGGCAGAGGGCAGGGACTGCCTTCCGAGGTGCTGCGTGGACAGGGCCCTTTCTCAGACGCTCGCGTCCCTGGTCTTTCTGTACTCGAAGTAGCTGGCAGTTCTGTGACTTCTGTGTCAGGTAAGCATCTCTCTGTGTGTGTATTTCTCTGTGCACTGTGGTCCAAGCCAAATGCAGTATTGAATGTATTTTTCTCTTTCAAACTCAATAAAAAATATTCCATAGAAACTGGTCATCATTTGTTTGACTCAGCCGTGTGGCAGCTCTCGGTACTGTCCCAGGTGCAGCGGTGGAGGCAGAGCCCGCCTCTGCTGTCCACCAGCAGACGTGACTTAACCAGTAGTGCAGCCCAGGGGGTGTGGGCCATGCTGCTCGAGCCCCCTGGATGGAGATGGACGACACTTAGCTAGCTGAGGCACACCGAGCCAGTGGCTCTATGTAGGTCCTGTGGGTTGTGTGTGTGTATGCGTTTGTGTGTGTGTGTGGAGGACGGCCAGGTACCCCGCCACCCTTGTATCTGCCTGATCTTTTCTTCCTGTCCAGTTACACTAAGGACTGTCACCCCTGACCCCCATACCTTTTCTGTTGCAGCAGGTGGGGAAGTTTTGTTGGGACAGATTCAGTTTAAGAGGACTTCCAGTTTAAATAATGGAGAGTGGAGCGTGCCAGAAAGATTTAGGGATAATAGCAGCATTTTGGTAGTTCGAGGGTTAAGGAGTCAGTCATTAAAACTAAGCGGCATGTGATGTGCAGCGTGTGAGGTTTGGGGTGTGCGGGGCCCCAGGACTGCTTTCTCCCCGCCACTTCCCTCCCCTTGAGCCCTGCGCCCGACACACCTGGATGTGGTCCTCTTGGCCTGGTCTCAGAAAATCGGGTGGCACCCACCTCTCCAGATGCCCCTGTCCCTGCGCCTTCTCGGGTGGGGGATCTAATGGTAACACCAAGCGGAGGCTGCCCTTACCTGTGTTCCCTTGGGACCGGTCCATGGAGCTCCAGTTCCATCCACACAGTCCAGTCCAGAGGTCCACAAGCGCTCCGGCCCTGCAGAGAGGGCAGCAGCGGCAGCCTGGACTCCTTGTCCAGGACGCAGATGTTCCAGTTAGCCAGCCCCGTATCCCCACCCCCAGGGTTTGTTCTCATCTGGCCTCCCTCAGAAGGGAGGTGAGAGCATAGCGCTTCTACCAGTGGGGATGTAGGCCCCCCGCCATCCTGAGCTGGAGCCCCAGTCCTCACTCACCGGCCCGGCCCCTGCTCTTCACCTCAGCTCCCAGCCTTCCGGGGCTGCTCCAGCTGGTGACACCGCCTCCCAGCAGTGGGTGACCTCCCCTTACAAACACCTCCTGTCTCAGTGACAGTTGCCTCCAAGGCCCAGCATAGACCAGTGAACTTTATATTTCGTTCCATAAACGTAAGCTGTTTCCAAGGTGCTAGTTACATTTGAGACATGCACACAGCTGTGACATGAGCGTAAGGACCAGATGATGAGATGTGACGGCTTCAGGACAAGGCTGTGCAGCTTGAAAGCCCAGTTTAAATTTGACATCTTGCGGGAGATGAGGGGGGAAATACAAAACTTAGACCCACCCCACTGGGGAGCTGTTGGGCCTCTTGCAGGCATGTGCAGGTGAGGTCGCCAGGAGCCGGAAGCAGTGAGAGATTCTACCTGCTCCTTCAATGCCTGTCTCCAGGTAGCTCCCTGTCCTCAAGTGTCACTGTTACATCACCCGTAGCTGTACCTTTGAATGTGACAGTAGAGGTTAAAGTCTCTAAACAGTTTTGCTGACTGGGGTTATTTTCATTAGTAAGCACATTAAGTCATTATAGATGGGTGCCTTCGTTAGTGAGGTACACAGGTCACAGGGCCAGAGACCATGTCTCCCTGGGTGTGGGACAGTGACTTCCCATCACACAGCTTACTGACCTGGGGCTTGATCAGTGCTACAAACCAGATCTGGGCGCTTCAGATGGTGAGGTGGGCTAGCCCCTCTGCGCTCAGGACCAGCCAGCCTGGGCCCTGGACTGTCAAGAGGACTGACCCACACTGCGGCTCCCGTGGGGCCAGGCACGGTCCTTTAGGACAGGAGGCTCCCAGGGCTGCCTCCTAGTGGGTTCCACGAGTTCTCCCCACGTGCACCTGCTCTGCCAGCCCTGGGGCCACTGTCAACAGAGTGTGGCCCACATGGGCCAGAGCAGCCAGTCGGCAGCTGACCATCCCCCAACACTGGACTCGAGTAAGCTGCAGTGAGAGGAGCACTGTTTAAGTTAAAAGCTGAATTCATGTCCATCAGAAAGCAGACTTGGTAGAGGGCCCTTCACCTCTCATCTGCCTGATCTAGCCCCTGCTCCCTCTGCCCAGCTAGCTCATCCCTCCCCGGCACGCGGCTCTTCTGATGGGCAGGGAGGTGTTCTGGAAGCCCTTTCTCTCGTGAAGGTGGGGAGGGCCTGGGTGTTTGGGTGCGGGTCTTCAGAGGGCAGCCCGAGAAGCAGGGGCCCTTAGAGCACTGCGAGGGAGGGAGGGGCAGCACATGGTTTGTGGGGCGGTTCTGGGTCACCCTGCAGTGCCTGCTCCTGGCCGGAGGGACCCCCTCCACTACCCTGTGAGCTCAGCCTGTCAGCCCACCGCTGCTGGGGTTTAGGAACATGAAAAACACTGAATAGCGAAGCAGTTGTGGGATCTTAAAAATCACGCACTTTTCTAGTGAGAATCTAACCTGAGGGTCCATATACCGCAGTCGAGTTAAATGACCTATAAATTGGATTTATACATTTTGATTGATTTTGGGTATCTTGTATTGAAACACTTTCTGTGCAGCAATCCTCTTTGAATTACTGCTTTTGTGGCTTAGGGGGTTTTGGTGTTGCCCTTTGTGGTAGTCTGGATTTAGTCTGACTGGGGTGGGGGTGGGGTCCGTGACTGAGATACTAGCATTCCTGAAGTAATGTCACCGCAGCTTGGAGTATTCGGAATAGCCCTTTAGGAAGCACGAAGCGCCTCTCCTGACGATGCTGGGTCCTCCCTCAGCTCCCGTGCGTCTTCTCCGCCTCCCTCAGCCCCTTGTCTCAGCCCCACGTCCTGTGTCTGCAGAGACTGGGCATTAATTAGCTCTCGGGCAGGTGATGCCCGTGGAACATCTTCTAAAGCCAGAAGAATACTTGAGCCACATTAGTCAGCAGTTTCCCCGTTCGTGGTCTTTTTGACACTGGCCACCAGGGAACTTAACCTCATGGAGTGGGCCGCATCGATCGCGATAATCATGATCATTGTGAGTTGCAGATTGGTCCCTAATTGAACAATTAATATTAGGTTGTGGAGTTTAACGTAGGTACTGCAACTCCTCTAAGTTAGAGGCCTGAAGGGCTGACACCTTCCTGGCATGTCGCGAGAACCAGGGTTTGTTCAGCAGCCACCCCGGTTTGTCCGCGTGTCCCTCCTGTGGATGGTTAGAGATGGCCGCCCCGCCTCTTGCCACACTGTTGCTTGGGTAGGTGTACTCTGAAATCCACAACGTAAATTCTGACAAGAGGGGTGAATTGACTTGTGAGTAGGTCCCTTGATGTGGAGCACGGGCCTGGGGGTGGGTCCCTCGCCAGCAGACAGCTTACCCAGGTGTTCGCCATCTTCTGCAGAAAGCGCTCAAAGACACGTGATGTCACCTCGCCCAGAATTCCCACCTCCGCTCGTGACAGCCTTCCCCATGACCCCCCGACGGACGTTCACCTCCGAAGCCCAGAGCGGAGCCTAGAGTCTGAAATCTGCACAAATATTTTGTCTTTTTTGTCTTTCAGGTCTGGAGTCACCGCGTCCCAACATAATCCTCGGGTTAGTCATCTGTCAGAAAATGAAACGTCCCCCAAACGCTGGGGAGCTGGACAAGGCGGAGGAGAAGCGGCCCCGGCTGCAGCCTGCGGAGGAGGCGGACGTGGCGGTCTACCCCAAGATGCCTCCGGCCTCGCAGTCTGAGAAGAAGGCCTCCAAGTATCAGCTCAGCTCTGGGGATGTGGCCGTGGGCGCCACACCCCCAGGGTCCCCTCCACCCCCGCCACCTCTGCCAGAACCGCCAGCGTCGTCGTCCTCGTCCTCGTCGTCATCGTCATCATCATCATCATCGTCGTCGGTGTTGAAGATGCTGTCGTCCCTCAAGCCGGGAGCCGCCAGCACTGCCACGGCCCCCGCTGCGCCGGCCGCTGTAGCTGCAGCCGCTTCCTCCGCCTCCAAGACGGCTTCGCCGCTGGAGCACATCCTGCAGACCCTGTTTGGGAAGAAGAAGTCGTTTGACCCCGCGGCCCTCGAGCCTGGGGAGTCTGCCCCCGCCGCCCGCCCGGACGCCAAAGCCAAGGCGGACAGGCTGCCGGCGGCGCCCCTGCTGGACCCCATCGTCCAGCAGTTCGGCCAGCTCTCCAAAGAGAAGGTTGTGGAGGAAGAGGAGGACGACAGACCCTACGACCCTGAGGAAGAGTACGGTCCCGACAGGGCCTTCGATGCCCAGCTTGGGGGCCGCGGGAAGCGGCAGGACGGGGACAAGGCCCCCGAGACCACCGAGCGGGAGGACGTGGCCTACGACCCAGAGGACGAGACGATTTTAGAAGAGGCCAAAGTGACCATCGAGGACCTGCCCAACCGGATGTGTGCAGACGTCCGAGGGGGCTCCGTGGACAGGGCCGCTGGGTTTGCCGCTGCCCCCGCCCCCACCGCGGCCCCCTCCCTGGTGGAGCAGCAGAAGATGATCGAGGAGCTCAACAAGCAGATCGAGGAGCAGAAGAGACAAGTGGAGGAGCAGGAGGAGGCCCTCAGGCAGCAGCGGGCAGCCGCCAGTGTCTCCATGGCGCAGTTCTCCGTGTCCGAGGCGCTGATGTCCCCGCCCCCCAAGGCCTCGCTGCCCAAGGCCGAGCTCTTCCAGCTGGAGCCGCCCGCGGCCAGCAGGCCAGCGGTGCCCCCCACCAGTCAGGGGCCCGGTCCTGGCTTGGACCCGCGACAGAGCCGGGACCCCCGGCAGGCCCGGCGGCTGGCCGCGGAGAGCATCGAGGCCCCGGCCAGCGGTGCACCCAGCGCCCCGCCCACCAAAGACGTGCCCGGCGTCGCTACCGCTGCTACTGGTCAGGGGCCAGCACCTGGCCCAGAAGTGAAGGAACCAACCCCGCTATCCTGGGCTCCAGGGGACGAGGCCACCCCACCAGCCCAGCAGGACGGCCCCACAGGGGGGCCCTCAGAAAGCCAGGCCACACAGCCCGCCAACAGCAGCCTTCCCACAGCAGGTGGCCCTGCCCCGGCCAGGCCCGCCCGGAAGGTGCTGCTGCCCACACCGCCTAGCACCGCCTTCCCGCCCAGCTTCCCTGCGCTGGGCGACGGGCAGAGCTTCGGCTCTCCTGCGGGAAGGGACCCCTTCTCCAGCCCGGCGCTCGGGTCTCAGGACAGGCCCTTTGGCTCCTCCCAGTACGAGGATCCAAGAAATGCCCTGTTTGCTGACAAAAACGACCGCTTGGCTGCTGATGGCGAAGGGGACAGAGACACACCGTGCAGGCCTGGCGAGGGGGCTGCCCCGTTCCCCCCACCTGGACAGAAAGGGGGCCCCCCGCCCCAGTTCCAGGGCCAGCGTGAGCCCACACCCCGCACTTTTGGAATGTCAGGACCTCACGGCCCCGGCTTCCCAGGGCCCCGGGGGCAAGGGCCTCCCTTTTCGGAAGAGAATATTCCTTCCAACAGTGATGGACCAAGAGGGCCTCCGCCAGCCAGGTTTGGGGCCCAGAAGGGGCCCATCCCTTCCTTGTTCTCAGGGCCACACGGGCCACCGCCCTACGGGGACGGCAGGGGCCCCTCGCCCTCTCACCCGGGTGGGCCCAGAGGAGCAGCGCCACCCCAGTTCGAGGAGCGCAAGGATCCGCACGGGGACAAGCGGGAGTTCCAGGACGCCCAGCACAACGACATGGCCGGGCCCCCCGCCCAGTTTGAAGGACCGGAACACGGCCCGGCGATGGGGAACAGAGGCCCTGGACCCTTCCAGTTTGGAGGCCCACGGAGGCCTCTGCTGGCCCAGTTCAAAGGACCCCGGGGAGGCCCTCCTCCCTCTCAGTTTGGGGGTCAGAGAGGACCACCCCCTGGTCATTTTGTGGGTCCAAGGGGGCCACATCCTGGACAGTTTGACCCCGCCCGGGGTCCCCATCCTGGTCAGTTTGATGGACCCAGAGGCCAAGCACCAAATTTCATGCCGGGGCCCAGGGGAATGCCACCTCAGCAGTTTGAAGAGCAAAGGGTGAACTCGCCACCCAGATTTGCCAACCAGAGGCCTCCGGCACCCCTTCAGTTCGGTGGGCCAAGGGGGTCTGCGCCTTTTCCCGACAAGAGCGAGCCCCCCGCTCCCCGCTTCCATTTCCAGGGCCAGCCTCAGGGCATGAAGCCCGCGCCCAGGCCGCTCCTGGAGCTGCCCAGCCACCCACCCCAGCACCGAAAGGACCGGTGGGACGAGGCCGGGCCGCCCGCCCTGCCCTCCGGGGGGCCCGGCCCAGCCCCCGAGTCAGAGGCTCCGTGGGCCCCACCCGATTTCCGGGAGGGCAAAGGCCCAGAGTACAGGAACCAGACCGGGCCCAAGGACAAGCCGATAGATGAATCCGAGGCCCAGCTGGAGGGCCGACAGGGCCGCAACTTTGAGGACCGCCGGCGGGAGCGGGACCGGGACCACGGGAAGCCCTGGGAGCGGGAGCGCAGCCGGAACTGGAGCCGGGAGCGGGACTGGGACAGGGGCCGCGAGTGGGACCGGCACCGCGAGAAAGACTCCTGCCGAGAGCGCACCAACAGGGACCGGGACCGCGAGTGGGAGCGCAGCCGGGAGCGCAGTCGGGAGCGCAGCAGGAACAGGGACCGCGACCGGAGGCGGGATCGCGACAGGTCCCGCAGCAGAGACCGCGACCGGGACAAGGGCCGGGAGCGCGAGCGCGGCCGTGACCGCAAGGACCGCAGCAAAAGCAAAGAGAGCACGCGGGACCCCAAGCCCGAGGCCGCGCCCCCCCGCGCCGCCGATGCCTCCGCCTCCTCCTCCGCCTCCTCCGCGCACCCCTAGGCCGGGCCTCCGCGCCCACCTTCCTCACTTCAGAACCGGCTTCATAAAACGTGTTGAACAAATTGCTTTTTGAAATAGCTGTGAACTTAAGTGAATAGAATATTCTGGACTTGAAATTAACTGTAATTTTGTATATAATCTTTCTTAAAAATTTCACATCTTTACAATTCTGACACTTTTTTTAAAAAAAAACAAAACGAAGAATTTAATATTTCCATTTAGAATGACTGAAATGGGAAAGTGTCTACAAAAGCATATTGCTTTTTGAGATTATAGAGTATTCTTTTCCAGTAACTTGACTGTGGTAAGTTTTAAGGGATTTCTGTGGACCTGAGAGCCATACCTTCGCTGACATCTCACCTGTGTTTCTAGGTTTCCAAAAGTGGTCCTGGTGGGTGTCCGTGGCTCTCCCGGGGGTGGTGGTGCCCGGCCATGGGTAACACCCCCGTGGTGTGCTCACGGGAGCCGGTGACATTAGCCTTCTGGAATGTTGAGAAACGCAAAACTTACTAACACGTTTTCCTCTCTTCCTAAAGAAATCTGAATTACAAATTTCAACCAGGAAATAACTGTTTCTTAGTTTTTGCTCAGTTTTTAGGTATCACCTTATGCCCCCCCCCCCAAGAAAACATGACTGAAAGCAACATCTAAGTACAAATTGTTGCATTCTAAGTAACAGTTTATCGAAAAGGTTTCCATTTTATCAGCCTAAAAGGGAAAAAGGAACAAATTCAGTGTGCTTTAAAGGGTTGCTGGGAGGGTTTGATTTCAGTCATCAGAACAGTTTGTTCCTTGAACTTCAACTTTTGCACAGTTCTTCCTACATCTGGGGTGGGGTTCTCTCTAAACTGTTGTATTTGTCGGGGTCAATTTTAAAGTTTGTCTTCGAAAATGGAACACTATTTGTATGAAGTCCACAATGGAAAGCAGTGATTCTAGTCCGGGGTGAGGAACCGGAGCGCTTCCCACTGTGAGGGGCAGCAGCCGCCCCTTAGCCTGTATTTTTTCAAGCTCCGAAGTAAGAGAGAAAACCTTGCTAATTTATTTGACTGTACAGAATACACTTTGATAATTTTTTTATATTTTTCATAAACTTACTTTTGCAAACGTCAGGTTAGAGCGTCTCCTGTTGTTGCCTGGAGTCTGGTTTCTGTCCCGCTGTGCACTGCCGCGGCCGTCAGAGGGGCGGGCTGGTGTGACAGCCAGCGTCAAGGCCCAACAGCTAGTATTGATGTGAAGGTTTTTTTTACATATAAAACAAATTTTTCTAATTTAAATACACAAATGTAAAAAAATCAAGTGCATTTTCTGTAAGTTGTATTTTATATTGTAAAGTATGATATCACTGTCCATTAACACTTGGGACTGGTAGGTTTTGTTACTTGAAGTAGAATAAATATCTGCCGAGGTTTCTGTCTGTGTGGTCGCGTCCTCCACGTTGGAATGTTGGGGCTGGACGGGGAGGCCTCGGCCACCCTCTTCTTGCCCGTTGACCTGAAGACCCCCCTGGGCTCGGGGGGTGTGCCCGCCTCAGAACACGGGACCATTGCTGCGCTGGGGAGTCCTCGGTCCTGCGTGACTTCTGTGACAGTTGGTCTCGTCTTGTGCGTGGTCCGTGACACCTGTCGCCCTGCTGCCCTCCAGCCGTGACCCCGTCTAGTGTCGGGGTGCAGTGCTGTGCAGAGCATGGCTCCAGGGGCCCGAGGAGTGAGGACTGAGCTCGAGGACATGGCCCAGGTCCCAGCGCCATGTGTCTCTGTCAGGGACGTCCTGGGGCTGCCACTCGCTGTCACCGCTGGTCCCTGTGCTTCAGCCACCTCGGCTGCTGTGAGTGAGGGGGAAGGGGCTCTTTCACCAGAAAGCTCAAGGTCCTGGGGTCCCCGCTCTTCCCAGCTCTCCCACCCAGCACAGGGACAGGCAGGGATCATGGTATGGCCGTGCTCTTGAAGAGGCCTGAGCCCACAGATCTGAGAGCCTGCCACGTCTGTTCCCCCTCTAAACTCGGGTCGGCCAGGTGTCACACGGCCACCTCTCCTGCAAAGGAAGAAATCAGGGCTGTCGGTGAAAAACAGGAGGGATGAAGCCACAGTGTCACCCACTGCATGTCAGAAAACTGACCATCACAAGTGCCGGTGAAACGTGGCCGGTGGGCACTGTCCTGCTGGCCCCCCCAGAGGGCCCTGCACACAGACACACAGGACCTCTGTGGCCGCAATGTTGTAAAGGGAGCAGGAAGGGCAGGTAAGGAAAACTGTTTAAAGAGGCTGCTTTATACAGAGCAGTCTTTTTTGTTATTGTTGTTTTTATAGAGAGAGAGTCAGAGAGAAGGATAGACAGGGACAAACAGGAATGGAGAGAGATGAGAAGCATCAATCATCAGTTTTTTGTTGCGACACCTTAGTTGTTCATTGATTGCTTTCTCATATGTGCTTTGACTGGGGGCTACAGCAGACCGAGTAACCCCTTGCTGGAGCCAGCGACCCTGGGTCCAAGCTGGTGAGCTTTTGCTCAAACCAGATGAGATCGCGCTCAAGCTGGCGATCTCGGGGTCTCGAACCTGGGTCCTCTGCCTCCCAGTCCAACACTCTATCCACTGCGCCACCGCCTGGTCAGGCGGAGCAGTCGGTTTTAAAAGATTGAGAAACTGTCCTAAAGGAAGACTCCCGTTCACAAGCCTATAAGCAGATATTTACAGTGGCTCATTCAAAATAGCTCCACATGAGCCCTGGCCAGGTAGCTCAATTGGTTTGAGTGTTGTCCTGACACGCCAAGGTTGCGGGCTCGGTTCCCGGTCAAGCCACACACGAGAGTCCACCAGTGACGGCATGCAAGATTGGAACAACACATCGATGTTTTCTCTCTCTCTCCCTTCCTCTCTCTCTAAAATTCAATAAACTTTTTTAAAAATCTGCCTGAACGGGAAACCACTCAAACACCCTTTGACTAGTGAAGAGTGAGGTACTTATGTCCCAGGGACAGAGGGAAACGGCTGTCTAGAGGTTGTCAGTCAGATGCATGCCACAAAGGGGAAGTCCCCATGCCAAAGATGTCTCAGGACCCCATCACGTGGCGTGCGGGATGGGGCAGAGACTCCCTCTGGCCTCCTTGCAAGGGGCAGCGTCCCCGCCTGAGAAGCTGGCTCACTGGAAGGACGGCACAGGCTCACCTGGCCCACAATCGAGGGTGGAGCAGTCCCGCACTACCCAGGTGAGTCGCCAGGTGTGACACCCACCTCAGCACTCGGGATGTGTCTGTGCTCCTCTTCTGGCCTTCAGATTCCCGGCAGAACGCTCCCGGCCACCCCCTTAGCCAGGAAGACGCAGGATTCTGAGAACAGTGACCCAGGTGTTGTCACGCAGCCACCAGCCCCAGCACCCTGTCAGCCATCATTTCCAAACAACGCCCGTTACAAAGTCATGCTCCGACCTCACAGGAGACCATCCCGAAACCACGCCGCCGGTCCCTCTGCCTGGGCCACACGGAGCCCTCTCCCGAGACGCCCTCCTCTGTGAGCTGCCCGGTCCCTGCAGACTGGGAGCAAGGCCAGCCACTCTTGACTGGACAAGAGGGGAGGGAAGCCAAAGCGATAAACACACTGTGATCTTATCAAAGTGGGGAGAGACCCTCACAGCTAGGGAGGTCCTTATTTCCGTAGCTAGCTAGACGTGTGACCCGCCAGTGTTTGCCACGACTCCATTCCTCTGCCCAGGCTGCCCTCCCTGCGCCGGTGGGAGGCTGGACATCTTTGCTCCTGCTGGTCTGCGCTGTGGGTGGCCCTGCCTGAATGACATCATTGTCATTCTCCACCGACTGTCCTCACAGGATGTGGGATGCGCAGGGAGCTCAGAGCCAGCTGGTGCTCTGCACCCTGACCTCCTCCTGGGAAGTGGCAGCCCCACCCCCCGAAAGTCAGGTCCCGGCTGTCCCCAATCCACCACAACCTCCCAGTCTTGGCCCTCAAAGAAGAGCTCCTCCCCTTGGACGGATCCTTCTAGAATCTGAACTTGCAGGAACAGAACACACAGATTTTGCTAGAGGACCAGATGTGGTAATAGTGGCAGGAGCCACCACACAATGTCCCTCCATCCCTAGCTCCCTGAACGCTGGCTTTGGAGCCAGAGCACCAGGTACTGGTGGCTAACTTACAGTATATGATGCTCTGAAGCAGTTGCCCCGCCCTGTGCAGTGTTGGCCGCCAGCCAGCCCTGTAACTGAGTCTGTAAAAGCCCATTGCCGCACACCGATCAGAACGGCCAAAACCCAGAGCACTGACAACACCAAGTGCTGGCGAGGACGTGGAGCAGCCGGGCGACTCTCGGTCGCTGCTGGTGGGAATGCAGACGGGGAGGCCACTTTGGAAGACAGTTCAGGGCTTTCTAACAAAACTAAACAGGCTCCTACGGTCCAGCAATGGTGCTCCCCGGTATTTACTTGAAGGAGTTGAAAACCAATGTCCACACAAAAACCTGCACACGGACGTTTACTGTAGTTTCAGTCATAACCACCAACACTTGGCAGCAAGACACCAAGACGTCCTTGAGCAGGTGGATGGAAAAATCAGCTGTGGTCCATCCAGAGAGTAGGAATGTTCTTCAGCACCAAAAAAGAAGTGAGCTGTCAAGCCAGGAAAGGACACGGAGGGGTCTGGAAAGGCTCCACGTTGTGTGATTCCAACTACATACGTGACGTTCTGGAAAAGGCAACGCTATGGAGACAGTAGAGAGATCGCCGGGTTCCAGGGGCTGGGGAGGAGGATGAACAGGTCGAGCTCAGAGGGTTTTAGGGCAGTGAAAATACTCGATGTGATCTCCAACATACACCTCCATTACCTGTTAAAATTCTGTTAAGTTCACAGGGCGTGGTTGAGTGTAACGGCATTGTATTTTAATTTCAGCGCACACTTGTGCATCACTGGTACACAGGAACAGAATGGACATCTTTTAAAAAGCTTGTATTTATTGATTTTACAGAAAGAGGAGACAGGTGGGGTGGGTGGGGGAATGAGAAGTATCAACTATTAGTTGCTTCACTCTGGCTGTTCGTTCATTGCTTTGTCACATGTGCCTTGACCCCGGCTAGCCCAGGGTTTCACACCGGCGACCTCAGCGTTCTAGGTCAACGCTCTATCCACTGTGCCACCACAGGCCAGGCAGAAGGGACATTTTCCTGTTGTTCTTGTATTCTGTCTGTGACCTTGCCAAACTCACGTAACTAACTTTTTATAGAGGTTTCCCCATGAGGTTTCCTATGCAGATGGGCGTGTGGCCCTCAGGTAAAGCCAGGTGTGCACTTGTCTTTCACCTGAGAGCCTGTCCCTCCTGCTTTGCTGCACTGAGTGGACCCTCTGTACAATGCCGAACAGATGTGACCGTGGGCTCCTTGGCTTTTTCCCTCACAGGCGGGGGGGGGGGGGGATGTTTGGTCTTCACCACTAAGTATGACATTACTATAGTTATAGTGTCCGTGCGCCCTCGGCTGGTTGGCAGAGTTTCTATCAGGAATGGGTATTGATCAAACACAGTTTTGGGTTTTCTTCTGCATTTTTTAGGTACTCATGTGGCTGCTCTTTTTGGTCTGTTAATACAGTAATTTCCACTGGTTGACTTTTTTTTTTTAATGAGAACTTTTTGTTCTTTATTTTATTTATTTATTTTAATTCATTTTAGAGAGAGGAGAGAGAGAGAGAGAGAGAGAGAGAAGGGGTGGGGGGGAGCAGGAAGTATCAACTCCCATAGGTGCCTTGACCAGGTAAGCCCAGGGTTTCGAACCAGCGACCTCAGTGTTCCAGATCGAGTTTTTATCCACTGCGCCACCACAGGTCAGGCCACTGGTTGACTCTTAACTGTACACAGAGCTTGCCTCACTGCCATAAACTCCACATGGGACAACATGTCCTTTTTTGTTAATCTTGTTGGGTTCCGTTGCCTAAGCTTTTGTTTAAAATTTTTGCATACTTGTTCATGGGGGGGGGGGGGGTGTCTTGCTCTGTAGTTTACTTCCCTTGTAATTTCTGTATCTGGTCTTGATCGGGGGTCATGCTGGTTCCGCAGGAAGCACGTATCTGTGTGGCAGTTGCACGTTCAGCACTCGGCCTCATCATGTGTGGTTCACATGGACAGACGGTGTGCTTGTGGTTTACTCGGTGGTCCAGAGCCCCTGAAGTGGCCTGACTGCTGTGTGGGTCCTCCCCGGGGGTCACGGCCCTGGGCAGTGCTGCCCCTCATCCCGGAAAGCCACACGTTCCTTCAGGGTTCCTCTCCCATTTGGCCTTGGTCCATCCATGGAAACTGTTTATCTTTTTTTGTTGTTGTTGCAAATTTGGGGCCTGCTATTTGTGCAAAGGAGCCCAGTGGCAGTGTCTCTGTCGTGCCCCACCCCCTACCTGTTCACCTGGGTCTCTATCTATCGCCCCTCACCTGCTCACCTGGGCCCATGTGCCTCCTCACTGAGGGTTCCAGCAGGACCCACTGGGGAGCTGAGTTTGGAGTCTGGGAAGCCTGTTGGGTAGTCTCCTCATGTGTCATTTATAATGCAATCCCAGTCAAGCCAGACTGTCCTCCTGTCTAGATGAAACAGGGCTCAAAACCGCTACCTATGAGAACTCTGCCTGGTAAGAGAAACAAAATACATTGTCGGTGCCCATGGCTTTTGCTGCTGAAAACTGAAAAACCAAATTGGATATCACCTTGATTTTATTGTCTCTTTTGAACATCGTAAATGTCATTGTACTCTGATTTTGCTAATCTAATTTTTTAAATTAAATTCAGAGTGGAAGGGGGTGGAGAGAGAAAGAGAGAGAGAGAGAGAGAGAGAGAGAAACATCAATTTGCTGTTCCACTTATCTATGCATTCATTGGTTAAGCCTTGTATGTGCCCTGACTGGGGATTTTTTTATTATTATTTTTATTTTTATTTATTTATTTTTGTATTTTTCTAAAGCTGGAAACGGGGAGAGACAGTCAGACAGACTCCCGCATGCACCGACCGGGATCCACCCAGCACGCTCACCAGGGGCGAAGCTCTGCCCACCAGGGGGCGATGCTCTGCCCCTCCGGGGCGTGGCTCTGCGGCGACCAGAGCCACTCTAGCGCCTGGGGCAGAGGCCAAGGAGCCATCCCCAGCACCCAGGCCATCTTTGCTCCAATGGAGCCTTGGCTGCGGGAGGGGAAGAGAGAGACAGAGAGGAAGGGGGGGGGTGTGGAGAAGCAAATGGGCGCTTCTCCTGTGTGCCCTGGCCGGGAATCGAACCCAGGTCCCCCGCACACCAGGCCGACGCTCTACCGCTGAGCCAACCGGCCAGGGCCACCTGACTGGGGATTGAACCCACAACCTTGGCGTATCAGGACACACTCTAACCAACTGAACTACCCAGCCAGGGCCTTGATTTTGCTATTCTAAGCGGGGTCACCAGTCAGCAGCACATGCATCAGCTATGGGGGTTGGGGCTGCTGGCTTAGAATCAGCTTTTCAACAAGCTCATGGGCTCATTCGGTGCACATATCATGGTCTAGGTTGGTGCCATGCTCCCAACCTTCTCAAACATTTTATCTGTGTTGTTCTACATATTCAGTGGTTTTATAATTTGGCTCTTTAAATTAGATATTTCAGCCAACTGAAATTAATTCTTATGTTAGGTGTGAAAAAAAGGGCTCTAAGTTCATATATTTTTCTCAACGATTAATCAGCTGTCATGATCTCTCATATCCAGCGGTCCATCATTTCCCTACCAGGGGTAGAGTGAGTGGAGGAAAAAAAGAAAAGGAAGTTACAAAATCGCATACATAGAATGATCTTGTATTTGCTCAAAGAAAAGATACTGGAAAGGAAGTGAGTGGCATCCAAAGACTTTGGCGTCTTAAGCTGTGACAGTATGCGCAAGCTGCAGAGCCAGCTTGGGTGAAAACTCAAGTCACGAGCCTTTCAACCCCCGAGGTGAAAATAAGCCACGCTGGCTGCGACCAGGTCCCTTATCCGTTAGAGATGGTAATTACCTTTGAGCCTGCAAACAATAATTGTTTTAAAAGGCACATGTTGTATGATGTTACTTATATAGAGGAGGGCAAAGTATGTGTGGGTTTGTTCTTGTACTATTATTGATTATTTGAAATAATCATCCTAATAAAAAGCCTACTTTTGCCCACCCCTGTAGGACATGCCGGAATAGACAAACCCATAGGGGCAGAAAGAAAATGGTCCCGGGACGGTGGATGCGGGTTGGGAGAAGTGGAAGGGGGATGGCGAGAAAGTACTAGAGGCACCGGCTTCTCTCTCGGGGTGCAGCGCCGTGGGCACGGGCCGCCTCTGGGCCGCACACTTGATCTGGGCGGGCAGTAGGGGCCGTGCATTATCTCAGTAGAGCTGCTCACACCTGTCCGTCCCCTGGCCAGTATTCGTGCAGTGCATTATTGCACGTCCCGCTCCGTCCCGGGATGAATCGGTGAACACCGGGCGTGCACATTCCCCGGGCTGACGCTGCACCTGGCGCGCAGAGCGCCTGTCGCACCTGTGCTGGGGGCCTGTTTCCTCTGTGTCCTGTCGGGCGCACGCAGACGTCGTGAGAAGGGCGGAACCACAGGCACACCGTGGCTCCGCGCCCCGGCGGCGGACTCTCTGAGCGGCTCCGCGACCGGCTCCGGGGGATTTCCGGTCGGTGGACCCCCGCGGGGAGGCCTGGTCCCGCCCCCGTCCCCGCGTGCGCGCGCAGTCCGGGCCGGCCGCCGCGGACGAGGGGCGGGGCGGAGGGCAGTTGGAGGGCGGGGCCCGCGGGGCGAGGGACGCGCAGAGGGAGGGGCTGCCGTTGGGGGGCGGGGCCGCGCAGGCGCGCTGGGCCGGCGGTTTCCGGCGTGCCGTCCGCCTGAGCGCCTCCATCGCCGGCCCGCCCGCCGCGCGCCCCCCGCCGTTGGCGCCGGCATGTCGGGCCCCGGGCCGCGGGAGCCGCCGCAGGCGCAGGCGGGCGGGCCGGCGGGCCCCGAGGGCGCGGACGCGGCGCTGGGCGAGGCGGCGCTGAGCTTCACGACCACCGACCTGAGCCTGGTGGAGATGACGGAGGTCGAGTACACGCAGCTGCAGCACATCCTCTACTCGCACATGGAGGCGGCGGCCGAGGGCGAGCTCGAGACGCGCCTCAACTCGGCTTTCCTGGCGGCGGGCGGCGCGGCGGCGACGGCGGGGGGCGCGGCGGCGGCGGCGGCGGGGGGCGCGGCGCCCGTGTACCCGCTGCTGTGCCCGCCCGCGCTGGCCGACGGCGGCGGCGGTGGCGGCTTCGCGGGCGCCAACCCGTGCCTGGGCCACATCGACTTCCAGGAGCTGCGCATGATGCTGCTGAGCGAGGCGGGCGCGCCCCCCGCCGCCGCCGCCGCCGCCGCGCCCCCCGCCGCCGAGAAGACGCCGGGCGCAGACGCCCCGGGCCCGGGCGCAGCAGCGCGGCCCAAGGCGCCCGACGCCGCCGGCAAGGAGAACGCGGCGGCGGCCACGGAGGGCGCCTCCGAGGCGCGGGCCAAGTCGGCCGTGCGCGTCCGGCTGGAGGACCGCTTCAACAGCATCCCGGCCGAGGCCCCGCCCGCCCCGCGCGGCGCGGAGACCCCCGAGCCCGGCGTGGCGCTCAACAAGTGGGTGTCCCCGGCACGGGGGTGGGAAGGAAGGAAGGAAGGAAAGAGGGGGGTCCTGTGCAGAGGCCACCCGTTCCCTGTGGCTGTCCCCCCTCCATGGGGAGCGGGCCCCCGCCGGGTCTCCCGGTGTTGGGAGACTCCCGCCATGAGGCTTTGAGCGTGAAATGCAGCTTCCCCTGCAGCGGGGGGTGGCTGCCCGGGTCGTGCTCTCATCCCGGCTGCTCCCGTGACTCCTCAGCCCTCCACCATCCCCACCCCTGTCGTTTCCCCATTGTGTCTGCATCGTCGTGGTTTCGGGGAGATGGCTCTCCAAAGGAACTACTTGTCCAGGGCGCGATGGGGAGGGGAGGCACACAACCCTCTCCCTCGGGGCGGGCAGGTGGGGGAGGAAGGGTGGAGGCTTGTCCACCACCAACCACACCAGGTGACAGTTGCTTTATAGAGATGTCCGTGATGGGGGAGGGCTGCCTCGTAACAGATTTGAGCGCCTGCCTGCCTGCCTAGCTCATGCATTGTTAACCGTTATAGCCCATGGTGGTCCCAGGAGGCGGTGTCTCGGGAAGGAAGCTTTCCTGCCGCATCTTCACGTGCTTCTGGGTTTTCTTTTGTCTCGGGCAGTTTGGTGACTCTTATTCGACATCCATCCGAGTTAATGAACGTTCCTCTTCACCAGCAACAAAACAAATGCACAACGTTGGTGAAAAATAAGACAGCTGCGGCCGCCACCACTCTGCAGCTCACCTACCCCCTGTTCACTGCGAACGCCTGCTCATCCGGGGCAGGCGCCAGCCTGTCACAGACTCAGGTGCGGGGAAGAGGCTCCCAGGGACTTTTATTTCTCTCTCACTGAGCTTAGTAACCTTTTAAAACCAAGAGCATTTACGTAGCTTGGCAGTTGTATTTAAGAGTCCTTGGTGCACCTGAGCTCTCTCCGTGTTGCCTGTTAATAGTTTTGCCGTCACGTCTTGGTGCATTTTACTTGCGCAGGAAAAGAGAGGTCGTGTGTTGATAAAGCTCCGTTGCTTGGTCTCTTCCAGAGCTCTAGTAATTCCTGTTCTATACTGGAGGCTGCTAAGCATCAGGATATCGGATTGCCCAGAGCATTTTCATTCTGTTATCAACAAGAAATTGAATCCACCAAGCAGACCTTAGGTGGTAGAAACAAAGCTTTGCCCGAGCAGGTTTGGATTAAAGTGGGAGGTAAGCCACCAAGCGGCAGGGAGCAGGTACTCCCTCTGCTGCTGCCTGACCTCTGCCTTTCTGTCTCTGAACCTGGGGGAGGGGTATGAAGAACTTGAGCTGTCCTGGAATGTCTGCATCTCAGGGCCTCCTTCCATCTCTCTGTCCCCAGTCACCTCACTTTGAGCATTTTCCTGAATTACAAATGTCATACTCACTTGGTCTGGAAACATTGAGCTCAGGGCTGCCTTTTGTTTGTTTGTTTATTTGTTTGTTTTAAGATTTTATGTATTGAGTTTTAGAGAGTGGAGAGAGAGAAGGGTGAAGCAAGAAGCATCATCTCATAGTAGTTGCTTCTCATATGTGCCTTGACTGGGCAAGCCCAGGGATTTGAACCGGCGACCTCAGCGTTCCAGGTTGATGTTTTATCCACTGTGCTGCTTTTATATAGTAAACGACCTAAAACAAAAATGACAAACTTCCGTAAATGTTCAGTTACCTTCAAGTTACCAAAGCATGTTGGGGTCTTTTTTCTTTGTAACGTCGTGAGTGAGACAAGGGCCTGAAATCTGCTAGAAGCTTTAGGAGACACCCTGCAGACGGGCAGACGCCTGAGTTGGGAGCAAGAGGCCATAGCATGATTCAGAAAGTTTTAGAAATAAAAGACACTGGCAAAGGCAAGCTGTGCTTCCTTGTACATTAACTCTCAGTCACGTTCTCCCTGGAAACAAACTTTTTCAAGTTACCCACTGAAGTAACATGCTTACACTGAGTTTTCCAGGAGCTAACCAGCACAGGATGGGATGAAGGGCTACTGCTTTCTCCCAGGGTGATAATTTTTTCCCTTTTTTTTTTTTTTTTTTTTTACAGAGGCAGAGATAGGGACAGACAGACAGGAACGGAGAGAGATGAGAAGCATCAATCATCAGTTTCTCGTTGCACGTTGCGACTTCTTAGTTGTTCATTGATTGCTTTCTCACATGTGCCTTGACCGCGGGCCTTCAGCAGACCGAGTAACCCCCTGCTGGAGCCAGCGACCTTGGGTCCAAGCTGGTGAGCTCTTTGCTCAAGCCAGATGAGCCCGCGCTCAAGCTGGCGACCTCGGGGTCTCGAACCTGGGTCCTCTGCATCCCAGTCCGATGCTCTATCCACTGCGCCACCACCTGGTCAGGCTTTTTCCTTGTTTTTATGACATTTTTCTGCAGAAGTGTATGTTAACATTTGTCAGGTATGGGGGTTAATGTTAAAGTTGTCCTTGTACTGACTACTCAGCTTAAAGAAAAAAACATTACACGTGCCTGTGAATTTTCTCTATCTCCCTTGAAAAATGTGTCAACATTCTGAGATGTGCCGAGTGAGTCTTCTGAATGTGGCTTTGTGTGGCCTCATCGCACACCAGTTAGAAGTCTGCTGTTCTGTGTTTGGTGGAAACCTGACATATTTCTGTAGCCCAGGCAAGGCAATGATGTGATTGATTATCCCTCTTGTGGGGCGGATCACTTGTGGAGTGAGGGTGTATTGAATCCTAAGCCTCCCAGCTTTTGTCCTCTTCTGGGAATGCAGGTAGAAGATCAGGTGTCAAATGAGAACAATCCAACTTTTTTTCCCCACTCTGAATGTCAGAAAAATTAAACAGTGGCTTTGTTTTTGTTTTTTGTTATTTTTTTATGACTGACAGCGCCTGTTGACTAAGGAGGGGGCTTTGACAGGTTGTAGTAACACTCGGCATGTTGTAATTTAGTTACGTGTTCATGACCAGTGTGGTGTTCGAGACGGGGAGCCTTGAGCTGGGTGCTCAGCTTGTCCTCGGGCCTCTGACCTCCTTGCCCGTAATGTTTATGTTTTGGGTTGATGATGCCAAAAATGTGTTCAGTGTTAACGGAGATGAGAAGAATATAAAAAAATGAAAGTACCACTTTTTTCTTTTGCAAAGAAGAAGCGCTGTGCAAACAAGCAATCAGTAAGAGGAGTCGGAGCAGGACACGTCAGCTGGACACGAGTGTGGAGCGGAGGGCCCTCGGAGAGATTCAGAATGTGGGCGACGGTGCCACGGCCCCCCAGGGCTCCTGGCCGTCGGTGGAGTCGGCGCCGCCCCACCTCGGGGAGCAGCCCCAGAGCGCCCCGGGCGGACGGTCTCAGCGCAGGGAGAGGCACAACCGCATGGAGAGAGACAGGAGGTAATGCGTGCGCGGGGTGAGTGTCGGCTGTCTGGGCCCTAGACACGTGTTAGTGAGAGCTGGCGCCCTGTCGTGCGCGGGGTGAGTGTCTGCTGTCGGGGCCTTAGACACGTGTTAGTGAGAGCTGGCGCCCTGTCGTGCTTGGGGTGAGTGTCGGCTGTCTGGGCCCTAGACACGTGTTAGTGAGAGCTGGCGCCTTGTCGTGCGCGGGGTGAGTGTCTGCTGTCTGGGCCCTAGACACGTGTTAGTGAGAGCTGGCGCCTTGTTGTGTAAACGGGTAGCCGTAGGAGGAAAAGTGGGCACAAGTACACACGTACATTGCTGGGTGGATCGTGGTCCCCAGCACCCCCAGATCCCCTTGATTGATTAAGAGAACTCCTGGCTTTGATTTATTTCAGAGAAAGGACATGGCAGAATTTGCAAAGGCTCGAAGGGAGGAGGCCAGGGGTCCAGGTGGGGCTCCCAAGGGCCCTGTGCAGGAGCACTTCATCCCCAGCCCCGCGCTCTGGGACGTGGGAGGTGCTGACATCAGGCTCTCGGGACCCAAGATTATTGGGCTGGTCCTGTGGCCATCCCCTGCCCGGCTCACAGCCAGGTTCCAGACCCAGAAGGAAAGCCCGTGTTTCACGTCAACCACATTGTTTGTATAAGCTGCTCATAAAAGGGGCGCCCCCCCCCCCGTCCCACCCCCTCGAAATCTGAGTTCCCAGATGCCAGCCGGGCCAGCCTTGTGGACAGGCCTTCCTCCCTGAGGGCAGGTCGGCCCACTGGCCAATCCCCTGCAGCCTCTGGTTACCAGTTTGTCTTGGTTCTTTTAAGAATGTTGGGGACGGAGGAGGTTAAAACTGTTAAGTGGTTCTATCTGTAGATTTTTTTTTGGCGCTCCTCTTATGTGTGGAATCGAAAGTGGTGAGATCCTCTCTTGATGCTGGTTTTTTTTTTTTTTAATTTTTGTGGGTTTTTTTTGTATTTTTCTGAAGGTGGAAACGGGGAGGCAGTCAGACTCCCGCATGCGCCCGACCGGGATCCACCTGGCATGCCCACCAGGGGGTGATGCTCTGCCCATCTTGGGGCATCGCTCTGCTGCAACCAGAGCCATTCTAGTGCCTGAGGCAGAGGCCACAGAGCCATCCTCAGCGCCCGGACCATCTTTCGCTCCAGTGGAGCTTTGGCTGCAGGAGGGGAAGAGAGAGACAGAGGAAGGAGAGGGGGAGGGGTGAAGAAGCAGATGGGTGCTTCTCCTGTGTGCCCTGGCCGGGAATTGAACCTGGGACTTCTGCACGCCAGGCCGACGTTCTACCACTGAGCCAACCGGCCAGGGCCTTGATGCTGGGTTTTTACATGACATTTCCTATACAGAATTAATTAACCTCATATTGATCATGTGTGCCAGTGTCTGCTGTGGGCGCAGGAAGTGCAGCTGGGCTGGGCCGAGGAGCTTCCAGCTCTTTCTGAGGGGATACAGAAAGCCAGCTGGGTATCGTGAAGGGTGATTCACACCTCGGTGAACTCACCAGGGGGCCAGAGGCTGACAGTTACTTCACACCCATTTACTGTGCAGCCTGCTATGTGAAACCCTCACGAGTTTACAGTGAAGGCTTCCGTTCTTGCTCTGCCATTTCGTAGGTTCACAGCCTTCTGCAAACCCTCTCCATCTTGTCCCGAGGTTCTGTCTATAAGACAGGGCCACTGGCCTGACCTGTGGTGGCGCAGTGGATAAAGCGTCGACCTGGAACGCTGAGGTCGCCGGTTCGAAACCCTGGGCTTGCCCAGTCAAGGCACATATGGGAGTTGATGCTTCCAGCTCCTCCCCTTCCTCTCTCTCCCCCCTTCTCTAAAACGAATAAATATAAAATCTTAAAAAAAAAAAAAAAGACAGGGCCACTGTCTGCACAGAGACTGAGATTAGAGTTAGGCGAGACACGAGAGCCGTGGTTCAGTCAGCTTAGGTCGGATTCTGTCTGTCACCACACATAGGTGGAAAAGCGACAAATGGCCTAATCGTGACTCTAGCTGTGATTTTGTCTCAAAAAGCCCCGGTGTCCAGATGTTAACAGGCTGGTGCCTGGGGTCCTGTTTGAACCAGGCCCCTTGGAGAGGTGGAGCTGGGCATGCAGGAAGCAGGCTACCAGACTGAGTGAGAGGCGGCCTGCCGGGAAAACCACACGACCCTTTGCTTCCAGTTGAGGGGTTTGAGCCCGTCCTTGCTGTGGACCTGAGAACCTGGCCCCGAGAAGGAAACGGGAGCTCCCCGGGGAGGCACTCGAGGCAGGCACGGCTTTGGGGGCGGAGCCCCAGCTGAGGGCAGCTGTGGACCCCAGGCCCTGGGCGGACAGAGTGAGGGCTCTGCCCAAGCGCTCAGAGCCGGGCCCGGAGCCCTGGCCCTCTGAGTGACACACGCTCGCTCTGCTTGTTTTGCTTCCGTCTCTGATTACTCTGGGTTTTGCTGTAGGCGCAGAATCCGCATTTGTTGCGATGAGTTGAATCTCCTAGTCCCGTTCTGCAACGCCGAGACAGATAAGGCCACGACGCTGCAGTGGACCACCGCGTTCCTGAAGTACATCCAGGAGCGGCACGGAGACTCTCTGAAGAAGGTTGGTGTTCAGGCCAGGCAGAGCTGAGGGGTTTGTCACCTCCCCAGTGTTCTTTTTGTCCCTTTCCCCCCGAAAGATCCCAGACTGTTCTTTGTTTCCTGGAATCTGGTATCACACGGAGTCCAGTGTGCAGAAAGCTGTCACCAGCAATGTGACTCGTCAGTGACTGAAGTGTAACCACAGCCTGGACTTGTTCACTAAACAGCAGAGTAGAAATGACTCAGTGTCAAGCGTCGTGACAGATTGAGCGCCTGCTGTACGCAGTGGATTGTACTGGGGCGTTGAGGGGCTTCAGGGACCTAGAGGGGTGATTTTTTTGCTCTCGGAAAACTCAAAGGAACAAAGCAGGAGTAGCCCCGAAAATGACAGATAAATGTCAAATAAGTGATCTGAGCTCCGGGCCCTCAGAAGGCAGGAGAGAGACCCACGAGGCGTGGGCTGGGTGGACGGGACAACCTGGGCCCTGGGGCCCGAGTCCTTTGGTTCCTTTGCACGGTCAGCATAGCCTGGACCGTCTGTTGGGTTCCCAGCACGTGCGTGAGCTTGGCTCCTGTGGGACCGAGCGCTTGGTGGGGTCCTGTCCACTCCTCTCTTGGTTCGGGGGAGAGGACGGAGGTGGCGGCAGCTGCGTCTCCGCTGGGGACCTCAGCTCGGTGCCGGCCGCGGCGCTGGTGGTCAGGGTGACGAGTGATGAGGCTTTGGAGAAATGAGCCCGGGCTCCCTGTCCACGCTGCCGTGAGGGCACAGAGCGGGTCTGGCCGGGCACTGAGGCAGCCATGGTTGGCGTGGTTGATGTGGGCGCAGCCTCCTGTGTCCTGAGCTGAGCGGCCTCGAGCCCGGCTGGGCTGTGCTCACACTGCTGTGTCCCTCGTCGGTGTCACGCGGGCAGTGTCTCTCGTCACCTTCCTAATTCCATCCTGCACTGAAGTGCATTTCAAGCAGTTCTGACGTTGGATTTCCTCTAATGGGATCATTTACGGTTGTTCAGCCTGCAGTTACTCTTTAACACTGTTTGTTAGAGGTGCACTATTGCGGTTACTTTAATTACATAACACCTTTCTATTTTTAAAATAACTTAGTGTTTGGCTCTGTATACCTGTTAAGAAATTACTGGTAGAATTCATTCAAGTATGATGAAGGTGTTATAACAACAAACCCTTATAAACTCTGTGTGTGTGTGTGTGTGTGTGTGTGTGTGTGTGTGTACTCTAAGATTAAATAGCTTAATAATTTACGGATATGATGCTTCCTGGCTTAGGAAGAAAACAGCCTAAACTCACATGGCTTCACGGTTTCTTAGTAACCCCCCCCCTCTTAGTTTGCATGAATATTTTGTTCTCAGAACATGATATGTGAGATGGTGAAGTGATTTTCCTGAGTTATTTGAGGACACATTTTATTCTGCGAACCTTTTCTGCTCTGACCAGGCTTCTGCCCAGTCTTAGACTGTGAATAAGACACAGAGCCTGCTGGCCTGCGGGCGGCCGTCTCCAGTGTCTCAAGGAGGGGACACTGCTGCCTGGGCCCTGCTACAGTGGGAGTCTGAGGCCGGCGTCCAGGGGCCTGGAAGGTCAGGCCAGAGTGGCATGACGTCACTGACACTTTGCTGTGTGAGGAGCCTGAACTCTGGGGACGAGCGGTCAGGGTGGGAGTGGAGGTAAAAGCCCTGGTCAGGGGCCTCAGAGCTGCTCGCTGAGACTGCCGGGCACCATGTGGGAGCCAGAGGCCTGTCCTTGCTGGGACGCAGGGTGCGCTGTGGCAGCATTGGGCAGCGGTCGGGGTTCAGGCTCGAGTCCCTGGTGGGCAAGCAGAACATACGCCTGGTGGGTCCTTCAGCAAGTAGGTCTGTGGTTTGTGTCGTTCTCTAACGAGGCTGCAGCACAGCCGATGGCTGTGCGAGTCACCGAGCTCACGACAGTTCGACAGGACTGTCACCACTGGCTGTCTCTGCTCGTGTGTCCTAATGTCCTTCATCACCTGAGGTGCAGTCATGCCTCTAAGTAGCTGTGTTCTCTGACGTCTAATACAGTGGTTTGCAGCCTTCTTACATTTGGGGACTGGTGAAAATAGAATTATTTTGAGGACCACCAAGGCAGAGATCACTCTGAGCACAAGTGAACTTGACTGAGATCACTGGTCTGTAATCTTCGTACATCAGGGGGTTTCACTCCCTTGTGGACCGGCATGAGGTTTCTGGCAGACTAGCAGCGTTCTGCAGACTAGTGGTTGAAAGGACTGGTTCGTGTTCACACATCCCCGAGATGCTTTAAGTTTGATGAGACTGTGCTCTGCCTGTGCCGGCGTGCAGCCGTGGGTCCTGTGTGTTCACATTCTTCAGTCACCTGCAGCGTCCCTGCAGCGCCCCCAGTTAGTAATGACGGTGTCGAGGGTAAGCAGCGTCAGGCCAGCTGTCTGAGGAATTCTGTGTTGAGTGACTCACTTTATTTATTCGTGGCATTTTTAAAACAAATCTAAATTCAAACTTGAGTGGCAAGAATGCGCAGAGCTCCTGTGGGTCCTCCCGGCCTCCCCAGAGGCCCTGGCATCTGAGGCCTGGCCCTCACGCTCTGTCCCGCACAGCATCGCTGCTCTGGACCGTCCAATGGGAGTTGCAGACACGGCGCCGCTGGGCACCTGTGACTTGCGTGTGTCTTACCAGAGCGTGGGGTCAGAGGTAGGACATGTAGCATGGAGACCTCGTTCAGGGACAGTGCTCACACTGCCTGTTGTCCCAGGGTGTCCCCACTCAGGGTCCAGTCCGGGGTCGTGGGTACACGGGCTTGTGGTGGGATGATGGCAGGGCTCCCCAAGCTGTCAGCTGTCCCCGCCCCCCTTCACTGTGCTCTCCCTCTGGGTCCCCCTGATGTCGGGGTGGATGGCTCTGCCAGGTGTCCACTCCCCTGTGAGAACCGGGCGCCTGTCCCCGGCCGGTAGCACCCGCCTCCTTGCTCCTCTCAGCTGTACCGCTCCGAGCCGCCGCCTGCCCGTCTCCTTCTCCAGCCTCTGACTGCCCAGCGCCCGTCTAGCCAGGGATGGTGCTAGGTGCCTGTGCTGACCTTGAGCTCGCCACTGGCCCCAGGCTGCCACGGAGGGGCACCTTCTCCCCCACATCTGTGATGGCGCCCTCCCCGCGTAGTTCAGGTCTGGGAGCTGAGCAGCGGGCTGAGGTCTCACCGAGGCTGCACAGGGGACATGGGTGCCGTGTTCAAGGGTGCACGCGACCCCTCCTGCGCCCCCACCCCCTAACAGGACCCTCGGCTCCCAGGGGAGCGGTTTGGTGGCGGGCATGGTGTGGGGAGACCCTCCTCAGGCCCCTGTGTGGCTTCGTCCTGATAGCTGGTTCCTCCCTCGTCCCCCCTTGTCCCCAGCACCTGTCTCACCCGCGTGTCCGGGCTGTGCTGTGGGTCTTCCCAGAGGACCGGGTCCCTGTCTGGCCTGGCCTCTTGGTTTGGGAACAGAAAAATCAGTGGGAGTGTGTTTTCTTTTTTTTCTTTTTTTTGTATTTTTCTGAAGTTGGAAACGGGGAGAGACAGTCAGACTCCCGCATGCGCCCGACCAGGATCCACCCGGCACACCCACCAGGGGGCGATGCTCTGCCCCTCCGGGGCGTCACTCTGCCGGGTCGCTCTGCCGCGACCAGAGCCACTCCAGCGCCTGGGGCAGAGGCCAAGGAGCCATCCCCAGCGCCCGGGCCATCTTTGCTCCAATGGAGCCTTGGCTGCTGGAGGGGAAGAGAGAGACAGAGAGGAAGGAGGGGGGGGGGTGTGGAGAAGCAAATGGGCGCTTCTCCTATGTGCCCTGGCCAGGAATCGAACCTGGGTCCCCCGCACGCCAGGCCGACGCTCTACCACTGAGCCAACCGGCCAGGGCCAGGAGTGTGTTTTCTATCATAATTTACTTTTATGGAAATTATAAGGTCTACCGGAAAGTTCTGTCCGTTTTTGGAATGAAACAGAATACTTTTCTTACTGTCAATAAACTTTATTAAAGAATATAATTACCATTATTATTAATGATTTCTTGCCAGCGTGAGGGCAATTTGTATATCCCATTTTTGAAAACTGTTTTATCTTTTGGCCCTGGCCGGTTGGCTCAGTGGTAGAGCGTCGGCCTGGCGTGCAGAAGTCCCGGGTTCGATTCCCGGCCAGGGCACACAGGAGAAGCGCCCGTCTGCTTCTCCACCCCTCCCCCTCTCCTTCCTCTCTGTCTCTCTCTTCCCCTCCCACAGCAGAGGCTCCATTGGAGCAAAGATGGCCCGGGCGCTGGGGATGGCTCCTTGGCCTCTGCCTCAGGCGCTAGAGTGGCTCTGGTCGCAACAGAGTGACACCCCGGAGGGGCAGAGCATCGCCCCCTGGTGGGCGTGCTGGGTGGATCCTGGTCGGGCGCATGCGGGAGTCTGTCTGACTGTCTCCCCGTTTCCAGCTTCGGAAAAATACAAAAAAAAAAAAAAAAAGGAAAACTTTTATCTTTTGATGCGAAAAATTGAACCAGTGCTTGTTTGATATCTTCAGTTTTGAATTTTTTGCCCTTCAAAAAATTTTGTAAGGACAAAAACAAGTAATAGTCGGAGGGTGCTAAGTCTGGGGAATATGGTGGATGTGACAGACATGCTTCTGTAGCATTTCTTCCTTGTTGAAATTCGTAAAAATGACAGTGGCGTAAATGGACTTTATCAGTAGCCATGGGTACACTATCGCTTCACACATAAGACTTAACGTGAATCAACTTTGTTTTAGTTAATTTGCTATGTCAGTATGTATACATTAAGTGATAAAAATAGGCACACATGCGCCAAATAAACGTGTTTACGTGTCAAAACTTGTGATAGAAACGGACAGAACTTTCCGGTAGACCTTATATTTTTAAACCTTACTTTTCCTTCTTTCCTTCATTTTTAAAAATTTTATAGTTTTTCTGGTGTCTCGAGGTGCAGGCTTATTTCATTTAAATTCTGTCTCTCTCGTCTCCTGATCAGTGAGTCAAGCACGTGCTGGCCCCGAGCTCCTTGAGAATGCTCCCTGGTCGAGGTGTGAAGCTCTGTGCCTCCCGGTAGCTCTAACTGCTTGGTTTGCCTCTTTAATGCGAATCCTGTGAAGGTGGTTTTGCATTTTCCATGGTGTGGGGGCTTCTTTCTGTCCTTTGTTCCTCATATCTGTTTATCACATTTTGATCAATGAAGGTGGCCCATAGAAAAAAGCAGGTTTTAAAAGTTTATTGAGACTTCCATGGTGACCTCTCACACAGTTTGTTATAGTTCGTGTTCACGCATTCTTCGTCTGGTGAGTCCTGTGTTCCTTAGGTCGCGATTACACACGGTGATTCAGACCTGTCCCCTCTGGTACCAAGAGGCCGTGACATTTCCCGCTGTGATGGGACTTGTCACCCCTTGCGTTCTCTGTGTCTGTGTCACATAGTTCAGAGCTTTGTTAGGTTCACGCGTCCCCCGTCCTGTGGCTGTCGTATCAAATCGAAGATGCTCGGTGTGTCTTAAACCCTTTCTCTCCATAGTGACACCCCCTCCCTCCCGGTACTCTCTCCTACCAGAAGTACAGTTTTCGTTATAGGCATGCTCATATTTACAAATCTAATGTGATATCAGCAAATCAAATGTTGAAAACCACTGGGGCCTGACCAGGTGGTGGCGCAGTGGATAGAGCGTCGGACTGGGATGCTGAGGACCCAGGTTCGAGACCCCGAGGTCGCCAGCTTGAGTGCGGGCTCATCTGGTTTGAGCAAAAGCTCACCAGCTTGGACCCAGGGTCGTGGCTCAAGCAAGGGTTTACTCGGTCTGCTGAAGGCCCGCAGTCAAGGCACATGAGAAAGCAATCAATGAACAACTAAGGTGTCGCAATGAAAAACTGATGATTGATGCTTCTCATCTCTCTATTCCTGTCTGTCTGTCCCTATCTATCCCTCTCTCTGACTTTCGCTCTGTCTCTGTAAGAAAAAAAAAGAAAAGAAGATCACTGAGTTACTGCATCTTTGCAATACACCAAGGTTGCGGGTTTGATCCGGGGCACATATGAGAAGCGACCAGCGAATGCATAAATAAGTGGAACAAAAAGTAACAGACATCAGCACAGCCCTTCTTCTCTCGCAAATCAACCAATCAAAAAAAATAAAATATAAGACGGCTTCACAATCTGGCCAGGCATTTTGAGAAGCTGTTGGAAAACTAAATAAAAATATATGTCGACTGATCAGTGGTGGCGCAGTGGATAAAGTGTCAACCTGGAAACACTGAGGTTGCCAGTTCAAAACCCTGGGCTTGCCTGGTCAAGGCACATATGGGAGTTGATGCTTTCTGCTCCTCCCCCCTTCTCTCTTTCCCTCTCTCTCTCTCTCTCTCTCTCTCTCTCTCTCTCTCTCTCTCTCCCCCCCCTATAATGAATAAATAAAATTAAAAAAAAATATATATATATGTCAATGTAACTCAGTGAGAAAATGTTTGAATCTCTTACAACAGGGGTCCCCAACCCCCGGGCCACGGACTGGTATCGGTCCGCAGAGAAAGAATAAATAACTTACATTATTTCCGCTTTATTTATATTTAAGTCTGAACGATGTTTTATTTTTAAAAAATGACCAGATTCCCTCTGTTACATCCGTCTAAGACTCACTCTTGACGCTTGTCTCGGTCACATGATACATTTATCTGTCCCACCCTAAGGGCCGATTCGTGAAAATATTTTCTGACATTAAACTGGTCCAAAAAAGGTTGGGGACCACTGCCTTACAAGATGTAACATAAGTTTATGAAGGCCTAACTGTATATATTGAAGTAGTTTAGCTGACTCCAGCCTTTTGTGTTTTTGAAGACCACTGTTTTCGTGCCTGTGACTTGGTACACTAACCATCCTCTCTCGACCATAGGAATTTGAGAGTGTGTTTTGCGGTAAAACTGGCAGGAGACTAAAGTTGACCAGACCAGACTCCCTGGTGACGTGCCCCACGCAGGAGAGCCTGCAGAGCAGCCCTGCCATGGAGATCAAGTGACCGAAACTGGACACTGATTCCTGGGAAGCACACGGCCGCCTCCTGGCCCGCGAATGTGTCCACAGCCCTGGAGCTCTGTGCCAACTGTCAACTCGCAAGGGACATGACTCAAGTTGGGACTCCAGTGGGGACTCTGAAAGCACATTTTGTAAAAATATTTATCTAGAACAAAATATTTGTCCATTATTGTCCTTTTTAGACCATTGGTGATGAAGACACTGTGACAATTAGTAAGTAATTTTTTAATTATCTGTCTTGATTCCATCAGATTTTCTTAACTTAAAAAAAAATATCCTTTATTATTTCTTTAGTCTTACAAGGTACACTGCTTTTTACTTATTTACATTTAACTATGCCCCCTTAGCAATTGGAACAAGTCAGAATGTTCTTCACTAGAAATAGTTTGGAAATTTATTTCATTTGTTGATCGTCTCCCCGTGGAAGGACTTCCAGTCGCACTGGACGGCACGCAGAGTGCAGTCCTGTTTCACCCTTTCTGCTACAAATTTTCCCAAGACGACCCTGAACGCTTCTTTGGTCCGTAGGTGACACACAGTCACGGTGGGCTGCCTCAGTGACCTCACTTTCATACTGAGAGTCATTCCTTTGTATGAATAAACTGGTGTTTGGAACTGACTTTTCCACACGAGTGGCTTTATTTACGCAACAGATAATACCGATAGGTTTAGTGCAATACAAAGTCACCTTCAGTAAATACTGTCCAGGTCAAGGCAATGACAGGTTTGCACAGACGGAGCAGGTGGGTGGGTCAGACCAGACCTCGGTGTAGAGGATACAGTCTATTAAATTCTTTATTTTTTATTACACTGTGGCCAGTCATGCATCTGAAGATTTAATTTGTCACTTTATTGGGATTATTTATATACCTTAGTCTTTACAGAAATGCCATGGAAACAAGTTGCTGAAGTTTCTCCTGTGGACTTGTCCCAACGTCGTGTGTGCACACCCATGTCCCTCCCGGTGTCCCTGCGTAGGGCCCGTGTCCGAGGCTCGATGTCACAGCCCCACGGGCCACTGGACACACACGAGGCGGGGCCTTCCCAGCGGCTGGTGAGGGGTGCTCTCGGGGACCAGGTGTCCAGGTGCCGCCCCTGAGGGTCCTGGGGGGCCCACAAGGCCTCGCCGGTCTGCACGCATGTCATTTCTAAGGGCCTCAGGCACGGACACGGCTGATCCCCAGGTGTCCCTCCAGAGCCGCTGCCTCAGGCGCTGTCACTCTCTCACCCCCCAGGTTGTGTCCTAGGAGCTTCTGGGACCCGACTTCTCCCCGCCCCCGCCCATCACGGCTCCTTGGCAGGCGGAGGTGTCACAGATGCCGGGAGTCCCCTGAGCACCGACAGGCCCGGGAAGGCCAGGGTCTCCGGGCAGCCCGGGCTCGCCGTGGGCCCCATCTTGGCCATCTTTGCCAACGCCAGGCACGCCTTGCGGTCCTTGAGCCGGAAGAAGAAGGTGAGTGCAGAGGCAGTGAGGTCGAATGGCAGTGGACCTTGTGTCCCGCAGGCCACCCACCCTTCTGTGTTACCAGTGTGAGTCCTAACCCTGGGGGAGGCCCGGAGAACCGCAGGGCAGAGCCCCGGGTGGGGGGCGGCAGAGGCCGGAGCAGGGTCTTGTTCCGAGTGTGGTGGCTTAGACTTGAGAAGAGTGATGGGTGTCATGGGCAGAATGTACGGACATGGTGTGGGGGTGTGGACAAGGCCACGAGGACACCTCCACCCCCGGTGGGCTCCTGAGCCGTCACGGCGGGTAGAGGTGCGTCCGCAGAGCTGCCAGGAGTCTGGGGTGCGGCCTCGAGGGCCAGGAGAGGAGATTGGGTGGGGCGCCCCCTGCCTCCTGCCTCCCCCACGCTGGTGTGGACTCCCACGAAGTGCATGCAGATGACAGTGACCCCAAACTATGCCCCTACCCGCTGGGGTGGGACACAATGCAGCTGGCCTTCGCTTGGGGTCACCTCTCAACATTTGACATTAAAATGTAAGCATTTAGGATACTTGTGGGTCAATTCAGAGAGAATTGTTGGAATTGACCCGAAATGGATACTAGATGGCTTTTAGTCAAATAGAATTGAACCGTATCTACTTACCTAACGTGGAACGGGAGGAGCTGTTTGTCGGTTAGACATTTACCTATTAAAGTGCTAACCTTGCCTCTAAGAATGCCTCGCCTGTATCAGGGCACGGCCGCCCCCACACTGCCCGGGATGACGTGACGGGGTTTGGGGAAAGATGCCAAGCACGAAAGTGGGCAATGACAATGGCCTCGTACCTTGGAGCCCCTGGTCCCCGGCTGGCCCGTCCAGACCCACGCCAGTCGAGCCTTTGTCTCCTCTGTCCCCCTGGAGTCCTGTCAGAGGGATGTCACAGAAGCGTGTGTTTAGACTACGGGAGGCTTTGGGGCGGTGTCAGGAGCCACCTGGCGCCTGGGACCCTGGCCGTCTGCCGACATGAACCAGGTGAAGAAAGCCCTGTCTGGCCTTGTTTGGAAGACAGCCATGAACAGACGCCCAGAGACACCAGGCCTGTCTCCAAACACCACACAGCAGCGGAGTGAGCGCTAACTTGGGTCCACTGTTGCCCCTGGGACAAGAAGATGACCTGTTTGCCCTCCAGTATTGAGATTGCTCCGTCTCTGCCTGACCAGGTGGTGGCACAGTGGATAGAGCATCGGACTGGGATGCCGAGGACCCAGGTTCGAGACTCCGAGGTGGCCAGCTTGAGCACGGGCTCATCTGGTTTGAGCAAAGCTCACCAGCTTGGACCCAAGGTCGCTGGCTCGAGCGAGGGGTTACTTGGTCTGCTGAAGGCCCACAGTCAAGGCACATATGAGAAAGCGATCAATGAACAACTAAGGTGTTGCAATGCACAACGAAAAACTAATAATTGATGCTTCTCATCTCTCTGTTCCTGTCTGTCTGTCCCTGTCTGTTCCTCTCTCTAACTCTCTCTCTGTCTCTGTAAAAAATAAACAAGCAAGCAAATAAATAAAAGAAAAATGCATGAAAGGATGCTCAGCATCATTAGTCATTAGGAAATGCAAATTTCAAGCACTTTGAAAAAAAAAAGAGAGAGAGATTGCTCCGTCTCTAAGCTGTTCTTCAGAAACAAAACTGCAGTTAGGAAGTTGGAATGCATTGGAATCGTGAGTTTCAGATTCTTAATTTGGGCCACGAGGTTACCCGACGGGCCTCGGGCCACCTGTGCTGACAAACTTAGCACTTTAGGATGAACCAAGTGTGAAAAGGCCATTTGGGAAAAGGCCAGTGTCCAGCAGCTGTCCTGAGGCGCCCGCGTGACGGGACCACCGTGTAGGGTCACAGCGGGGCGTGTCCCGGATTGCACCTCCTTTCTCGGTTATGTTTCTTAGTTCTTGGTCGTCTTGAGGATGGGTTTTGGATTTTTTAATTTTGCAAGAGCAGCGTTTGTCTTTTTCTTAAGGTGCACGCTACTAAGTATAAAGGGGGCGTGCCTATTTGTCCCCCGAGTTCTGGCACCCCCCGCACCCCCGTTCTGGTGGTATCCCAGGAAAACGTCACACTTTAACAGTTGTTAAGACCTGCAGGACTGAGTGAGGAATTGACTCACAGTGCCGGGCCTGAGGCGGTTTCCAGCAGAAGCTCAGCTCTGAGAGCATCGTGTGGAGAGAGAGAGGAAGGGGCACACGTGTGTGGAGGGACACCGAGGCCGGGCAAGGGCAAGGCCATGGCCAGAATGCCCAGGGGCTCATGTCCAAGTGGCTTCAGGTCCCAGAGTTCTCTCTCGGCTTCTCTTCCCTCCCCCGTCCCCGCAGAGGGGACATCTCTGTGTGGGGAGGGATGAGTGTCTGCAGTACCATGTGGGCCACTGTGGTGGGGCCACCCGCACTCACCTCTGGGTCCAGGGTCTCCCAGCTCTCCGGTGGGACCACGATATCCCGGGGGCCCCCGAGCACCGGGGTGACCAATGGAGCCTGGAGGTCCGGGGGGGCCCGGAGGTCCAGCTGGTCCGGGCCGGCCGATGGATCCTGGCGCTAACGGCTTCCTCAGGTGAGCAGCTAGCTGCGCGATTTGTTCTTTCAAAACAAAGACGGACACGGTTACTCTGAGAGGGTTACCAGTGGTGGGTGTTTTACGTCAAGCGTGGCTTAGCCACACTGCCCTTCAGGAGGAGTTTTCTTTACTCATTGAAAACGGCTTTCGCTGCTCGGAGTAAAGTAACTAATGCTTTCGGGTCTCCCCCGCGTGCCACGAGTAAGTCACAGGCTAGAGGGGAGGGATTCTTGGTATTTTTGGAGCTCCTTAAAAATCCCCGTGAATTGGCCTGACCAGGTGGTGGCACAGTGGATAGAGCGTTGGACTGGGATGCGGAAGGATGCAGGTTCGAGACCCCAAGGTTGCCAGCTTGAGCGCAGACTCATCTGATTTGAGCAAAAGCTCACCAGCTTGGACCCAAGGTCACTGGCTCAAGCAAGGGGTCACTCAGTCTGCTGAAGCCCCACAGTTAAGGCACATATGAGAAAGCAATCAATGAACAACTAAGGTGTCGCAACGAAAAACTAATGATTGATCCTTCTCATCTCTCTCCGTTCCTGTCTGTCTGTCTCTCCCTATCTATCCCTCTCTGACTCTCTAAATCTGTTAAAAAAAAAAAAAAAAAATCCTGTGAATTGGAGTGGCCAGAAGACGTCCACCTGGTCCATCGAAGCCAAAAGGGCGCCATCACGTGTCCCTTGTAGCTGTGTGTTCAGTGGACACTAGGCGTGGAGTGGCCCTGTGGGTGGGGCCCTCACGCAGCGCCGTCATGGACCTCCAGGACCGTGGGGCAGGGGGGCGTCAGTGCAGGGGTCTGGGGGGCGGTGAGGAAGAGGCCCCTGTGGCCATGTGGCCACGAGTGCTTACCGCTGACCATGCCACCGCACAGCTCCCTGATGTGCTGCTCGCTGGCTTCTTTCCCCTGAAATTCACCCCAAAGTCGGTCAGCACGCGGGTGTGGGGGGAGCATGCTGACACCCCCCCCTGCCCGGCACTCTGAAAGGAAGGGAACGTACCGGAACTCCAGGCTTCCCGGTGATGCCAGGCATGCCTCGTATGCCCTGCAAGCCCACGGGCCCCGGGGGGCCCGGGACGCCGTCCACGCCGCTGGTGCCGTTGGGACCCTGGATGCCTTTCGGGCCCAGCTCCCCGCGGTTGCCAGACTGGGAGGAGACAGCAGGACCGGGCGGGTCTGGGCAGCCACCCCACAGCGGCCGCAGGACTTCCCAAAGGGGCGCCCATTCACCGCGGCAGGCCAGCCTGGCGGCCCCAGAGGCCCGTGGGCGCCTCTGCAGTCTGTCGTTGGGCCGCAGGGCAGCCACTCACCTCGCCTTTGGGCCCGACGGGGCCGCTGGGACCCTGCGAGAGGAGTCGAGCATGTCAGTGACTTGCGTGTTACCACTTGGATGGGAAGTAGCACATTATTAGTTGGGGATGAAATATGTCAAACCATGAGACTGCTATTCGCGGAAACATCACCCCCTTTTACTGTTCTAGACCCAGTTTTTGTATCGCTCAGATTATATTCTGTCTACAGATGTTCTTGACCTAATTTCCCCCACAGTACTTCTTGCTAGGCACGCCCATTTGTTCCGCTCTGTGTTTGCGGCCATGCGCGTGCCTGGGGCTCTGTGCCTCAAGGCCCTTCTCCAGCTGTGTAGGCAGGAAGCCACCATCTGGGTGACGGCCAGGACACCCACAGCCTGAGCATGGCGAGGGCTTCCCCGTCGGACGAACTGGATGTGGGTTCCCAGGGCCCTGTTTGTCAGGTTGTCTGGGAATTCGCCCTGATGAACACCCACACACACCCCTGAGACTCTGGGCTGGAGACTCAAGAAATTTGCACTGCGCGTGAGGTTTGGCCAGAGGCTAGGACGCCAGGACGTCCAGGCTGAGCCACTTCAATCCCACCCAGACGAAGGAAAGGCCTAATGCGGAACTAGGCCACGTGGGAGCCGTGAGACCCTCAAAACCCCACGACTGCCTCCTCAGTGACCTCCAGGACAGATGTGGGTCTGTCTGTGAACTAACTCAGGGATGTTATTTTAGGTCTAACCTGTGTTTTAGTTTCTGCAGAAGCAGTTTTCTTTAGTTAAAACTCAACTGTGACTAATTCACTCCAAAGGCCACAGATGGAGTGACATGGTAGCCAGCGTCACTGCAGGGGGACAGGCCTGTGACCACCTTCCCCCGCCCCCCAGGACAGCGCAGGGGACGGGCAGCGGCCTGCCTCGCTTCCTGGGGACCTGCACGTGCTGACCTCTATAGCAGGTCCCCGAACCTGGCCAGCTGTCCCCAGGGGTTCATAACAGTGAGGTCCCCGTGATCACACTCACCAGATCACCTTTGTCCCCGGGAAGGCCATCAGAACCAGCAATGCCCTGAAACAACACCCCAAAGTCAGAAGACCTATCCTTGCCCAAGGCCGTTCCCAAACCTCGGTGGGAGCCGGCGCACGAGAGCCAGGCGTTGACGTTGAAGAGGCTTTTCTTCCCAGCAGAACCGCATCGGGTTTGGGCCTAGGGGTCCGCAGGGTGCAGGCCCACCCACCCGGAGTCCGGGGAGGAAGGCACTGCCTGGAAAAGCAGGTGGAACCCAGACCTGCCCATTGCTGCCCCAGGTCAGCAGGGAGCACGCCGCCCACCCCCCAAGCACATCTCCAAGGCTGCTGCTCTGGGGCCCGGGAGCCGGCCGGTGACATGAGGCTGACCGCCCTGTCCCAGGTCCGGCTCTGCGGCTGGGTGCCCAGAGCTGTCATCTCCCCTGGAAAGGAGCAAGGAGCATGTGAGAGCCAAGGACAGAGATGGAGGGAGGAAAAGAGAAGACAGTTGTTGCCCAGAGTTCAGAGCCGGGCCGGGCCAGCCCCACACCTGGCCCAACCGCCCGCGGCTTACCTGGTCTCCCTTTGGGCCTGTGGCTCCCCCTGGGCCCTGTGCAGAGAGAGAGGGAGAGAGAGGGGGCTGCCTCAGTCGCTGTCTGAGGAGTTCGGGAACCGGAGGTGTGTGCTCCCTCCCCGGACGGACGCTCAGTCCCGAGGCCCAGCTCCTGTCCAGGGCCCCTCCGTGTGTCCCCGGGGCGTCAGGCAGCACCACATGGCTGTCTGGCAGGGCTCTCTGATCTGGTCTCGTTTCCAATACCGGGAAAGGACCACAGTCCCCTCCCAGAGGTCCCTCAGGAACCTGGTCATTTGGTCACCACCACCCCCCCGCCTGGGCCCCTCTGTGCCCCCAACTGTCACAGACAACAGAGACACCCCCACACACACAGCAAGCCTACTGGCTGTCAGACCACCACTGAGGAAGTCTAGAAAAGTTAGATGCTGTGACAATCACAGTTTAGAGTAACGGTTTTCATGCTTCTGTTAGAGCAAGGTGACCTTGTACCCAGTGAATCCTCAGGGACACCCCTGCTGGGACAGCCACTTACCCGGTCGCCCATGCCACCTCGCAGGCCCTGGGGGCCTGGCAGGCCGGGGTCCCCCAAGCTGCCCTTCAAGCCCTATAGACAAAGACCAAGCTGGTCAGGACCCACAAGGGAGCCCAGCAGGGACCCGTCCCCAGATCGCTGGCCCACTTGGGCTTGCTGGGCACCAACCCCGGCCCCAAACCTCACTCACCTGGAAGCCTCGGATGCCAGGGGCTCCAGGGGGGCCTTGCGGGCCCAGAGCCCCCTGAAAGTCAGAAGGAAGGTGTGAGTCCAGCTCCACCTTCCCCAGGCCTAGGGGGCAGACACAGCCCCTGGTCCCCAGCCATCTGGCCCCGTTGTGAGGGACAGAGGTGGGGCTGTCCTACAGGGTAGTCGGGGGCTCTGAGAAGTCAGGTTAGACACACCCTGGGACCTCAGGTCTCAGACAGACTCGGTGCCAGGAACCGATCCCAGGGCCTCCGGGCACTGTGGCTGCTGTCAGCATGATCCCAGCTCTGGTGGGCACAGGACTTGGGAGCTTGTACACCTCCCGGGGCCGGAGGCGGGGCTGCCCCTCGGCTGGGGGTCACGGCTTTGCCCCCTGGCACAGACGGCTCCTGGGTTTCATGCACTTGGCTCACTGATGCGCCCCAGACTCCGCCCAATCCCACCCCAGCTGGCACGGAAACGGGGTCACATGGGGCTGCCACGCCAGCTCCCCACCCGTGCTCACCCCCCACACACACACTCACCGCTGAGCCCCGGTGGCCAGCTTCACCGCGCTCCCCGGGCACGCCCACGTCTCCCTGCGCACGGGGGAGGGGGAGGGAGGTGTCAGCAGAGTCTGTGCACCCGGGGGTGGGGGTGGGGGTGGGGGTTGTGGATACTCACAGGGATGCCCGGCTCTCCCATGGGGCCGGCCTCGCCCAGCTCTCCAGCTCTGCCCTGCACAGAAGGGGACGCTCTGAGCACCTGCCTGCAGCCCTTGGCCAGGGCCCTGGGCTGGCCTCCCCTCCCCTCCCCTCCCCTGCAGAGAGAAGCCACCTACCAGTTCTCCCTTCTCACCCTTGGACCCTGCTCGTCCGGGGAGACCCTGCAGGATGGGGACAGAGGTCAGGGGTCAGAGCTGCCTAATCCACGGGACAACACACAGGTCAGAGGCAGAGCACCCCCTGAAGGTGAAGGGATCCCTTTTGCAGAGCCCCCCAGTCAGCAGCCCAGCCCCCCCCCCCCGGCCCGGCCACGGGAACCCCACACTCACCGGCAGCCCATTGGGGCCCTTTTCTCCCGGGGCACCACTGCGGCCGGCTTCCCCCTGCGGGAGGTTTGGGGGTGATGGGGTGCTGAGACCCGGGAGACCCCTCCTCCCCGCAGACCCGTCCTCCCCTGTAGGCCGCCGGCCCGGCACCAACCTTCTCGCCGTCCAGGCCTTGCAAGCCGTCCCGGCCGTCCTTGCCCGGCATGCCCTGGAGACAGATGCTGGTGAGGTCTGGCAGGCAGTGGGCAGTGCACCCCCGTTTTCCCTCTCAGGCCCGCTGCCCTCTGGGTCGCCTGCCCGGCCGTTCCCTGCCCACCTCCCCGCCCTGGCTTTGTGTCTCCTGAGCCAGAGGACCCTGAACTGGCCTCACTGCTCCGGGGCCACAGGTCATCGCGGTGGTTATTGGTGCTGCCCCAGACCACACAGGCGAGGCAGTGTGGGGCAGGGGAGAAAGGTGGGGAGGGTGTGCCCTGATGGTCGAGCGCCTGTGGGCCCACCCAGACTCCTGACAGCCCCGAGGGGGCCCTGATTTACAGATGGGGAAACTGAGGCTCGGGAGCCAGTATTTGGGCCTAGGCCTTTCTGACCTCATACCCTTGACTAATCTGGAACTGGGGATACAGCCAAGGTGAAGGTGGCTGGACTGCGTTTCCCCCATTCACCCGCCCTCAGCCCAGCCCCCCCCATTCCCAGGCATCCTACTGGGGGGGGGGACACCAGGGCCTCTCCTCTGAGAGGGTCAGGGCTGAGTGGGGGCGTGTAGCAGGGACAAGGGGGTGTGGGTGCAAAAGGTGGGCGTCCCACACCTGTGTTTGCTAGCCCTGCCCACCCCCCTGCATCTCACGTGCTCTCGGAACACAGACAAGCATGGCCAGGACAGACACGGCATTTGTGGCCCCAGGAAAAGGAAAAAGCGGGGGGCTGGTCAACCATGACGTGTTCCCAGAGAATGACGGGGGAGGGTTAAGCCCACTGTGGGCCCCACGTCCGGGAACCCCGGGGACACAGGGCAGAGACAGGAAGTGTCGAGTTGGCCGACAGCAAGAGCACACACAGCAGGGGAGGCAGGACAGTCCACCCCGTGTGGGGACAGTCCACCCCGTGTGGGGACAGTCCACCCCGTGTGGGGACGGCAGCCTTTGCCCCGCGCTGCGGCGGCCGCAGGGACTCACCGGCTCTCCTCCTGGCCCAGCCACTCCGGGGACACCTTTGGGACCAGGCCTGCCCTAAAATGACATGCAAGCCACTGCCATTGGAATCGTGAAGGTTGTTCTTCCCAGACTGTCTCACTAGTTCCCGGGCGGCCTCGGGCAGACCATGCAAGTGCCCTGCCCACCACTCTGGAGGCTAGACACTGAGCTCCGGCTGGGGAACAGCTGTGTGGGTCCATCCTGAGTGCCAGGGACCTATCTCAGGCCCCTGTGGACACTGCAGCACGGGGTGGCCACCTCGTGGGCCTCTGACGGCTGGACTCAGTCGGGGAAAGAACTGGTTGGGTTGGAGGCATCCACAGGCGAATGCCAGTTAGTTTGGGGACGGTCACTTTAGTTGCTTAATCACCTCTCGGCTTTACTTATGTTTGTTTGCTTAACCCGAGAGTTGTTTGCTCTGAGTGATTTCATTTCACAGCTGGGCAGCCTTGGCATGGCTGCTGCCCAGGGCCTGTGGATGGGGTCAGTCAGTGGCCAGCACTGCACCCAGGAATCTGGTCCCGGGGCCCCAGCCCAGTCACTCATAGGGGGAGCTTGTCGGATGACAGCAGCCTCAGGGAGCAGCTGGGGAAATGGGGGTGGAGGGCTCCCAGGCAGGCCCAGCCCCCCTACCCTCAGGAAAGGGCGCCCCCCCCGTGTCCCCCAGCTGTGCCCTCTGCGTGTCCGCCCCCATCTCCGTAGGTCGGGTTCTTCCGAGGAGGGACCCTTCTCTCACTCACAAGGTCGCCCTTGGGGCCGCGGAACCCCTGTGGGCCCCTCTCGCCTCTGTCACCCTGGAATGACAAAGAGGGGCAGGGGTCACACTTCAAGCAGGCGGCAGAGCCAGACTGAGGTGTGGCTGGCCGGGGTCGCCTGCAAGTGGTCAGAGGTGACAGCACGATGCTGCGGAGGGTTGCAGAGGCCGGAGGGGTGCTGACCATGCCTCAGGTAAGGTCCAGAACGAGAAGGAATGCATACCTTCCAAGGAGGACAAGTAGACTCCTTTAGGTAAACTCGCCGCCCAGGTGTGCCCCACAGAACGGCTCAGCCCCGGGAAGGGCTGGCTCAGCCCGGTGGGGCAGGGGACGCCTCTCAGTGAGGAAGAGGCAAGGGGACGCCTCTCAGTGAGGAAGAGGGAAGGGGACGCCTCTCAGTGAGGAAGAGGGAAGGGGACGCCTCTCAGTGAGGGAGAGGGAAGGGGACGCCTCTCAGTGAGGGAGAGGGAAGGGGACGCCTCTCAGTGAGGAAGAGGGAAGGGGACGCCTCTCAGCGAGGAAGAGGGAAGGGGACGCCTCTCAGCGAGGAAGAGGGAAGGGGACGCCTCTCTGAGGAAGAGGGAAGGGGACGCCTCTCAGTGAGGAAGAGGGAAGGGGACGCCTCTCAGTGAGGAAGAGGGAGGGGACGCCTCTCAGTGAGGGAGAGGGAAGGGGACGCCTCTCAGTGAGGAAGAGGGAAGGGGATGACTCAGTGAGGAAGAGGAAGGGGACGCCTCTCAGTGAGGAAGAGGGAAGGGGACGCCTCTCGGCGAGGAAGAGGGAAGGGGATGACTCAGTGAGGAAGAGGGAAGGGGATGACTCAGTGAGGAAGAGGGAAGGGGACGCCTCTCAGCGAGGAAGAGGGAAGGGGACGCCTCTCAGCGAGGAAGAGGGAAGGGGACGCCTCTCAGCGAGGAAGAGGGAAGGGGACGCCTCTCAGTGAGGAAGAGGGAAGGGGACGACAGCCGGGGCCCGCGCTGGCCACCCTCCACCCCCCAGGACTCACACGTACCGCTTTCCCGGGCGGTCCTGGGATCCCAGGCGGTCCTCGGAACCCGATGGGACCCTGTGGGAAAGAAGTGACACCTGGACCCCACCTCTGGAGCCTGGCCAGCACGCCACGGAGGGCCCTGCTCCATCTGCATGGCCCCTCCGGAGTCAGCCACCCACCGGTCCCAAGCACCCCTCCTGGGCCTGAGTACAGAAGCCATGCTCCCCAGCTCTGGGAATGATCTAGCGAAGGGAGGCCCATCTGTGTGGCCCCCCCATCCCACCCCCCACAGAGTAGGCAGTGGGGAGCTGGCCGACTTACCCGATCCCCGGGAGGCCCAAGCGGCCCTAGCAGTCCTCGGAGCCCCCGAGGGCCCTGCAGGGAGAGAGCTGGAGATGCAGCCCAGGCCATAGTCCCTGGGCCTGAACTCCTCCTGGAGCCACTGAGGGTGCTGGTGGCTTCCCTGGGAGACCCCTAGCCTTAGCTCTGGCCCTGGAGGGGGCGGGGCCCCGGAGGGGGAGGGGCCCGGAGGGGCGGGGCCACGAACCCTGGGGTCAGCCTGCGGGGTGGGGCCTCAGCCACCTTCGGTTCTGGGGGTTGGTAGTCTGTCCGCTGCAGCCCCGAGCTGCCCAAGGGGCTCCCATCCCGCATCTTCACCCCTGTCCAGCCCCTCCCCCACTCACCTGCAGCCCGACTGTTCCGGGGATGCCGGGGGAGCCAGGGGGGCCGGGGTCACCCTGCAGGGGAGGCGGAGAAAGTGGTGGCTGCTGGGACAGTCCCAAGGCCTCCCAGCCCCTTCCCTGGCCCGCTGCCCCGCCCTCCCTCCCGCAGAGCCACGCCCCACAGCCTCAGCCTCAGCCTCAGCCTCGTCCCAGACGCCTCCACCTGCAGCTGGGGTCGCCCCTCTGCTCCCCACCTGGTGGTCTGGCCGCCCCTGCCGTGCTGGAGGGCACCCGGCCTCACCCAGCCTGAGGGTGAGGAAGGTCGGATGCCCTCCACAGGCAGTGGCAATAGGGGAGGATGGCACAGACTGAAGCCAGTCTCCTCTGGCCACCAGTGGGGCCTGCCCGAGCTGGCTCGGGTGGGTTCATCCAGAGACCCTGCCTCAGACCAGCTGGCTCTGGGACGCCAGGCCCGCTGGGCAGGTGTACACAGCAGCCGCTCAGGCAGGGTGTGTCCCCGGTGCCGCCAGCCCCACCCCCCACCCCCCCACCCCCGGGCCCTCCCCTCCAGCTGCCACCCCGAGCGGGCAGGAGCGGGCAGCCCTCCACCACCCGTGTACCTTCTCGCCGTCCTTGCCAACTTCTCCTTGCTCCCCTTTGTAGCCGGTGGGTCCCTGCAAGCCAGTGGTAGGGGACGTCACAGCCTGCTCCCGCCCCTAAGCGACCCTGAGCCAAGACCCGGCGGGGAGCCAGGAAACCGGGTTTTGGGGCACAGCTGGACCCGGGAAGGGGATTTCGGACCTGACCATACCACCAGGAAACCGGGTTTTGGGGCACAGCTGGACCCGGGAAGGGGATTTCGGGCCTGACCATACCACCAGGAAACCGGGTTTTGGGGCACAGCTGGACCCGGGAAGGGGCTTTCGGGCCTGACCATACCACCAGGAAACCGGGTTTTGGGGCACAGCTGGACCCGGGAAGGGGATTTCGGACCTGACCATACCACCAGGAAACCGGGTTTTGGGGCACAGCTGGACCCGGGAAGGGGATTTCGGGCCTGACCATACCAGCACCCAGCCAATCAGCAGGGGTGATATGGGGGCAGAGTAAGGAAGGTCCCAGGCAGGGTGGGGGGGCCAGCCCCTTATCTGAACTTTGATCCCCCCCCACATAGGGGCTGGACTATCTCCTGCAGGGCATGGAGGTAGGTGGGTCTGAGTCACCTGGTGGCCACCACTCACCTTGAACCCTGGCATTCCTGGGGGGCCGGGGGGCCCTGGCGGGCAGATGGCTGGACACTATCAAAACACAGAGCGGTCAGACCCCTCCCAGACAACAGGGGCTCATGGCAGCTCTGAGCAGGACCCTGACCCTCGGCTCAGCACCCGGGGCCCAGAGACGGGCCGGTCTGCACGTGAGGGGGGCCACAGACCATGCTGGACCTCCTGGGACCCCAGACAGGGCCTCATTCAGGGCTGGCCACAGGCTCTGTGGGAGCCAGACCACGGACGGCGCCAGGCCCCCGGGCCTCCTCCTCACAGCCCAGCTCCGGTTTCTCAGCCCCCGGTGCAGACGCTGCTGCCCGCACGGCCATTCAGGAGTGTCTGTGCCTCACAAAGGGACCTTCATCCTGGCCCGTCCCCCTGCAGGGAGCTCCCAGCCCCTCTCGGTGCACAAAGGGGCTTTAGGAAGGGACGGTCCCTGGGGCACAGACTGGTGCTCCACCCTCTGCGGAGGGTGAGGGGGTGGGCGTGAGGATTCTCGATCATTCCACGGCTGATCTGGCACAGAACCGGGGCCACACACACCTCAGCCCCAGCCCTGCCGGGCGGACCGACCAGAGGTTCAGCCATGGTCCTCATTCTGGAATCCGGGACAGGGATGGGGGCGGGAAGAGCTGGCCGACAGCCCCCCAGGGTGAACCAGACTCTGGCTCTCCCTTCAAAAGCGCAAGCCAGGCCCAGCTCAGCGGAGGCCAGAGGCTGACCGGGTCCAGCCACACGGGGAGGAGCAAGAGACCAGGCCGCCCCAGACACTTTTCCCTTTTACACACACACACACACACACACACACACACACACACACACACGCACGAGGAAGCTCGAGGCCAAGAGAACAGCGAGCCCCAGACTCTAGTCCGGAAGCTTCTTCGAGGGGCACATTCTGTCTGCTGACACGGGCCCCACATGGCCCAGGGCCCTGGAGGTGTGGCTGGGCGGAGGCACTGGACTGTGTATGATTGGGTTTTGCCTCATTTGGATTCTCCTGCTGCTTGGGGCCCATACAGGGCTGGACTGGCGGCTAGAGGTGGGCAAGGAGGGCAGGGGAGAGGCGGTGCCCGGACCCCATCGCTGCCTTCGCGCAGGGAGGGCACAGGCGGGTCCCAAGGTTCGTCTAAGCAAGACAGGCACCCCAGCCCCCTCCACAAACAATGCCCACCTGGAGGTCAGTAGCGCCTTCGGGGAGGACCCCTGGGTGACCCTGGAACACAGAGACGGCTGACTGTGACACTGCCCACACGCCCACCACCGGGAGTGACCACCAGGGGGTCAGGCCCCTCATCCCAAATGGGGCCAGTGCTTTTGCTGCTGGCCCGCCTGCAGGGCACATGATGATGACAGAAACCACCTGCCCTGGGGAGTGGGGTGGCCACCAGGTCCGAGTCCTGACTGTCCCCAAGTCTCTACTTCAGCCCTGGACTCAGGCTGGAGAGTGTGCGCGCAGATCCTGAGGCTGGTGGGGGCCAGGGATGGGGGGTGGTGCTCAGGGACAGAGGAGTCAAGCCCCCTGCCCAGTACTCACAGGGGGTCCAGGAGGGCCAGGAGGGCCAGGCAGGCCTGGGAGTCCAGACGGTCCCTGGGGTGGGGGTGGGGGTGGGCGTTATGACCAGCCCCCACCTGAGGTGAGGCAACCAGCTACTTCCAGAGAGAAACCTTTCTGCATTGTGTCCTTGGGGTCCTGCTCCAAGCCCCGCCTACCTCCCCCCCACTTTGTTCTAGTGTCTGTGCTCCAGAGGCCAGGACTGTCCCTGTTCCTGTCCCTGTCCCTGTATGTCAGCTAGGGCTTCCACCAGGAGAGGAAAGAGGGGAGGGAAGGAGGAGGAAGGGAGAGGGGAGGGAAGGGGAGAAGTTTGGGGAAGCCCCTGGTAGTCGACTTCCAGGGTCCTGGCAGGCAGGCAAGGTGCCTGTTCCCAGCCGTGGGGGGGAGGTCTGGGTTAGCCACTCACCGGGGGGCCTCGGAGGCCAAGTCCACCGGGGAGCCCACTGACTCCTGCCTCTCCCTGGGGGCAAAGAAGGAAGAGGTGGGAGTCTGCACCCCAGGGCATCGGGCATCCCGGGCAGTGCAGGGCCAGCTCCCCAATGCCCACACGGGGCGGAGCCTCTGGGCCAGCGGTCAGGTCTTTGTCCCCCCCAGAAGCCCCGCCCCAGCCCTGGTTTGGGACCCGGCAGCCAGTGTGGCTCTGGGTGTGGTGACATGCTGGGGAAGGGGCCTCGAGGGTTGTGGATACTCACAGGGGGTCCGGGGAGGCCTTTACCCTGCAAAGCCAAACACGAGGTCAGTGCTGGCCGGGACAGGACACGTGTGCCCGACCCACACCCTCCCCCTGAGATGACTCGGTGGGTGTGGGGAAGACCCCCGCTTCCCCAGGAGAGAGGGCTGCCCAGACAATGCCCAGGACCCGGTCCAGAGGGACAGCAGCCCCACGGAGAGAGGGCTGCCTAGACAACGCCCAGGACCCGGTCCAGAGGGACAGCAGCCCCACGGAGAGAGGGCTGCCCAGACAACGCCCAGGACCCGGTCCAGAGGGACAGCAGCCCCACCCCAGTCAGACCCTCCAGCTCCTCAAACTCCCACCGGGAGGACATGGTACTCACCCCAAGCCCGGGCGGCCCTGGGGGTCCCAGGCTTCCCTGCAGAAGGAAATCATGTCAGAGGTAGGCTGGGCCCAGTCACCCCCTCCTCTTGTTTGCAAACCTGTTCCCCTCCCTCCCTCCTTGAATTCACCCGGCAGCTCCTCTGAGGAGGGGGCCCCATTTCACAGAAGAATGAGGCCCTGGAAGTTAGGGGGTGCGACCTCGATGCCCCAGGGACCTGGGACCTGTCCTTTGCCGACACACAGCGTTCGTGAGATGCCACTTAAAAGAAGTATGGAAAGAAAGGAGCCCAGTGCCTACCTGAAGGGCCTGTGCCCACTCCTCCAGGAAGCCCTCCAGTCCACCTGCCCCAGGGGTCACTGAGACCTCCACCTCGGCCCATGGGAAGGGGCCCACAAGCTCGGGCAGCGAGGCCCTCTCTACCTGCCCAGCCCCACTGGTCCTCCTGTAGACTAGCATCCCGAAGGCAGGATCCTTCAGCAAAGGCCACTGTCCTTCCATGTCCCTGCCCACCTGAGGCTCCCTGCAGAAAGCCTGGAGCCCATCTACCCTCTCCCACCCTCCCCATCCCCCTGGACACCAAAGGCCCCACCGTCCCAGCCACGGCAGCTGCCCTCAGAGCCGCCAGCCCCACGGCCCTGTGGACACCGGTGCCCAGCCAGGCCCCCTGGCTCCGTCCTCAGCTCTGAGCTCAAGCTGTCGCCTGCGGTGCTGGCACTTACCCGTTCTCCGGGGCCGCCCTTGGATCCCGGCGGTCCTTCCCTACCGGTCAGACCCTGGGGAGGGAGGTGAGGACTGGAGGGGTCACGTGGAAAGGATGTGCCTCCCTCCCCTGTGTGGGGCGTGGAGGGGGAAGCCACGGGCTCTTCCCTAAACTAAACCGAGTTCAGAGCTGCTAAGAAGACCCTCAGGCCTGGCACCTTCCTCTCCTGGCCGTCCACTGTCCACCCAGTGTGTCCAGCCAGCAGGAAGCCAGTGTCTGGAGCTCCAGCAGGCTGGAGAGCCCAATGCTCTGACCCCTCCAGTCCTCACAGAGCTCAGTGTGGTCTCGGGACCAGGCCTCGTGCCCCTGATGACCACTGCACGGCTGGGGCTCGGAGGGGCCTGGGTGATGGGCATCTGTTCCCAGCTAAGCAAGAGCCGGGGGGGCGGGACACTCATCTCGGCTGTGAGCCGGCTCTGTCCTTTGCGGGGCCCTGACCAGAGCAGGCCCTGGAACAGAGGCCGAGGGACCCCTGCTGGGACATCAGACTTAGGCTTTCCTGCTTGAGCAGGCCCAGCTGGAGGACAGCAATTAACCCTGACTCCCCGGAGCTGGCGAGGGAGGCCCGGGGGCGGGAGGGGAGTGGGGGCTCAAAGGGTGAGGGAGGGGCTCACGGGAGGGGCGGGGCCTCACAGGAGGGGTGGGGCGGGGCCTCACAGGAGGGGAGGGGCTCGTGGGAGGGAGGGGCCTCACAGGAGGGGCGGGGCCTCACAGGAGGGGAGGGGAGGGGCCTCACAGGAGGGGAGTGGGGGCTCAAAGGGTGAGGGAGGGGCTCACGGGAGGGGAGTGGGGGCTCAAAGGGTGAGGGAGGGGCTCACGGGAGGGGCGGGGCCTCACAGGAGGGGTGGGGCGGGGCCTCACAGGAGGGGAGGGGCTCGTGGGAGGGAGGGGCCTCACAGGAGGGGCGGGGCCTCACAGGAGGGGAGGGGAGGGGCCTCACAGGAGGGGAGTGGGGGCTCAAAGGGTGAGGGAGGGGCTCACGGGAGGGGAGTGGGGGCTCAAAGGGTGAGGGAGGGGCTCACGGGAGGGGCGGGGCTCAGGGAGGGGCGGGGCCTCACCGGAGGGGAGGAGTTCATGGGAGGGGAGGGGCCTCACAGGGGGAGGGGCTCGTGGGAGGGGAGGGGTCTCACAGGAGGGGTGGGGCCTCACAGGAGGGAAGGGGAGGGGCCTCACAGGAGGGGAGGGGCGGGGCCTCACAGGAGGCAGGGCCCCGGGTAAGCACCGGCACACTCACGTCCACTCCAGGCAGTCCCGGCAGCCCCGCCTCTCCTGGTTTCCCTGTCTTCCCAGGAGCCCCTTTTGGTCCCTGTGGGGGAAGGGCAGAGGCGTGAGGAAGGGGCCAGCTGAGAGTCCTGGCCTTCACCAAGAAAACAAGCATCTTCCAAATGGGGCACCACGCCACAACCCAAGAGGGGACCCTCTCCACCAAGGCCCAGCCCTGGCTGTGTCCTGAAGACCCTACCCATCTGGGGCCACGCGTCCACCCCTCACTGGTCCCTGGAAGGCTCCTCTTTCCAGCTGCCCCTTTACTTGGTCACGTCTGTAGGACATCTACCGGGATACTTCAGCCTCCCAGCTAAGGGCTGATGGGCCCTTTGTGGGACCCCCAGTGAGCCCAGGACCCTCAATTCTGGGCCTGAGCAGCTCTGTGAGGGCTCGCTGTGGGACTGCTGACCAGCTACCCTGCGGGGCTGTATTCCCGCCCTGCCCGGGCACTGGTCCAAGCAAAGCTTCAAAGCCAGACCTGCCCAGGGACATGCAGAATCCCCCCCAACACACACACAGTCCCTCCCACCCTCTTCCTGGCCCAGCCCCTGCTCTGAGCCCTCTGAGGCCGCCCCTCCGTGACTCAGGGCCCAGTGTGGTGGGAAGGGGTGTCAATGACCCCTCTGTGTTAGGCCCACCCCTGTCTCCAGACTGAAGGGGCCGCCCTCCCTTTCCACAGCCAGGATACTCACCGGGGGCCCAGGCAGACCTGGAGGGCCAGCTTCTCCCTGCAAAGGGGGAGACCCCCCTATGTGACCAAGAGTCCCCTGAAGACCCTGCCCAGGGGAGCAGAGCTGGACCCCAGAGGCCCTGTCCCAGAAGACAAGATGGGAGCCCCTCACCCCCTCGTCCACATTTAGAGGCACCTCCCCTCTAGGGCCGGCACCAAGGCAGACTCTGGGGAGAGGGGCAAACTGGACGGGCGGGGACTCCGCCCCAGCTTGGCCCACACAGCTCTTTGGGACCCGACCCCCAGAGACAAGGAGGATGCATCATGAAGCCCGAGCCCTCCACTGGCCCGAAACACTTTAGAAAGCGGGCTGTGGGGGTCTGAGGGGCCTCCTGCCTCCCCTCCTCCCTCCCCCAGGTCAGAGGGGGCAGCCCAGACCCGCAGAGGCCCAGGAAGGCAACTCAGGCCAGAACTCCTTTAACTGAGGGTTCCAGGCCATGTTTTGAGTAGCAACATCAGGAGGAATGATGGCTGGAATCCCTGGGGTGACAGGTGCCCAGCCTGGGGGGAGAGGCATGGGGTCCAGGTAGGTCAAGGGGGAGGATCAAGGCCATCTGCGGCCAGGCAGGGCCTTAGGGACTCAGAGGGAGGCTGAGGACTGGTCAGGGGGGCTCCACTTGGGGATGATATGGGTGAGAAGACTCCTTGGAGGGGGCCCCTGCCTTTCCTGGAGATGGCTGGAGGGGGTGGTCTTCACCCCAGCTGCAGGCTGTCGGCTGCCCCCCAGTGCTGGCCTGGGGCACCTATCCTGACGCAGTGCGGGCGGGCCAAGGCAGGCTGCAGCCCCCAGCAGCCCCCGCAGACCCCGGGGACCCGGAGATACAACTCTGTACCCGCATGTCCAGTCCACAGACCACCGTGCAGCCCCTCCCAGTCCCACCCCGGGAACGCGACTCCTGTGGGCTGTGTCCAGAGTAGGAACAAGGGTCTTCTTTGTCCCATTTCACAGGTCACAGGGGTGCTGGCTCATCACCCCAATGTCACCCAGCCCTGGGAAGTGGGACTTCTTTTTCTCTTCATCAGGCCTGGTGGTTTGGAGAGGCTGGGACCTGAGCTAAAACCCCACAGAACCTTCCCGCCCCCTTCCCACACCCCAAACTCACATCAATGCCATCCTTGCCTGGCTTCCCAGGTGGCCCTTGGGGACCAGGGGGGCCTCGAGGTCCCATTTTCTGAAATGGAGAAATGTTACTAGGCACCTGGGACTTTCCACCCCTCCCCCTCGAAGTGGGTAACCCCCCAGGGGAGCATCCCTCTTTCCTGGTTGAGTAGCACTGGGGCCTGTCACAGGGGCCCATGACCCCAGATGGCTGCAGAGACCCCTGTGGCAGTGTGTCTGCTGCCTATTTGCCAGCCAGGAGGGGCTGTGCCCCGCCCGCACGGAGCCTCAGGGAACAAAGGCGACATTGTGTGTCCCTGGCAGTGGCTGGACCCCAGACTGCAGAGGAACCAGGCGGCCTTCTGGGCTCATCCCGAGCAGTCCTGGTGTCCGTGGGGGCTCAGTCTGGTGGCTGCCACAAGTCTGTGCCCACTGTCGGCATCCCAGGCTCGTCCGCTGGCTGGTCCAGGGTGGCCGGGGTGGGTGGGGGTGGGGTGGGGGTCGTCCCGGGGCCGCGCTGCCGGATGTCTGAGAGGAGATCCCTGCCCCTCACTCCGCTGTTTGCGGGTGTGAACCCAGCTCCCCCGCGCCCCTGTGCTCACCTGCGCCTCCGTCACGGTCGCGGCCAGGAGCTGCCCCAGCAGGAGCAGAGCCAGCGTGGGGGCTCCGGCCATGGCTGCACGCGCTCTGAGCGGTGCTGGCGGCGGCGGCGGCGGCCAGGCTGGGGCTCGGGGCTTGGAAGGCGGGGCGGGTGGCGGGCAGGCCGCCAGTTCCCGCCCCTTGGGCTGTGCACAAGCCCCCCATTCAGCGGGGGGCCCACCTGGGCAGGAGGGGGCTTCCTCCGCGGCCACCAGCGCCACTCCGGGAGGGAGGAGCAACCTGTGGTATTTTTTTGGCCAGTCTCTGAGTTAAAATTATCCTGGACTGGTGAGTTACACACATACACCTTTTAGCAAAAAAGAAAGACGCTCTCTTCTCCCCAGCTCCTCACCCAGGCTGTGGAGAGTCCCACACCGAAGAACTTCTTCGGGGAAGGGGCAGCTTTAGTCTGAGAAACGGGATCTGGAAGCCGCCTACCCTTCCCCAGGCCCTGAGCGGGACCCAGGCTGCCCAAGGCCCGGGCAGACCCCCCAGAGAGGGTGAGCGCCTTGTGCCAGGGCCCACAGCCCGTCCCCACCACAGCCCTGGCTCCTGATGTGGGCAGAAGTCTACGGTGTGCCTGCTGTCCTGGGAACACCTCCTGTCTTGGGGGCCATATCCTAAACTTCATACTGAGGGGTCCCCTGGGACTCTTCACCCCAAGAGAGAGCAAAGTGGGGGCTGGGGCGAACCTGGGACGGACAGGAGCTCAATGGCTGGCTGAGCTGTCAGGTGTTCCCTTTCTCGCAAGCCTCAGGCAGCTGAGGGATCCCAGGGTTTGGGCAAGCTCTGATTATATCCTTGGGGAGTGGAAGGGGCAGCACCTGGGGCCAGGAGGCCGCCATGGCCACCCTAGGGGCCTCCCCAACATCCAGGTCACTCACAGGCCCAGCCCCAGGGACCTGACCTGCAGGCGGCGCTGTGGCCACACTGTCGGCTTCATTTCCACAGGTGGGAACTGGGGACTTCTGAGAGGATGCTAATTCAGACGGAGGTGGCAGGTGATCCAGGAAAGGGAGCCACAGGGAAGCCCCTGGCTCCCTAGAAACTGGCTTCACTACTGGTCAGACTCACAGGGGAGGGCGGGTGGGAATTACACCTGGGAAGGCAGAGCTGGAAGAGCTCCCGCCCTTCAGCAAAGCATGAGCTAGGGCGTCCCCAGAGACAGACAGACAGACGCAGACAGCAGGGGGGCTGGGGGGAGCCACCCCACCCCACCCCACGCCACCCCACCCCACGCCACGCCACGCCCGGGGCCTGGGGAGCAAGACTGGTTCCCGCCACCAGCTCACCTGCTCAGCCCCTCCCACCCGGCCCCACAGCTCCTGAGGAAGCTCAGCTGGCCTTGGCCTCAATCAGGGGAGCCACCTGGTACCTGGCTCCCTGCTCCACCAACCCCAGCAAACCCACCCTCAGCTCCTAGGAGACCCTTCCACCCTGCTGCTGGGAAACGGCCTCCCCACGGACAGCTGCTGTGGTCTGGGGCTGGGGGCAGGGGGTCAAAGCTTGGGGGTCAGTGGACTGGAGCTGCCTGCTTGTTCTCAGGTCCCCACTGCTGGGCACAGACCACCCGCCCTCCCCCCTCCCCCAGAGTGACTCCAATGGGGTTTTCTTTTGGCTTCAACCTTCTCCACCTGAACTGGAGGTCCACAGTGCTCTCTCCTGGGGACCCTGACCACTGGGGTCCGTGACTCCTGATGTCCAAAGCCCGCCCACATCAGTGCTTAGTTTGGCCTGTCCTAGAAACTGGAAAGGACATACCCCTCCCCCACTCCATCGCTGATGCAAGTTATAACTCAGGGTCTCTTCCCTCCAAAATGACTTCCACTTTGTTGGCCACACCCTAGGTCACCCCCCCAGGACAGGAGCAAATCAATGCTTTTCATGAAAAGGAACCCAGATCCTGTCCTGCTCCCTCCTTCTCCCCGAGAGGCCTGAGCGTATCACTTCCTGTGTGCAAAGGCACGCGTGTGGCCCTCTGCAGAGTCCCCTCACGATAGTGTCAGGAAGGGAGATGTCCTGGCCCAGGACCCTGTCACATGGAGAGGAGCTGCTCGAAGAGGGGGTGCAGTGCCCTCACCAGGTTGGAGGGGTCAATAGGGTTCTGGCAGGCTGTGCAGGCAGGGCAGGGGCAGCCACAGAGAACACTACTGTGTTGTTTGCACCCAAAGCACATTACTGCCCCCAGAATCAGGGCCGGCGAAGGCATGGTCCAGGCATCCCTAAACTACCGCCCGCAGGCCGCATGAGGCCCCGTGAGGCCATTTATCTGACCCCCCGCCACACTTCCGGAAGGGGCACCTCTTTCATTGGTGGTCAGTGAGAGGAGCACTGTATGTGGCGGCCCTCCAACCGTCTGAGGGACAGTGAACTGGCCCTGTGTAAAAAGTTTGGGGAACCCTGGTCCAGACCCTAGTCACACCCGAATACTGCTCCTTCCACTTATTCGAGGGGACTCTGCATGAGCCCCCAGACATCCTCTTGAACTGGTGACAAAAGGCAGTCAAGGGACCAGCTGTCCAGTTGCAGGAGCTCTGGGAGGTTTGTGGTCAGGATGCTTTGGGTGGGTCCCTGTGCCCATGTGAGTTACGTATGGGCACAGCAGTGCCATAGCCGGCCAGAGTCCAGAGAGCAGCGTCGTTCACGAAACTAGCCCACAGCACCCTGGCCACCCATAGGTCCACTGTCCACGCCAAAACACTTTTAGTAAAACGAGTTTATTCAGAAAAGGCCTCGGCACCAGACTAAGAAAATGAATCCCACTCCTACCCCCAGGCCCTTCAGGGCCAATTTACAAAGACGGGGTCAGTGGCGGAAGAGGGGAGGGAAGCAGCCGATGATGTCGAGGTAAGGATTCTGGAATCCTTGGCCTTCCCAGGGGGACCTGTGCTTCCAGCAGCCGCAGTAACCACCAGGGAGAGGCCAGTGCTGAAGGGTGCTGAGAAGAGCTGGCCACCCGCTCCCCAGCACAGGGCCAGGCCAGGACGCCCGCTGGAATCCAGATGCCTAAGGCGTTTGGGGCTTGGCCTCCAGCACCGCCTCCGCAGGCTCCGCCTTCTCCTCCGGGGCAGGTTCTGCAGGGGCTGCGCTCCTGGGGGCACCCTGCTCAGGCGACCCCTGGCCTCCTGCCTGCCCCTCCTGCTTCCCGTTCTCCCTCACTCCTGCCTCGGGGCCCTCTGAGGGGGCCGGCATCTGGTCCACCTTCCTCCGCTTCCTCACCTCGTCGTCGGCCTCCCTGGCCTCCGGGGACGGGGCACAGGGCTGCTCTGTCTCCCCCGGGTCCTGGCTGCCCATCTCCTGCGTCCCCGCCCCGAGGCTGCCCTGGCTGAGGGCGCAGCCCTCCAGGTTCAAGGCGATCTTCTCTACCTCCGAGGCGCTCTGGGAGCCCGGCTCCCCCTGGGCCTGCTCCCGCAGGTTCACCTCCAGCTTCCTCTTCTTGCTCTCCTGGGGGCTCGAAGACTCCGGCCCCTCCTCCCCCTGGCTCCCGACCTCCTCTCCCCGATCCCTCTCCTGCGCTTCCTTCTCTCGGGTTCCCTTCTCCTGGGGCTCGTCGCTGAGCAGCTGGGGCTCGGCAGTCACACAGTCCCCGCCCTCGGGAAGGGGGTCCCCGGGGCTCTCCTTCCCCTCGGCCAGCCTGGGCCCCGCCTGCGCGGGCGCGCGGGGCGGCGAGCGCAGCCTGAGCCTCCGCAGCCGGCCGGGGGGCCCCCAGACGAACTTGCTGCGCGGCCGGAAGTGCTCCCAAGCGAAGCGCAGCAGCGCGCGGCGCTGGCGCCGGCAGCGCACGGTGAACACGAAGTAGTCCAGCGCGCTCTGCCGCACGCCCAGCAGCTCCCGGCGCACCAGCGTCTCTTCCAGGAAGAAGCGGACCAGCGGCGCCTGGTAGCGCTCCAAGCCCAGCTCGCCCAGCGACTTGAGGATGCGCGTGATGCGGAGGTTGTTGTGGCTGTGCCTGGGGGGCGGGGTGGGGAGAGGGCGCTGGGGGGCGATTCTCCGCCGGGGCCTCCCCCGTCCTCCCGCACCTCCGGACCTCTGGGAGCCTGGGGTGGGCGGGGATGGTGGTGCGTCCTCTATCCTCCCCTCTATCCTCCGCTCCCTTGGACCCACGGCACACCCCCTGCCCCCACAGAGCTGGGGGAGGGTCGGAGGGGCTCCTGTATGTTGTGCCAGGAGCAGATTCACCCCTTGCGTCTCCTCCCGACAGTGCTTCTCAATGGGGGCTTGGCGACCCAGCCCAGTGGGCCGCCTGACCCACAGCCACGTGGGTAGCAGAAGACAGCTAAGAAGCCACACTGACAAGTGGGACCTTCGTTAGCACACCCCCCCCCCCCATCAGGTAGAGACCACCCCCACCCTGCAAGCAAGAAGGGTGCTCAGAGCCTCAGTCACTTGCTGCTCCCTCCGCAGAAATGCTCCGCGGACACTTGCCCGAAACCTAGCTCCGCCCCCTCCTCAACCTGAGTCCTGAGACCTGCTTGCCGCTCAGCCGTGGGGGCTCCAGCCCTGGGCGGGCGGTTCTCACCGGTTGAGGTTTTGGAAGCGCTTCCGGTAGTTCTGTGCACGGCGCACCCTGCCCGTGTCTCGGTCCTCGAGCTCGATCCCGTAGAACCCCAGCATGAGCTCATAGGCCTGGACGAACCGCGCGCTGGCCTCCTTGCAGCTTTTAAACGCCTGGAAAGCAGCTGAGGCTAGCCCGCGCTCAGGGGCCGCCTCCCTCCGGCCTGATTCATCTCAAGACCTGACCTCGGGCTTTCAGGGTGAAGGAACCCTGAGACTCCTTGTAACTGTCTCTTTACTTGGAGTGTTGCTACCAGCTCGCAGGGCCTGACGTGTCCATTTTAGTTCTGAGAGGAATTCCCTGAGCTGCTGGTGAAAGCTTAGGGGGCTCCCAGGGCCGGCTCGGGGCAGAAAATGCCCACCGTCTCCTCGGACCACGTCACACCTCCCAAGATGCTCTGTGGCTCCCCACTGCCGGTCCTTTGGGGGGACTGGAATCCTGCTCCGGCCCCAACCACTGGGGGACACAGGCTAGCTGCTGCCTGGACGCCCACAGCAGAGGTCTGTGAGGGGCGCGCAGGGCGGGGGCAAGGACCACTTTAGAGGGAAGGTAATTGGAGGGGTCTCCCGGCTCCCACACCGCCCGCGGCTCACCTCGATCTCCCGCTGCGTGAGGGGCTTGGCGTGCCAGTTCACCCCTAGCTCCCGCAGAGGAAACAGCCTGCGGGAGAAGAGACAGCAGAGGCCCCGTTAGTGGCAGACTTGGGCTCCCAACCACACGGGCACACGCCGGCTGGGCAGCCTGGGGTGGCTCACCACCCTCTCTGGGCTTACCACTCAGTCCCCGGAGGGGCCAGCTGGACTCACACAATGAAGTCCAGAGGACAGGGAGGGTGTCACGGGCCAGGGCACAGGACGTGTGTGTGTGGCCCACAGGACTCTCAGTGTGCGTGTGCAGCAGCAAGGGTGACCAGCTAGTCATTTACCCCATGGTGGCTGGCTGTCCCTTCTGTTTAGTTCTTTTGACATCATTGACGCTGAGAGTTATTCCTGTGATACCCTGTGTGTATGACAGGCTCCCTGTGAGCTGTCCTCACAGACACATTGTGGGTCCTGGCCAGGTGGCTCAGTGGATAGAGCACTGCCCCGAGGCACTGAGGTCACAGATTTGACCTGTGGTCAGGGCACATATGAGAAGCAACCGATGAGAACACAACTAAATGGAACAACTAGTTGGTGCTTCTGTGTCTCTGTGTGTCTGTCCCTCAAACCAACGGGGAAAGAAAAAAAGGACACTGTGTGAGGGCATTGGTGAGGGTCACCTCAAGCCAGTTAGCAGCCTGCCACACAGGACAGGACAACCGCTGCCGCTGGGGCTCACGAGGCTGCTGCCCTTCCTGTCCTCCCTGTGCGGCTGCACCTCCCCGCTGGCCACAGGAGCTGTTCACGGCTAAGGAACCCCAGTCCGTGGGCCGGGCCGGGTCATCCCCCAACTGCTGAACCCACAGAGCCCTGCACTAAGTACCACGCGTGGCTTCAGAAAGGACCCAGCCTGCCTGTTCCATTAGCATCGGGCCTCGAGGAAGAGGCTGGCCGGAGCCAGGCCCCCCGAGCTCCACCTCTCCCCCAGAGCCGGCTCTCCGCTCACCACTGGATGTAGGAATGGTTGTCCTCCAGGAGGTCATAGTCTTCCCTCCAGTTCTGAAGAATGTCCTCAATGAAGCAGCCTAGGGTCCATCCACATGGGGACAAGTCAGAGGGGACCTGTTCAGAGCCCCATCTCCCCTCCTTCCCCTCCTTCCTTTGTTGAGGACCTCGGGGCTCTGCCGCTTTGAGTTGTATGTCCTGCGGTTCTAACCCCACAACTCAGACCCTCGGCCCCCCTGCAGCCTGGAACCGGGGAACCCCGTTGCTGACTGAGGGCAGAACCCAGGGAGATGAATACACCCCAGGGAGGGGCAAGTGGATCCAGACCTGCACCTGTCATTGCAGGAAGGGTCCTCACAGCCCCCCAACCACGGCTTGTCCGCAGGGTTCTGCCTCACCCAGAACCACCCCAGAGCCTGGCCCCTGCTGGACGGCCACTGCTTCTGCAAAGGGCCAGACAGTGAATACTTGAGGCTGTGTGGCCACATGGCCTCTGCAGCAGGGACCCTGCGTCCTGGGGAAAACAGCCGCAGACCACGGGTTCAATAAAACACCACTCGTGGACACGGACATCTGAGTTTCATGTCATTTTCAGGTCACACGGTATATTCTACCTTAAGTTTTTTCCAATCAATTAAAAATGTAAACACTACACTTACTTATTGGTTGACATATGTGGCTTTCCCAGGACAGAGGCCTCAGGGCCTGCAAAGCCACCACATTCACTGCCTGGCCCATCACTGTGACTCTGCCTGCCCAGTCCCAGCTGCAGGCTGGGGCCCTGGCCCTCAGCAGCCTCCAGGGGGTGTTGTGGGGCTGGCTGCCTGCAAGCCACAGCCCCCCGTGCAGCGGACCCAGTCCCAGCGAGAGAGGCAGGGAGAGAGGAGAGGGGACACCCCAGCAGGACGGAGCTGCGGGCAGCAACGGGACACCCACCGTTGGGCAGGAACCGGATCTCGTTTCTGTAGAAGCTCAGGTTCGGCATATCTCCGTTGCCGTCCCGTTCTGTCAAATCCTGAAGAGCCAGAGAGAGAAAGAGTGCCAGTTGGGGACATCATTGGAAACAGGCTGCCTCACTGGGTCCTTCAGACTACAGCGTTCCCGGGGGAGGGGTGTGTGTATCTGGTCTCAGCCAAAAAACTTCCAGACACCCTGAAGGATGGCGAAGACCCCAGGTACCCAGTCTGGGCTCCTTGCCCCGAGGATCAGAATCTGCCTCTGACCACCACCTCCTCCTCACCAATGTAGGCCAGTGCTGAGGAGTCCCCTCACTGGTACCCAGAGGCACCCGAGGGTTGCCCGAGACTCACAGGTGCAGAGGGCAGGGGCTGAGGACATGGGGACACCACCGCGGTGGGTGGCGGTCTGGGGCCTCGTGTGGATGCGACAAAAGCTGGCATTGTGATTGCCTTGTAAAGGCGACGAGCCAAGGGACACATCGTCCACTGGCCTCTTCGGGGGGCAGCGGGCGGGTTTTGCCCACCCTGGGGGGCTGCTTCAGTGACAGGGAGCTACGTACCGGGTAGTGGTGCCGGTACCTGCACGTGTCCCGCATGGCTCGCCAGTTTCGGGACACTGTCATCCTAGACTGGAGAAAGAAGGGAGCAGATGAGACCCCACCGGGGACCCTCCCCCTCCTAGAGGCTTGCCAGCAAGCAGGACCCACTCCCTGTGAGCTCCAGTCCTGGCGAGGGCAGTGAGGACCTCCATCAGATGTCAACACTACCAGTGGGGCCAAGAGGGGCACCTGCTCAGCCCTCAGGACCCTCAGACCCACGTGAACATCCTTGGGGTGCAGCCTTCCACACCCCAGTTTCACCTCCTGCTCCCCTCAGCCAGTTTTATTTCTCCAGGAAACCCCGCCTGCCCTAGCACTTCCTCCTTGTGCTGTCTTCTAAGTTGTCACCAGGCTGGTGTCCCCACGGACAATGGCCTTGCTACTTATAGCCCCAGGAGGGGCCCCAAACTCATGCTGCAGGATCTGATGAAGAAACGAATGACCAAGGCCCAGGGAGCCCGTCCCATCCTGCCCAACCCCCCTGCTCAGTGGCCAGACCCTGTATCTCCCGGCCACCAGCCCCACGGAGTTGGGGGTGGGGGACTTCTCCGCAACAAGTCAGAGGCTCTTCACTGCCCTCTCAACCTCTGCAGCCCTGTCTCTACAGGCCAAGAACTCTGGGGTCCCAGGAAGGGTGTGAGGTGGGTGACTGGGGACTAGTACGCTTGGTAAGTGCAGCCTGAACTACCTTGTGACAAGGGTAGGGGGCACAGGGCGGGGCGGAGACTACCTGTCAGACTGAGGCTGGGTGAGGGCGAGGGGCCCGGGCAGAGACAGCCCCTGGGCACAACAGGAGGGAACAGCTCATCCTGGGAAACACCTGGGTCCCAGGACCCTGGAAGGAGTGCTGGAGGGGATTAGGGGGCCAGGCTTACCACCGTGCCCCCTGGCTTGACCCCCTCCTTCACCAACCTATAAGACCCCTCCATGGTCTAAGCTCCAGTCCGGGGCTGGAGCTGCCCCTCTGCCTGATTTCAAACCAGGACTCGCTGGCAAGAGTCTCTCCTACAAGCCAAGGGCCAGGAAACAAAACTGAAACTTGGCAGAAGTGGCTCCCACTTCTCTGTCAGGGCCACAGGGAGCACCGTGGGAGTCCTTGGGGGAAGGGAAGGAGACAGGGAAGAAGTCAGAGGTCCGTGGGCCTCCCACAGGGTAACCAAGGTGCCAGAGCATGCCGTCTGGAACTGTGGGAGGGCAGCATCCTCTCACCTAATCCTTGCCACACCTGCCGGTCCCTGCTGGGGAATTCCTGCCCTGCGACCCCAGACCCGTGACCCTGACCACTGCTGGGCCAGCTTCCCCAAAGAGCTCGTCCCTGCCCAAACACTGGGTGTGCTGAGGTCGCTGGCCTTGCAGGCAGGCCCCGGAACCAGCCTCTCAGAGTCCCCTCACTGACCACTTCAAGACATTGACACAGACACCTGAAAACCAGTGCTCCACTCAGCTCTGGGGAGACTCCATCCCAGGGGACCACACAGAAGGATTCAAGATTCACTAGACATGCTGCCCTGCCAGGACACCGTCATCCACCAGCAACTGGGACAAAAGGTGACGGTCACCATTCTGGGTACCATTCCTCCCCAACTCCTGGGACCCCAGCCGGGACGATGGCACCCACACCCCACCCCACCCCAGTGAGTGCTAGCTAGTAACCCCTGCTAACTGACAAGCAATCAAGATAAATAACCAGTGGCAACAAAAGTAACCAGTGGTAACAAGTAACCAAAAGTAACTGTTAGGGCCAGTGGTCCTGGCTCAGGCAAGTGACATAAACGCAGCCTCCAAGGACACTTCCAAGAGGGTGGGTGCTGCACCCAGTGAGGAACAGCAGGGCAGAAGCAGATGGGGGGCTCACGGCCTGGGTGGGCATGGAGGGGAGTCTCGGGTGGTGGGCAACAGGGCCAGGTGCTCCCTGAGGGGTGCCAGGAGGTTGAGAGGCTGGCAGGGGGCAGTGGAGGTGGCCGGCACAGAGGCCTGGGACATAGAGGGCAGAGCCACAGGCCTGGAGGTGGGTGCCGCGGAGAGGGGGGGTCAAGGATGTGCGGTGCTGGTGGGGGCATCCGTTTGAAGAAATGTCACCGCTACACAGATTCAGTCCTAAGCCATTGGTTTTAGGACGGCCCTGGACCTCCGTGGAAGGTCCCAGCCAGGGCTGGGGGGCCGAGCAGGGGCAGATCGCAGGGCGTGTGTCTGTCTGATTATGGGGGGCGGGGCACGAGAAGGCCAAGGGTCGGAAAAGGAGGGGAGGGAGTCGGGCCCCGAGCTCCAAGAGGCGCCTACGCGGCGATCGGGGGTGGGAGTGGGGGAAGGGGACGGTTTCCCCGGGGCAGGGCCTCGCCCCCGTCCCGCGGCGGCCTCCCGGGGCTGCACCTGCAGCAAGCCGGGCCGCGCCTCCTCGTCCTCGTCCTCCGCGTCTCCCGCGTCCCCCGGGGCGCCGGCCTCGCCATCGTCGTCGCCCGCGGAGCTCGGGCCGTCGCCGTCCTCCTCCTCCTCCTCTTCCTCCTCCTCCTCCTCGGCGTCCTCCCAGGTCGAGTCGCAGTCGGGATCGTCCATGCTCGGGCGGCGGCGGCGGCGGCAGCGGCAGGGACCGCGCTCCGCCGGAAGCGAGAGCAGCGCCGGGAGGAAGCGCGGGGGGCGGGGCGCGGCTGCTGGCCACGCCCCGGAAGGACGTGCGGTGGGCGGGACCCCGCGGGCCCGGGACGTCCGCCTTGTCGGGCGCCGCCGCACCACGTGCCAACCGGGGGTTTCTCTCCGGGAAGGAGGCTCTGGCCGGATATTTAACTGGTTAGAGCGCCACCCCTGAATCTGCAAAGGTTACGGGTTCGATTCCCGGTCAGGGCACAGGCTGAAACGGACTAGTGTTTCCGTCTATTTCTCTCCCCACTTTCCCGCTATAAAAATTAAAAATAAGTAAGTAAATAAATAAAATAATAATTAAAAAAGAATGGCTTCTGGAGGTTGTCTATAGAGGGTGTCTGCCTCCCTAGAATCCCTCTCAGATCACCCACCCGCACCCCAGAGAGTTCCCCCAAAGTTCTCCCTTCCGAGGATGCCCCACCCTGGAGGGATGCCCCCAGGAGGCTGCTGCCTGGAACGTGCCCTCCCAGATGAATGTTCCCCAGGATGGTGCCCCCCCTACCCACCACAGGAATCCTTGGGAAGTGTGAGCAGGGGTGCTTGGGGGCACTATCTGCCTCCAGCTCCCTCAGACTATGGGCAGGACTCATCTTCGGAGGACCTGTGTCCCCCCACAGCCGTTCACAGGGGGTAGCAGGAGAGCCGCTGAGAGGCAGCACTGATGGAGCAGGGGTGTCGCAGGGCTGGTCAGCAAGGCCCACACCAGTTAAGCGGCCCCTTCAGGACCTCTCTGGAGGCTGAGAGGTGGCAGATTTTCGGTGGCTGAAAATTACTTGCAGCTGCAGTTTTCTTTGCGACGGCGGGTCCCTTACATAACGTCTGCCTCTGACATCTGCTGGGTGACACGCAGGCTCCAGCAGCATGAGTGACTCACCCCTTGAAATGAAAATTAGGAGCGACCACCCCAGGTAAAATTCATCTTCTGTAGCTACTATACCACTTTATTATTATTATTTTTTAAATGCTAAAACCCAGCTCTGGCTTTTAGATTTGGCCTCAAGGAGAGCTGCCTATGGGGGCCAATAGGAGAAGGCCACAGCCTGGCCCCAGGGGGACCCTGACTTCCTGACTCTGCCAGCCAGCTAACAGGCTTTTAGGTAACTAACCTGTGTCTGGGAATGGCAACACTCCCTGTACTGTGCAGCTGGTGGCAGCCGTGAGCCGGACAGAGGCTTCCGATCCTGGCTGTGAGTACGTGGAAGGCTTGCCTCAGTGCTGTTGCCGATGGCTAGTTGCTGCGCTGACCCTCATTAACTCTCCGGGCACAGTCTCCCCTTGCTGGAACCTGTGTATGCACACCTCCCTTCCCTTCCCTTCCCTTCCCTTCCCTTCCCTTCCCTTCCCTTCCCTTCCCTTCCCTTCCCTTCCCTTCCCTTCCCTCTTTGTGTATGCACACCTTACTTTCTTCCCTCCCCTCCCTTCCCCTCCCCTCCTCTTTCCTTCCTTCTCCTAGCGAGCAAGAAAGACAGGAAGGGAGAGAGATGAGAAGCATCGACTTGTAGTTGCGGAACTTTAGTTGTTCATTGATTGCTTCTCATACGTGTCTTGACCGGGGGTGGGGGAGTTCCAGCCAAGCCAGTGACCCCTCGCTCAAGTCAGCAACTGTGGGGTCCTGTCTGTGATCACACGCTCAAGGCAGCGACCCCGCACTCAAGCTGGGTGAGCCTGTGCTCAAGCTGGCAACCTCAGGGTTTCAAACCTGGGTCCTCAGCACCCCAGGTCAACACTCTATCCACACCTCACTTTTTTTTTTTTTTTTAATATATATATATATTTTTTTTATTTATTCATTTTTTTAGAGAGGAGAGGGAGAGACAGAGAGAGAGAGAGAGAAGGGGGAGGAGCTGGAAGCATCAACTCCCATATGTGCCTTGACCAGGCAAGCCCAGGGTTTTGAACCGGTGACCTCAGCATTTCCAGGTCGACGCTTTATCCACTGTGCCACCACAGGTCAGGCCACACCTCACTTTTTAAAAGGACAGTGGTGACTCCCCCAAAGGTCTGGAGGTCTGGGCATTTTTGCAAGGTGTCTGCTACCAATAGCCAGGGTAAATTTCCCACAGAGTGAGGCCAAATCACTGAGGGTCGTGGCCATGGGCCTCACCTCATTAGTAGATATGCAGCTGGCCTTGGAGACCCTTGGCTGTGACACCCAAGTAGATGGAAATGTTGAGTGCTGGGGCCATGGGCCATTCAGGATTGGCTGATCTGGGAGCTCTTGGGTGGGTAGGTTCCACCCCTCCTCTGCCGCAAAATACAAAGAGGAGGGAGTCAGAGGGTACCCTGGCTTCACCACCCCAGCCCAGCAAACAGCCTGCCCACTGCTGCCTGCTGCCCACTGCTGCCCGCTGCCCGCTGCTGCCCGCTGCCCACTGCTGCCCGCTGCTGCCCGCTGCCCACTGCCCACTGCTGCCTGCTGCCCGCTGCCCGCTGCTCACTGCTGCCCGCTGCCCGCTGCCCACTGCTGCCCGCTGCTGCCCGCTGCCCACTGCCCACTGCTGCCTGCTGCCCGCTGCCCACTGCTCACTGCTGCCCGCTGCCTGCTGCTGCCCGCTGCTGCCTGCTGCCCACTGCTGCCCACTGCCCACTGCCCACTGCTGCCTGCTGCCCGCTGCTCACTGCTGCCCGCTGCCCGCTGCTGCCCGCTGCCCGCTGCTGCCCGCTGCCCGCTGCCCACTGCTGCCCGCTGCTGCCCGCTGCCCACTGCTGCCTGCTGCCCGCTGCTCACTGCTGCCCGCTGCTGCCCGCTGCCCACTGCTGCCTGCTGCCCGCTGCTGCCCACTGCCCACTGCTGCCTGCTGCCCGCTGCTGCCCGCTGCCCAGTGCTGCCCGCTGCCCGTTGCTCACTGCTGCCTGCTGCCCGCTGCCCGCTGCTCACTGCTGCCCGCTGCCCGCTGCCCACTGCTGCCTGCTGCCCGCTGCTGCCCACTGCCCACTGCTGCCTGCTGCCCGCTGCTGCCTGCTGCCCACTGCTGCCCACTGCCCGGGCCAGGACTGCAGACCTCTTTTCTGTCACACCCAATCGCCCCTTTAGATGCCCTGTGTGTGGTGTACACAGAGCTCAGAGCGGGTGGTGATCCTGGACCCCGGGTTCTGCTGCGGGAACAAGCAGGGGGCTCTGGAGACGCCCACTGTGGGCTCAGCACTCTAGGCGGCTCACTGCCCAGGGTGTGTGTGTAGCACCAGCGTCACACCCACAGGCCCTCACACACGCTGACACATGTGCTTGGCCACACACCAGCAGTCGGCTGTGTGCCCAGAGGTGGCGTGGCTTCCGCAAGGGCTCACATAGGGGTGGCTGAGGACTCAGGTTAGACCTGCTCTAACACTTTCCTCAGGCAAACATAGTTGCAGCCACGTTATTTGGCCAAGGTCCACCCATCCCCACTCAACCAGCCACACAGCAGACCCACTGCACCCACTGCTGTTCAGAACATGTTCAACAATTCTGGGGAGCCCATTGTCCCTCCGGACTCCCCATGGGGGGCTGGGCCAGAGCGGGGAGCATTGAGGCCACACCCACAGGCTTCCCACCCCAGGACACAGGTGATGCAGGAAAGGTGCTCAGGCCCCAGGGTCCTGGGCGCCAACGGCGGCTGGCTACAGAGGCTTCTCGTCTGAGGTCAACACTGAGTTGCGTAAGGACCACATCTCTCTGTGTTGCAGCTTCAGGCATCGGTTGGAGTCTCGGTGGCTCCTGCCCTTCAGCCCCACCCTCACTGCTTTCTTGTTCAGATAGTTTCCGGGTCACACGGTGGCTGCATCACACCCCCGTGTCACAGATCAGACCCCTAGGCTGAGAGACATCACGGGCCACAGACGCCTGTGAATCCGACCTGCATGGACCACATGGTAGACTGAGCGGAGACCCCATGAGCGGGTGAGGGCTGAGGGGCCCACCCAGGACCGAGGTGCTCAGCCAGTGCTGAGGACAGCAGCCCCCAAGGGCGCCAGGGCACAGGAAGTGGGGCCACATGCTCGCCTGCCGCCTTTCTCTTCAAAGGGCAGTAAAATGTTAAATAATTGAAATGAGGAAGCAGGTTGGACTTATGGACCAGGCTTTCCCTGCAGGTTTGGAGGTCCCTGAAGACGCTGTCTGGTGGGAGTTTCCTAGTGAGCCAGGCGAGGGGGGCCCCTCCTGCTCCGTGTGCCACCCCAGAGTGGTCTGCGTTCCGGCTGAGTGGACACTGAGTGGGGGTGGTGGACACCAGCAGTGGGAGGGAGGCCAGGTCCTCCCCATGTCAGTTCTAGAATTTTTTATTTTATTTTATTTATTAATTTTTAGAGAGGAGAGAGAGAGGGAGAGAGAGAAAGGGGGAGGAGCTGGAAGCATCAACTCCCATATGTGCCTTGACCAGGCAAGCCTGGGGTTTCGAACCGGCGACCTCAGCATTTCCAGGTCGACGCTTTATCCACTGCGCCACCACAGGTCAGGCAGTTCTAGAATTCTTAAAGGCAGACATCTGTTCTTTTCCCTTGAAGAGTCACGGCCCGCTCTGCTGCAAGAAAAGGTGACAGTCCCCCACCCCCGCCCCCGTACATCTGGGCAATGGGGGTGGTCTATGCTGCGCTTGGACCACAGATCTCATGTGACTTCATCTCAGAGGGAGAAACGCCAGGGGCAGGGGTGTGGGTGGAAGAGGCAGCCTGCGCCTCCACACTGGCCTCTCTAGGTTCCTGCTCTGCACAGCAGGGCGCCCTCCTTGACCAGGACGTGGGTCTTCTGCTGGAGACACCCCGCAGGGCCCCCAAGCCAGGGAGTGCGAGCCTCTGCTGCAGGTTCCAGCCCAGGGTGACGCCGGGACCAGCTGCTCAGGGGCAGCACAGGGTGCTCTGGGCCGCGCACAGCCGGCCTGCCGGGGAGCGGGGTGTCAGCGATGCCTTCAAGGCCCCCAAGTGACTGGCTGGGTGCCAGGCAGCCTCTGACCGGATGCTAGGTGGCTCTCCAGCACAGGGGCCCTGGCCTCGCCCGGGGGCTGCAGCGAGTTCCGACCTCAGCAGGCTCCCGGGTTGATGGTAACTCAGCGTCCCGTGTTCCTCAGGTCGGGCCGGGTGACCGGCCAGGAGGGAGGTCCTGGCTCTTGGTCACTTGGTGGACCTCTGCTATGCACAGGCGTGGTCACAAGCCCCGTGCGTGCAGCCATCCAGCAGGAAGGCAGCGCCAGCCCGGCCTTGTTTACTCCTCCAACACGTGTGCCAGGGCGTGTCCACTCACAGGCTGCACTCAGCACCTGCTACATTTGCACCTACATTGTATCAAGGGAGTCAAGTCCATCTAAAGGCAAACCTGTTTCAATCTCAGAAAAGTATAAACTTCCTACTGTAGCAAAAGGTAACTTATTCCGGTATGAAATCACAGGAGGCCAGGTTGCTTTTCTGTGCTTTAATCGTCCACAACAGCCCCCACTCCCCGCCCGCCCAGCGGCCGTCAGCCCGGCGGGCCTCCTCCCACTCACTCTTTTGGTCTGTTTGCAAGTTATTCAGTAATACAAAAATAACCACAAATTCTCTGTCTGGCTTATAAAAACTGAGCAAAAAGTATCTGAGGTCATTACCTTAGAACAAAACATCTCGGAAAAAATACAACACAGGTTTTTAACTTCTGCAGTATTTTTTTCATATAAAACACTAGTAAAATAGGCTTCTTAGAAATTAAATAGTGAAATATCAACCAAATTATATACATCGTTACAGTACAAGTGAACGAGGCCAAACATCCAGTTCTCAGGTGGTGATGGAGGGGCCGCCGTGTGTGGCTCTGGCCCTTCTCCTGAGGTCACAGTCCCTTGAGCGAGGGTCGGCAGATGGACAGAGGGACCGACAGGAAGACTGGTGCTGCTGGGAGGGCAGGGGACCACCGGCTTTCTGCGCATCACACCAGGCCTCCCGTCACACACGCTGCAGCCCCGTGCTGTTGACACAGCGAGCCGTGGGACCAACCACAAAGCACATTCTACACCTGAGCTGGCGACCCTGGTTTTTCCTGTCCACCTGAGCCCCCGATGGTGAGTGGGCGCTGTGGAGCCCCCAGGACCGGGGCAGGCAGCAGGGGCCTGGTGACTGTGCCGTGGGCTGCAGGCTGCCCCCTCCACAGAACGCCTACGTTCTGCGCCGCTTGGCGGCACTGGGGCTGGAGGGGTTGCTGTTGGCGGTCAGGACCTTGTCGGTGACGCGGCTGCGCTTGCGCTTGTCGGCCCCGTCCTTGGCCCCCAGGTCCGAGGAGTTCTTGTCTCTGTCTTTGCTGGACTTGTCTGTTGCTTTCCCCAAGCTTCCTGAGGATGAAAAAACTGGGAGACAAAATAATTTGGCTGAAAATAGAATATTCAGAGTTTTATTTCATTGTCCTGCTCAGTTAAAAAGTCCTGTATCGCCCTGGCCGGTTGGCTCAGTGGTAGAGCGTCAGCCTGGCGTGCAGAAGTCCCGGGTTCGATTCCCGGCCAGGGCACACAGGAGAAGCGCCCATCTGCTTCTCCACCCCTCCCCCTCTCCTTCCTCTCTGTCTCTCTCTTCCCCTCCCGCAGCCGAGGCTCCATTGGAGCAAAGATGGCCCGGGTGCTGAGGATGGCTCCTTGGCCTCTGCCCCAGGCGCTAGAGTGGCTCTGGTCAGGACAGAGCGACGCCCGGGAGGGGCAGAGCGTCACCCCCTGGTGGGCAGAGCATGGCCGCTGGTGGGCGTGCCGGGTGGATCCCGGTCGGGTGCATGCGGGAGTCTGTCTGACTGTCTCTCCTGTTTCCAGCTTCAGAAAAAAAAAAAAAAAAAGTCCTGTATGGTCTGACCAGGTGGTAGCGCAGTGGACAGAGCATCAGACTGGGATGCAGAGGACCCAGGTTCGAGACCCTGAGGTCGCCAGCTTGAGTGCAGGCTCATGTGGTTTGAGCAAAGCTCACCAGTTTGGACCCAAGGTCGCTGGCTTGAGCAAGGGGTTACTCAGTCTGCTGAAGGCCCACGGTCAAGGCACATATGAGAAAGCAATTAATGAACAACTAAGGTGTCGCCACGAAAAACCGATGATTGATGCTTCTCATCTCTCTCCGTTCCTGTCTGTCTGTCTCTGTCTATTCCTGTCTCTGACTCTCTCTCTGTCTCTGTAAAAAAAAAAAAAAAAGTCCTGTATCTATACACACAATGCTCTGAACCCACAAGCTTCTCCTGAGTTGGGGGCACCTGCCTGGCCCCCAGAGCGCCTGGACATGCCCACCAGGGGCGCCTGGCACCACACACTCAGGCTGCAGGACCTGCCCCAGCTGCCACTCACGCCCGCCCCGCAGGGCAGAGCAGCCTTGCTACTCGGGGTTTGTCCTGTGCTGAGCCCTCCTGCACTGCACGCTGGGGCCACCTGCCTGGGCCTGCCGGGTGCCCTGGTTGCCCTGTGGTTCATTCTCGGTCTTGGCCCCACGTACGAGGTCTGCGCCTGGTGAGGCTCCTGCCAGGCAGATGGAAGCTGCCTCTCAACTGCTGGGCCAGACAGCAGCTGTGGCTGCGACAGACCAGACACGCAGGCCGGGACCCGCGCTGCGCCCTGCGGGGAGGCCCTGCCGGGGCTGGGGGCTGTGTCCTCTGGGCCCCAGCGGAGGGGTGGGACGGCTCCCCACTCACCATCGTCGGCCCCATTGTGGGGGTCCATGTCTTCCTTCATTTCCTCCTTCATCTCCTCTTCAATGATCACTTTTCCTGTGGGGGGGACAGCTGATGTTTGCCCGAAGCCCACCCTGGGGTGACTCAGGCCAGGACTGCTCCTGAGGTGGGCGGCACACGAGGCCCTCGGTCCTGCAAGCAGCTGACCGTTCCTGAACACATCCTCCCCATCAGGGGGCCGAGCATCACAGGCCAGTGACCCCCTCTCTTCCCTGAGACTCAGGACCTCCACCCTGACACCACCCCCCTCGGCCTGCCTCCTGCCTTTCCTAATTCCCAAACCTGACCTCGCCCGAGTCTCACCTTCGCGAACTTCCTGGATGATTTCTTCTGGAAGGACGAAGTTCCTCTCTGGATTCGGGAATGGAAGAATCTCAGATTCATGCTGATGGCAAATAAGGTTGTTTTTTTTAAGAAATAAGAAGTTTTCTGTTTTGACTTTAGCAAGTGACTAAAAACGTATAAGCACCAACTCAGGAGCAGGGGCAGGAGCCACAACGCCAGGAAGGGGAAGAATGCTGGGCTAATGTAACCCAGGGTCCCCTCTGAAGCTGCCTCCTGCTGGCACACGCCCTCAGGGGCCAAAGGGGCAGCAGCTGTCCTGCACTCAGAGGGCAGGGACAGCCCAGCAGCCTGGACACTGCATGTGCTGGCTGGGAAAGCCACCCCACAGAAAGCAGGGGAGGAGAGCAGAGACGGCCTGTCAGGGTTCAGGGTTCCACTTGTCCTGCACGTCACCTGTGCCAGAAACGACACATCTCCAGACACACGAACACCGGACAGAGAAGGGGAGCTGGGAGGGGGGTCCTGGGAAACGGGCTTCCACCCGCCACTCCCTGTGGAGCCGCTGGTCACCTGTCTGCTAACAAGGCCCCAGAGCAGTGCTGGGGTCCAGGCAGTGGCGTCCCCAAGGTCTTGGCCAGACCCGGCAGAGTGAAAGGAAGAGAGGCTACTGTCCTGGGCTGACACCCCTGGCTGTGCCCGGCAGCTTTCTGCGGAGTGTCACGTGCTTCCTCCAACAGGTGTGTCTCAGAGCTGGCCACTCCCTCCCGCAGGTCACCAGGGCTCCCCCCACGACAGGGACCCCGCCCTACTCATCTCCACGTCCCACTTCTGGCCCCACCAGCCTGAAGTCAGGGTGCAGGAAGTACCTGGGGACCAGGTGACCCCACACATGACCGGCATGGGAACTCTGCTGAGCCGCTGGACAGGGACCTCCCAGAAGCCAGCCAGCCATGGCCCCCGTGTGAGGCCACCCCAGGAGGACCCTCTAGCTCAGCAGCTCGACCTCGAAGGGGCTGTGTGCAAACAGCAGCCAGTCCCAGGGCACAGCTGTCACCTTCATCCCATCTGCCCGTGACAAGGAGACGCACACGACTTGCCGGTCAGCAGGAAGCAAGGGGCAGCAGAGATCTGGGCAGAAGGCCGGGAGGGGGGGCGAGCCCCCTGCAGTGGGAGGCAGCACAGGCTCCCTGCCACCTCAACCCTGGTGCACGTCCTCCTCGGATCTGCTCCTCCTCTGCAGGGAACACCCACCTGCCCCTCTGCCCCTTGGGTACCTAGGTGACCCGGCTAGCTGGCAGTCCCATGAGACTTGGGACTCTGCCTGCCTGGTCCTCACAGAAGCCATCACATTCACCTTAACCTGACATTCGGTCACCTTCCTGCCTGGGGCACTTCTGGGACCTCCCATCAGACCAATGCTGGCGTGAGAGCCCCCTCCCTCGGCCGGGCTCCTGGGTCCTCTCCCTGGAGAGACCTTCACTGACCATCAGTCTGTAGCAGGTTCCACACAGGGAACCCCCTGCCCTCACTGGGTCTGTGCTTTCTGTAAAGCCCTCGGCACTGCCTTGTCTCAGGGCTGGCCCCACGGGGGACGGCAGGCTCTCTGAGGACAGGGCCTGCACAGACCTGCGGAGGCAGGAGCCCCGGCCCTGGGGGGCGGGGGAGGGCGGGGTCCAGCTCACCAGTGCTTGCATGTCATACATGGTGCTCAGGTGGTCCCAGATGACCTTGGATGGCACCTGCCTACCGATGTTCTGGCTGAACTTGTCCCTGATACAGATCATGTGAAAGTGCCGGTTCACACCTGCGGGAGGAAGGGGTCAGCCTGAGGGGAGGTAGAGGGCCGACAGAGCGGGCAGGGGTTGGGGTATGGGGGCAGAGGTGAGGGGAGAATGAGCCAGGTGCACTGGGGAGGGACAAAGATGAGGCAGATGTGGGGGTGCAGGAGGTGATGGGGTAGGACGGGGCAGGGGATGGGGGTGCAGGAGGGGCAGGGTCGGCGGGGGTGGGGTGCAGGATGGGACAGGGGATGGGGGTGCAGGAGGGGCAGCGTCGGCAGGGGTGGGGTACAGGATGGGACAGGGGATGGGGGTGCAGGAGGGGCAGGGTCGGCGGGGGTGGGGTGCAGGACGGGGCAGGGGATGGGGGTGCAGGAGGGGCAGGGTCGGCGGGGGTGGGGTGCAGGACGGGGCAGGGGATGGGGGTGCAGGAAGGGCAGCGTCGGCGGGGGTGGGGTACAGGATGGGACAGGGGATGGGGGTGCAGGAAGGGCAGCGTCGGCAGGGGTGGGGTACAGGATGGGGCAGGGGATGGGGGTGCAGGAAGGGCAGCGTCGGCAGGGGTGGGGTGCAGGACGGGGCAGGGGATGGGGGTGCAGGAGGGGCAGGGTCGGCGGGGGTGGGGTGCAGGACGGGGCAGGGGATGGGGGTGCAGGAAGGGCAGCGTCGGCAGGGGTGGGGTGCAGGACGGGGCAGGGGATGGGGGTGCAGGAGGGGCAGGGTAGGCGGGGGTGGGGTGCAGGACGGGGCAGGGGATGGGGGTGCAGGAAGGGCAGCGTCGGCAGGGGTGGGGTGCAGGACGGGGCAGGGGATGGGGGTGCAGGAGGGGCAGGGTCGGCGGGGGTGGGGTGCAGGACGGGGCAGGGGATGGGGGTGCAGGAAGGGCAGCGTCGGCAGGGGTGGGGTGCAGGACGGGGCAGGGGATGGGGGTGCAGGAGGGGCAGGGTCGGCGGGGGTGGGGTGCAGGATGGGACAGGGGATGGGGGTGCAGGAGGGGCAGGGTCGGCGGGGGTGGGGTGCAGGATGGGACAGGGGATGGGGGTGCAGGAGGGGCAGCGTCGGCGGGGGTGGGGTGCAGGACGGGGCAGGGAATGGGGGTGCAGGAGGGGCAGGGTAGGCGGGGGTGGGGTGCAGGACGGGGCAGGGGATGGGGGTGCAGGAAGGGCAGCGTCGGCAGGGGTGGGGTGCAGGACGGGGCAGGGGATGGGGGTGCAGGAGGGGCAGGGTCGGCGGGGGTGGGGTGCAGGACGGGGCTGGGGATGGGGGTGCAGGAAGGGCAGCGTCGGCAGGGGTGGGGTGCAGGACGGGGCAGGGGATGGGGGTGCAGGAGGGGCAGGGTCGGCGGGGGTGGGGTGCAGGATGGGACAGGGGATGGGGGTGCAGGAGGGGCAGCGTCGGCGGGGGTGGGTTGCAGGACAGGGCAGGGAATGGGGGTGCAGGAGGGGCAGCCGTAGGACGGGGCAGGGTCGGCGGGGGTGGGGTGCAGGACGGGGCAGGGGATGGGGGTGCAGGAGGCCCCCGCCCCGCGCGCGCCCCGGCCGTTGCCGGCTCACCCCGCCCCCACGCGAGTCCGCGGCACTCCGCTCACCGACGGGCTTGTGGCCCAGCATGGCGTGGAAGAGGCACACCTCCACCTCGGGGCTCCACACCACCGTCTCCTCCGCCGGGCTGGTGGCCGCCTCCCCGGGCCCCTTGTCGCCCGCCGCGCCCCCGCCGCCCACCTCAGCCTCCCCCATAGCCCGGTCGCTCAGCGACTAGCCCCCGGCGGGAGCGGGCGGGGCCACGAGCTCCGCGCAGGCGCACTCGCGGCGGCGCGCGCTCGGCGGGTGGGCGCTCGGGCTCGCGCGCGGCGCCGGCGCAGGCGCAGCGGCGGGCCGGTCCCGGCGCGCGCCCGCAGCGGCCCCTGGCGGTTTGGCCTTGCGGCGCCGCGCGGTCCGACCTCGCGGACCTCCGGAAATGGAGTCGATTAGGGGAAAGGGGTGGAAACGCTCTAGAGCAGGTTGCGGCGATCGCTGCACCCCTCTGGGTGAACCCCGTTGACTGCAAATGGCGGAATTGCAAATTACACCTCTATAAAGCGGTTAAGAAGAAAAAAAGACACAGGTCGCCGTCCATTCTACGAGTATGGGTTTTAAAGGGCTTCGATTGCCTCTGGCTGACCTCCGGCCTGAGCGCTGCACAGAAGGGCTACCGCGCACTGGGGAGGAGCCCGGGCCCAGCCGCCGGGGCCAGGGGCCTCCGGGATGACCAGCAGGCGGGCCCGTAAGGGTTAACCCGCGCTGCAGCGGGGGCAGGGCCGGCGCGAGGCCCCGGCGCGCGCTAACTGCAGGTCCGCACCGGGGCGTGGCCGGGGCGTGGCCGGCGCAGGACCGGGACGGGGCCCGGCGGAGGGTTGACCGCTGGTCTGCGCCCGGCCCGCAGCGGGAGCGGGGCAAGGGCGGAGTCTTGATCAGGGGCGGGGCCTCGGTGGTCGACTGTGAGGCAGCACCAATCAAGGCCTCCAGGGCCCCGCCCCACCTCGCAGAGGCCACGCCCACTCCCAGCAAAGGCCACGCCCCGAGGTGTCCGAGCCGGGGACGCGCTGGCAGTGCGCTCTTCGCGTCCCGCCGGGTGTAGACGCTCGGGCGGTGCTCCGGGCCCCTTCCTCTGCGGCCTGCCAGCTGGTGCGTCGGGCAAGGCGCGGAGCCTCTTGAGGCCTCAGTTTCCTCTTGCGCGCGGTGGGACCGGCAAGGGCGCTGAGACGGGGCTGTCCTGCCAGCCCGTCTGTCTGCTGGACGCTGCGGACACAGTTCGGGCTTCAAAGTACACAGCTGGAGCCGCACTGCTGGGCGCCATCCCTGGCCGGTGCAGGCTCTGGTCAGCCTCATCCGCGGGGACAGACAGCCCGGTGGACTCAAGCGGGATCAGCTCGCTGGGGCCTGAATCTCGGCTTCCCACGCGTGGAGGGCGCTGCCGGTGGGGCCAGTCCCGCAGCTCAGGGGCAGAGGACCACCAGCTGTCATGTGAGCCGAGGGGGCTGGGCGTTCTGACCCGGCCTGGCCTGTGCTCCTCTGCCCTGGCCCAGAGCGGGACTGGACTCAGTGGTGGCTGCCAGGCCGCGATGACGCACGGCCGCTTAGCACAGGCTCCTCACCCAGGAAGTGCTCAACAGAGGGTGGTCTCTCCGTTATTAATCTCCTTAGTGTGCCCTGGACCCCTCGGGGCCCCTGCTCCTCGGCCACGTTCGCTCTCCGCTCACCACCACCCCGTTCTTGCCCTTGTCCAGCGGAGAGCCTCCTCTCCAGGCACCTGGGGACCCACCACGCCCGGCCAGGTGGGGAGGCAAGGTTTCTGCTCGAGCACGGGGTTTGCAGCTCACACATCTCACCTCTAGGTGGCGTCTCCCACTCACTGTTTGGACCCAAATCGGGGCTCCTCAGAAACGTGCAGGCAGGAACCAAGTGAAGGTTTGTTCCCTTGCAGCCGGACCCACCCGAGGGTGGGTGCAGTTCTCGCATTTTGAGTTCTGGCAGGCCCGGGCTCTCCGAGCGTGTGCAGCCGGCCTTCACCAGCAAGCCCAGCATCAGCCAAGACACATGTGCACGTGTGTGCATGCAATGTCAGCACACACCCCAGCTGCCCTCTGCTGAGTCAGTCTGTGGGGGGGAGCACCGTTGTAAGCAGCCCTCCAGGGGCCTCGAGGCGAAGACCACGGTGGGAAATGCAACCCAACTACCTTCAACACTGCCCTCAAGTCGCCTGGCAGTGGACAAGGGGGCCAGGCTGAGCTTCCTTTTTTAAATCTTTTCATTTTCCAGTTATTTTGTGGAATAGCCTTCCAGGTCCTTGGGCACAGCCCTTTGTCATTAGCGCCAGGTCCTGCTGGACGGGCCTTTGTCCAGCTGGTAAATGGTGGCTGGGAGAGCCGATGGCCTCACTGAGACGGCAGGGACCAAGCCGAGAGAAGGGGCTGTTGGTTATTTTGTGCCAATGGCCATGACTGTTTCCCCCTTTGCATTGGGGAAACCAAGGCACAGGAATACTGGGTAACTCGTCCACTATGTGGGATGCCAGGACTGACCCAGTTCCTCCTCCCTCCATCCCATGGCCCCCCAGAGAGCCTGTGGACCAGTTTGCAGGAAGCCCCTTCTCCAGAAGGGGTGGCGCTGCTGAGGGTGGCGGAGATTAGGGTAAGGTACAGGAGCCTGCCAGGCAAGGGGGCCCTACTGCAGGCAGGGTGCTCTGTCCTCAGCGAGAGGGTGGCTCTCGGGTGTGACCATGCAGGCAACGTGGTCACAATGATGGGGACTTAGTCTCAGCTTCTTGGCTCAATGTGGCTCAGCCCCAGGGGCAAGGAGGAGACCCTTGGTTATCTAGAGGTTGGGGTTTTATTGATGCCAGCTTTGAAGACCCCTGCCCCCCAAGATGACTCTGAGCCAACTCCAGCAATACCCCTGTCTCAGAGATGCTCTCTCCCACTCCCCCACCCCACCCGTTCTAGTTATTAAAGATGAGGGCTTTTACACGCCCGTCCGAGGGTGGGCGTCAGCCTGGCTTCCCACTGTCATTCTCTTCTCCTTGGATCTCGCAGATCCCTGGCGCAATTACAACTTCAAAATGTCTCAAAATGCCACGGGGGCTACGCCTGGGTTCGTAATTGCTTCAGCCCTCAAGTCAGCTTCAAGGGGATTAACGAGGGCTGAATTTATTTTTAAGAGATGGAATCTTTCCCTATTAATTCAGTTTCTAAAGGCCAGCTCTGCTTTCTTGTGCACGGACAACAAAAGGAAGTGGTTCTTTGGGTCAGCATGGAGAACAGTGAATGCTCTCTTTGTAAAGGGCAGTCATTCTCTTCATAGGCAGGGAAAGTCATTCTGAAATAAAATTCCTCTGCCGTACACTTCCCCCGAGCCAGGTTTTGCAACATCCGTAGTGTCCTGCAGACCCCTTCCCCATCCATCCATTCATTCATCCACCCATCCAACCACACACTCACCCACCTACCCATCCATCCAGCCATCCACCCACCCATCCTCTCCAGCCTGTTGATATATGCCGGTGCCTGTGCAGAACTGCACCATCTGGGAGGTCGACCTGCTTTGCTCACCTCACCACAGCGTCCTGGTGGACGGTGCCAATATTCCCCTGTCCATGTGCCACGGTTTCCTCACCCACCCGACTCTCAGCCACTGAGAACCATTTCCTGTAAGAACTGACGCTTGGTTTCCCCACAGCCTTCCCTGTCCTACCTCCACCGCTGCCTCTGTGGGGCTTGGGGCTCCGCTGACCGCCAAATCGGAAAGCAGCTGTCATGAGGTGAGCCCAGGAAACTTTGCACAGTGGACACACAAGCCTAGCAAAGATGTTGGCCCAACGACGCCCCCTACGCTTTGACACAGCCTGCTCTGGGCCAGGCAGAGCCTCTAGAAGGGTCCCCGTGCACTGAGAAGTCGCCTGGAGCATTTTCCTGCAAAAACTCTTTCTCTTGATTTGAGTAAGAAATGGACCTGGAATGTTCAGCCCATCTGAGTACAAACCAAGTCACTGAAGGAGCGGGCCTGTGTCACAGCTGGATGCTGGGGTTACAAAGGTCCCTTCTGAGACAGCCGAAGGCTTGGCAGAGGCAGTGACCAGAGCAAGTGTGCACTGGTGGGCCCGCAGTCACAGCAGGCAACGGTGGGAGGGAGGGGTGAGGCGTGGATCCCAGCTGGGGGCACACCAGGCTGGAATGCGTGTCCCTGTGTTCTGCAGTTTGTGTCCACTCACCGCTGACCATGCTGTCCCCAGGCCAGTGCCACCCTACAGCTTCTTCCTTGAGAGCAGCACTCAGAATGCCATGGACAGCCTGACCAGGTGGTGGCGCAGCAGATAGAGCGTCGGACTGGGATGCAGAGGACCCAGGTTCAAGACCCCGAGGTCACCAGCTTGAGTGCAGGCTCATCTGGTTTGAGCAAAAACTCACCAGCTTGGACCCAAGGTCGCTGGCTTGAGCAAGGGGTTACTCGGTCGGCTGTAGCCCCACGGTCAAGGCACATATGAGAAAGCAATCAATGAACAACTAAGGTGATGCTTCTCATCTCTCTCTGTTCCTGTCTGTCTGTCTCTATCTATCCCTCTCTCTGACTCTCTCTCTGTCTCTGTAAAAAAAAAAAAAAAAAAAAAAAAAAAAAAAAAAAAAAGAAAGAATGACTGCAGGACCACGCTGTTCAGGAGCTCAGAGCTGTCTACTCCCTGCTGCAGTCAGGGAGCCGGGGCCCCTGCCCCACCTCACGGTGGCCTCCCACTCAGATCCACGATGCACCCTGCTCAGAACAAAGCCGGTGATGGTCGCAGAACTCCCAGCCTCAGACGGCACCTGCAGGCTGGACCCTGGGCGTTCCTGGCATTGCTGAGCCAGTGCCCCTGTCCTGTGGATGGTGACCGTATGCCGCTGGACCACGGGAGGGGTTGAGCTCAGATCTCACTGGAGTTTATCCTCCTCTGCATGAGTGCAGAGTCACACATGCAGGGATAGCAACTCAAAGCTTTCTTTTTTTAAAAAAAAATTAACTTTAATGGGGCGACATTGATAAATCAGGGTACATATGTTCAGAGAAAACATCTCCAGGTTATTTTGACATTTGATTATGTTGCATACCCATCACCCAAAGTCAGATTGTCTTCTGTCACCTTCTATCTGGTTTTCTTTATGCCTTTCCCCCCCTTCCCCCCTCCCCGGTAACCACCACCTTCTTGTCCATGTCTCTGAGTCTCATTTTTATGTCCCACCTATGTATGGAATCATATAGTTCTTAGTTTTTTCTGATTTACTTATTTCACTCAGTATAATGTTATCAAGGTCCATCCATGTTGTTGTAAATGATCTGATGTCATCATTTCTTATTCCATTGTATATATGTACCACTGCCTTTTAATTCGCTCGTTCACTGACGGACACTTGGGCTGTTTCCAGATCTTCGCTATTGTGAACAATGCTGCTATAAACATGGGGGTGCATTTCTGCTATAAACATGGGGGTGCATTTCTCCTTTTGGAACTGTGCTACGGTGTTCTTGGGGTATATTCCTAAAAGTGGGACAGCTGGGTCAAAAGGCAGTTTGATTTTTAATTTTTTGAGGAATCTCCATACTGTTTTCCACAGTGGCTGCACCAGTCTGCATTCCCACCAGCAGTGCAGGAGGGTTCCCTTTTCTCCAAGTCCTCGCCAGCACTTATTTCAAAGCTTTCTTAATAGCTAAAGCCTGTGAAAAGCACACCGGCTTGAATTGATAGGGCAATAGGGACCAGGAGCTGTAGCAGCAGATACTGTATCGATTTCCCACTGCCGCTGCAACAAATTACCACAGTGTAGCAGTTTCTTTCTTTTTTTTTTTTTTAATAAGTATTATGTTTCTTTTTTTTAATTTTTTTTTTTTTTTTTTTTTTTTTTTACAGAGACAGAGGGAGAGTCAGATAGAGGGATAGACAGGGACAAACAGGAACGGAGAGAGATGAGAAGCATCAATCATCAGTTTTTCGTTGCGACACCTTAGTTGTTCATTGATTGCTTTCTCATATGTGCCATGACCGCGGGCCTTCAGCAGACTGAGTAACCCCCCTGCTCGAGCCAGTGACCTTGGGTCCATGCTAGTGAGCTTTTTGCTCAAGCCAGATGAGCCCGCGCTCAAGCTGGCAACCCCAGGGTCTCGACCCTGGGTCTTTCCGCATCTCAGTCGGACGCTCTATCCACTGCGCCACCGCCTGGTCAGGCAGTGTAGCAGTTCCCACCGCAGCTCTGACTGTCTCATCGGGTAGCTCAGAGGGTGGCAGGCAGTTCAGCCCGGTGCAGTCCTTCTGACACCTTGAGAACCTCTGACTTCCCCTCTGGCTCCGGAGACCCCTGAGAAATTTCTCTGCTTTTAACTGTTCATATGACTTCATTGGGCCCACCTGGACACCCTTCTGACCTTCACACTTGTGGCCTTAGTCACATCTGCCACATCCCTTTGCCCTGTCACCTAACAGGACATGTCTCCCAGGCTCCCAGGATCGGGGCGTGGACCTCGCCTCTACGGGCACTGAGCTGCCTTCCTAGTAACAGGGCAGCTCCGGGGATGTGGAAGAGGGCCCGGGGCTAACAGAAGGGCTGCCGTCCACCCTTGTCCCTGTGCCCATGGTGTGTCCCTCCCCAGGACAGGACGCCCTCCTCCTGGGGCTGCCTCTGAGGAGGTACTCAGGGGGTGGGGTGGGTCCCAGCATATCAACTTCACCCCTCTTTTTTTTTTTTTTCTGCATTTTTCTGAAGCTGGAAACGGGGAGGCAGTCAGACAGACTCCTGCATGTGCCCGACCGGGATCCACCCGGCACGTCCACCAGGGGGCGACGCTCTGCCCCTCCGGGGCGCCACTCCGTCACGACCAGAGCCACTCTAGCGCCTGAGGCAGAGGCCAAGGAGCCATCCCCAGCGCCCGGGCCATCTTTGCTCCAATGGAGCCTTGGCTGAGGGAGGGGAAGAGAAACACAGAGAGTAAGGAAAGAAGGAGGGGTGGAGAAGCAGATGGGCGCCTCTCCTGTGTGCCCTGGCCTGGAATCGAACCCGGGACCTCCACACGCCAGGCCGACACTCTACCACTGAGCCAACTGGCCAGGGCCTCACCCTTCTTTTGCATTGCGCACTGTATATATATTACTTATTTGAAAATTACATATGTTAGAAAATGATATATGTTCAAAACATAAAAATAAGAAAAAGAAAAAAGACAAAGTTTAAAATTAAATCTGGGTCAGGGCCCTCAGGCCTACAAAGCCTTGGAGGCTGGGAAGCTATTTTGGGCTCCCTGGTAAGTAATTAATGGAAAGTCATTTAAAGTCACCCATGGGCACTTGCCTTGAAAGAGCCCTGAGCTCAGCCCAGTGTCTGCGGGGCGGCCGGCAGGCTGGAGGTGATGACACGGAGGCCCACCAGCTCACACCCCCCTCTGCCCAGGGGGCAGGGCGGATGGCAGGGTGTCCAGGGAGGCGGTGGGTGCGGAGCTGGGTCTGCCCGTCTGCAGGAGGGTCGGCATCTCAGGATGTGCGTGCCCTCTCTCTCCGTGGCACGAGGCCTGTTCCCCGAGAGGCTGCTGTGCGTACAAGTGCACAAGAAAGTCGAAACCACGACTCAGCTGCTTCCAACTGGAAAACCAGCGGGTGGAGTCAGGCGGCCCTCGCGCCCCGACGGGCGGTGGCACTGCCGGTCGTGCCAGGTGGGGGTGTCAGGGTGCTCTCACTAAAAACAAGTCCACAGAAGTACAGGAGAAAGAGAAGAGTGGACTGTTGGGTTAAGCCAGGAGGCAGGGAGAACTGGCAAAGGCAATAGGAGACCGCAGCCTCTTCTGGAGTCGGGGCGAGACAGCCGGGGTGCACATGCCATCCCGGGGAGCAGCAGCAGCTCATCCTCCAGTGGGGGGCTTCCCAGCAGCCCTGGTCACATGCAGGCCGCCCTACACCCCCTGGAGATCAGGCAGGGGGACAATCTGTGTTAGCTAATCGACTTTGTCCGAAGGGAAAACAAACTCTTCCGGCTCTATGCTCGGAGGTCGTCTGGGGCGAGGACTCCTCAGCGGTCAGGCTGGGAGGGGGCACCCTCTTTCCTGGTGGCGACAGTCCCCAGCTGGCTCCCGGTCCTTGAGAAAGCCGGTCTGGGGTTGCAGGCGGGCCAGTGGCTGATTTCGCTTTTGAAAAGATTTCTATACCTTTCCGAGGAATGTACCCTTCTCCTTTGAGAAAGAATGGACAATGACACATTTTCTAAAGGAAGTGTTGAGAGAAAAGGGGAGGGGAGTCCCTTTCTCTTTTTGTAGCTAACATGACTCTTTTTTTTTTTTTCAGTGTCTATTGGGACCTGTGTAGGGGTCAGCAGTGAGGAGTCCAGCCAGCCCTGCTGCACTCTTGACGAACTGGCACTGAGCACTTGGGAGTGGGCAGGTGCCAGCCGGGAGGGTGGGTGCTCAGAGCACAGGGAGCCTCGGTGCCCCGTGAAGCAGCTGTTCTCTGGGGCTGCAGCAAAGACAAAATCGTGGGAGGGCTGGTGAGCACAGAGGGTGCACTCCAAATATGCAGCTACCACCGGTCACCATTGTCGTGGTCGGTGCATGGGGCCACTTAAAGGGATGCACTTAAGGAGACGTTGGGCACAGTGAGGGCTGCAGACATGGGGTTGGTGCTGCAGCAGGTTTTGGGGGACAGCAGGGACAGGACATCCCAGTCGAGTCTAGGACCTCTGAGGCTCAGGGTTCATCAAGGTCACCTTTGTGAGGTGACCTAGAGGGACAATGGCTGCCTGGCCAGAAGAAAATCTGCCTCCTGTCTGCTTGGTTCTCTGGGTAGGTGAGGCCAGGGCCGCTCTGGCTACGGAAAGGGAGTCAGGACACCAGGGTAGAAGATGGACCTTACCATTAATTTCCTACCTGCCCCCACTGACGCTGGCTTCCTCACTAGCAAGGCGCTGGAGGTCAGTCGGTGTGGGGACGCTAGCCTCCTTAGACCTTCCCCCATTTGTAAATGGAGGACAATGAAGAAGGCGTCTCCTGGGACTGCTGGGAGGCTCAGCAGGGGCCAGTCCGTGCAGAGCCCCAGAAGCACCAGGTAAAGCAGGGGTCCCCAAACTATGGCCCGCGGGCCACATGCGGCCCCCTGAGGCCATTTATCCGGCCCCCACCGCACTTCTAGAAGGGGCACCTTTTTTATTGGTGGTCAGTGAAAGGAGCATAGTTCCCATTGAAATACTGGTCAGTTTGTTGATTTAAATTTACTTGTTCTTTATTTTAAATATTGTATTTGTTCCCGTTTTGTTTTCTTACTTTAAAATAAGATATGTGCAGTGTGCATAGGGATTTGTTCATACTTTTTTTTATAGTCCGGCCCTCCAATGGTCTGGGGGACAGTGAGCTGGCCCCCTGTGTAAAAAGTTTGGGGACCCCTGAGGTAAAGACAGCTTCCCAGCCTCCCTCCCGGGAGGCCCCCTCAGGGGGCCTGATGTTCGGGCGGCAGGGGCTGGACTGAGGCTGCCGAGACTTCCCATCCTGAGCCCCCACCTGCCGTTTCTTCCGGGCTTGGCACAGGCAGGAGATGCTCACTCAGTGTGCTGAGTGTTACAGACAAGCACGCGCAACTAGCAGAGCGAGCCACGGGGACAGGTGTGGTGGCCCGAGGGGACTGCAATCAGATGTGTGGGGAGCGTGTGGGTCCCAGGGACCCGGGGGGAGGTGCCCAGCCTATCCCAGCTCTGAGGTCACCTCCGGTCAGCCAGGGTCCGTGCCATCAGATGGAAGGGGTTCTCCCCTCCCCCCCCCCGGGGGCAGGAGGTAGGACTCTGCTCTGTGGTCAGGAAGTTCGGTGCCGTGGTGGCATCCCTGCTCGGTGGCCTCGCAGAAGCGTCACTTTCTAATGCAGACGAATGATGGGGCCGCTCAGCGGAGCCCGACTGCCGGGAGGGAGAAGCCATTAGGTGATTAAGGGTGATCTGTGCCCAGGGGAGGCGACTGATGTGGACAGACGGTCGTCAGCAGTCTGGACGCCGTGCTGGCCAGGCCTCTGTCGGACGCCAGGGTCTCAGCTGCAGGGCTCGGCCGACTCCGAGATGGGGCTGGCTCTCGGAGGACTGAATGCCAACCCCCTGCCCGCTTGTCCCCAAGGAGCCTCCAGGCCCTGTGGTCCACCAGCTCTCCCACTGGGTCAGTCCTGCTCCGGCCACAGGGGTGGCACCTGAGAGAAGCGGGAACCTCCTGCTGCTCTTGGTCTTTTTTCCTGATTCCGTTCTGACATCCCCCCCCCCCACACACACACACAAGAGCCCCCGGGCCCCGCCCTGCTCACCAGAGTCCCAGCACCATGGGGTCCAGCAAACCTACGGACTCAGATAAACCTGTCCACGGGATTTTCCTCCCACTCTGGGGCTCCGGGGGATCAAGGCCCAGGCTGCGCCCTCGGTCCTGGCCCAGCCACTGACTGACAGCCTTGGCTGTGGTGAGTGAGGCTTGGCTCCAAGGAGGGGTGGCAGGGACTGAGCTGGGGGTGTGCTCCAGGCCCTGGGCTGGCTGAGGGCTCCCCACATGTCCCCTTCATTTCAAAGGAACAAGGGGTGGTGGGAACTGGAGAGGCCTGGGCCATCAGGAGGGCGGCGTCCAGGTGCCCAGTGGTCTGTGGATTGCTTCCTGAGCTGGCCGGCAGGCTGAGAACTGGCCACCTCTCAGGGCCAAGGAGTGAGGAGCGCGGGGGCGGGGGGCTGGAGCACAGGGCGGGCGTGCACGCGCCCGTGTGCGTGCCAAGATCGCCGTTACTCCTCCTGCTCCGACTCTGGCCCCTGGCCTTCTTCCCTTCTCTCCACGAAGCAGCCCCGTTTCTTTTGTAAGCTCAGCCTGGATGTGGTTTCCATGGTGTTTTGATAAAAATTGGAATTCAAATCATAATTGTGGGGAGTGGGGGGGGCAGTGGAGGGAGGGGTGGAGTGAGAGGGAATTGAGGGGGGCCAGAGGGAGGGGAAGGAGGGGTGTGAGGGAGCTTTCCTTATTCTCGGGCTCCTGCAACAAGTCAATGGCTGGTTTTTTAATTTTCTTTTATTCCTTCAAATTTATTTTCAACTGTATGGAATTCTCCCCCAAGCCCCCCTCCTGTTGCTCAGCGATGGCAATGGAGTCAGAGGTGCCCTCCCTTCTGAGGGTGGATGGATTCCTCTCCTGTCCGCTTGCTGGAGCAGAGACCCGAGCTCAGAAGACCTGCAGGCGGTGTGGAGGGGCTCTCCCAGAGCTCTGGCCTCATGAGACGGTGGCACTGAGCTGTGGTGCAGGTTTGGGACTGTCTGCCGCTGTCCCTCCATTTCTCTCTCTGCGACCCAGCTTGAAATTCCACCGTTAGAGGTTTATTCCTTTGGATGTGTTTGTAAAATGTCGGGGCATCTTCTGGAGCTTGCAGGGAGTCCCTTACACCTTGGAGGAAATGGGAGTCTTGAGCCTTCCCTGATGACGGGGTAGGGGTGCAGGTGGTGACCCAGAAGCCCAGAGGCTGGAGAGCCTCACGCCTCATCCCTGCGCCAATCAGAATGGGGCGGCGAGTCAGGTTTGCTAGAGCCGGGCCCCGTGGAGCAGCTGGGAGGTGGGTGAATGAGTGATGAGTGGATGATGACTGGCTGGCTGATGGATGGATGGATGGATGGATGGATAGATGGATGGATGGATGGACGGACGGACGGATGGATGGATAGACGGATGGATGGATGGGTGGATGGACGGATGGATGTATGAACGGATGGATGGACGGACGGACGGATGAATAGATGGATGGATGGACGGACGGACAGATGGACGGACGGACGGATGAATAGATGGATGGATGGATGGACGGATGGATGGACGGACGGATGGACAGGAGGATGGGAAGGGCACAGGGTGGGGGTCCCTGCACCCCATGGGCCACACAGGTTGTCACAGGTACAGGCTCCCAGGCCACCAGAGCCTCTGCTCGCACAGGGCGAGTGGAGGCCTGGGAAACCGGTCTCCACCTGCTGCTGCTGGTGGTGGTTCTGATCCCAGCAGGCCCTGAGCCGAGTCCAGGCGGCCAGGGGACTCGAGGGGGAAGGACAGAGGGCTCTCTCAGGGCCTTGCTGGCTGGAAAGACACTTTACTTCTGGACGCCCCGTTCCTGGGCGGCCTTGGGGACCCTGCTGCAGTCAGAGCAGGGGGAGCGGGAAAAGGGAGAAGGTGGGGATGCCCCAGGACAGAACATACTTCTTGTGGGTGGGTGTCCAGGCCACCCGCGGGTGGGAGGCTGCAGACAGAAGTGGCTGTGTGTGGGGACAGCATTCGTGTCCCCATGCCCCGCCCTCAGGCCCCCTACCTGCTGACCCTCAGGGAAAGGCCAGCTTTGTCCCCTCAGTCCCCTTGCTGAGGCCACACTGTCCGTGTGGAACAGAAGTCAAGCGTCAGGGGATCCCACACCGCTCTGCTGGGTCCCTGTGCCTGGACCACAGATTAGGAAACTGAGGCTCTGGAAGGACCAGCGTGGGCTCTGGGCTCCCTGACACCAGGCCCTCAGGGGACGCACAGGGGCTGCTCCTGCACAACCCCCCCTTTCCTCCACGGCTTCTCGAAGCTCTGGAGGGGTGGACAGGAACACAGCTGGGGGACCCTGGCCCTGAGGGGACGCACAGGGGCTGCTCCTGCACAACCCCCCCTTTCCTCCACGGCTTCTCGAAGCTCTGGAGGGGTGGACAGGAACACGGCTGGGGGATCCCGGCCCTGAGGGGACGCACAGGGGCTGCTCCTGCACAACCCCCCCTTTCCTCCACGGCTTCTCGAAGCTCTGGAGGGGTGGACAGGAACACGGCTGGGGGATCCCGGCCCTGAGGGGACGCACAGGGGCTGCTCCTGCACAACCCCCCCCCTTTCCTCCACGGCTGCTCGACGCTCTGGAGGGGTGGACAGGAACAGAGCTGGGGGATCCCGGCCCTCAGGCTCCAGCCTCTGGGAGACACAACCAAAGCCTGTGCATTTTTGGTGGAAAGGCCCCCATGAAGGGCTGTCTGCTGCGTCAGTGTGTGTTGAATGAATAAGTGATGGACAGGTGCACGCAGGCCCACGGCCCCTCAACACCGGAGCCCAGTCACATGGGTCCGTCTCCTTTATTGAGAGAGTCAGGGGGTTCTGTCAATGGCCGTACGGTGCGGTGTGGGTATGAGATGGTACGATGGGGTTGTGCCACCAGGACTGACCCGTCACAGGGGAGCCTGGACTCCAAGGAGGGACCCACACACACACACACAACACACGGAGCCGGCTTCTGGAACGACAGCGGGATGAGGCTGGGAACCGAGGTGGCAGAGGAAGGCTGGACGTGGCACTGGCTCCGTGTCCCTACCTAACGTGAGTGCACAGACAGGGACACAAAGACAGTGGCAAAGTGGGCTTAGAACTGGAGCTACGGACATGCCCCCTGCGTCCAGGAGGGTCCGGGGAGGTGGGCGTCTCCATCCCCTGTCCACTCTGACCCCGCTGCAGAGAACGGGTCTCTCTGTCCAGTCCGGGCCGGGTCCTCTGGGACAGTCACGACCAGCCCTGGCTGGGGCCCGGCTCCCCAGCCCTGTCCTTGGTAGATTGAAGGGTCCGGTGGCTTGGAGAAGGATTTCACGGGCTCAAGCCACACACCAATGCACAGTAGGGTGGCCAGGTCCACAGTGACCATGGATATCACAGCATCCCGTTCTGTGTATTTATGGATGAGGAGACTGAGTCCACACTGTCCGTGTGGCCTGCCTGCCTGTTTGGCTGCCTCCCTTCTGGGCAAACGGGCCCCTCGCCCGGGGAGAGACGACTATAAAAAGGCCTGTGTCTGTGTCTTGCTTTCTGGGCCCTTTCTGCCCCTCGACGCCCTGGCTGGTCTAGTGCAGGACCCATCCTTTCCTGTCCCGGGGGACCTTCTCGGGGCCAGACTGTCTCATGCTGTCTGTCGGGAGACCGGCTCCCACAGACCAAGGAGGCGCCTACTCTTCTGTGTGCCAGGAGCCTGGGACCGGGCTTCCGCGTGCCGGCCGGTGACAAATACGTCTGGGCCTCCGCCTGGCTGCCAGCCAGTGTGCTGCCTGGGCCCCCAGTCCCTCCTCCTCCTCACCTGCGGCTGCCAGAGACCGGTCAACACAACCCCGCCTTGGGGCACTGGGCTGCTGGAGCTGACCTGTCCAGCCAGAGGAAGAGTATGTCCCTGTCCTGGCCTGGGCCACCTGGGTCAGTGCCGGAGAGGCCAGGCCCTGATGACCCACCCGAGAGGCCAGGATGGAGGACTGAGAGGCTGACCACACACACACACACACACACACACACACACACAGTCCCACGCGGTGTCCCTGCAGAACCTCGCTGCCACCATGGCGAGGGGGAAAAGGGAGAGGGTGGCCCGCAAGGCCAGGCTGCCCTGCACTGGCCTTCAGGACATATCCAAGCTTCGCAGGAATCACCCCGGGAGATGTGGGTCCCCCGGGGTCCCTGCTGCACCAGGCGCTGACTTGCTCCTGAGCCGGACCAGAGGCAGGAGGGACACGGGTCCTCTCCTCTCGCATCCGGGGCACCAGGACAGTGGTGTCCTGCCAGCCCGGCCCCTGCCCAGGGCCCAGCGCCAACCCAGCCTCCCCCTCCTCCTCCCTGAAACATCCATCCATTCTTCTGGGAATCAGACTGCCTTTCGCCCAGCACTAATTTCTCCTCATTAAAGGCTCTTTTTGGGTCTAGGAAGAGAAACAATCTCTCTGAGTTTGAAAGAGGCCAGAAGGGAGGGCTGGGAAGAGAGGGAAGAGGGAGGAGTGAGAGAGGAGAGGCCGAAGGAAACGGGGCCCCTGGACGTGGGCGCTGGGTCCCGGGCCTCACACGCCGCGGTACAGACCCCCCGCGGACCCTCAGGGAGGGCTCCAGGGAGTGGAGGGGGAGGTGGAGGCCCAGCAGCCGGCCAGGCCCCTCCCTGCCCCCTGCCAGCCCTAGTACAACGTCTCCCTGGTGAGGTTGCTGGAGAAGGTGTGGTTGCTGGACACGCTGTTGGTCTTCCTGGAGAGGGTGGGCCTCTTCCTCCTGCGTCCACACAGCGGGCAGAGGCAGGCCAGGGTGGCCAGGAAGGCCTGGCGGAAGTTGGCGGAGACGAGGTTGTACAGGATGGGGTTGATGGCGGAGCTGATGTAGAAGAGGGTGTTGGTCAGCATGTAGAAGTAGTGATAGAAGTCGTAGAGGAGCCTGGGAAGGAACGAGCGCTCAGACCACGCGTGGCCACTTCCCGGGGCCCGCTGCCACTGGCGGTCATTTAAAAAATGACTGTGATTGGCCCTGGCCAGTTGGCTCAGCGGTAGAGCATCAGCCTGGCGTGCGGGGGACCTGGGTTTGATTCCCGGCCAGGGCACATAGGAGAAGCACCCATCTGCTTCTCCACCCCTCCCCCTCTCCTTCCTCTCTGTCTCTCTCTTCCCCTCCCGCAGCCAAGGCTCCACTGGAGCAAAGATGGCCCGGGCGCTGGGGATGGCTCCTTGGCCTCTGCCTCAGGCACTAGAATGGCTCTGGTTGCAACAGAGCGACACCCCAGCTGGGCAGAGCATCGCCCCCTGGTGGGCATGCCGGGTAGATCCCAGTTGGGGTGCATGCGGGGGTCTGTCTCTCCCCTGCTTCTCATTTCGGAAAAATAAAAACAAAACAGAAAACAAACAAAAAACCAAAAAGACGACTTCAACATTTTCTCTGATGTGAAACAAGTGTCCCAATCAGCTTCAAGTTCTGGCTTCTCCCGAGACATGGGAAGTTCTGATCACAGTCCCGCCTGGGCACCTGTCAGCTGAGCTGAGTGACAAGCAGGGTGTGGCTGCTCCACGTAGCCCTGGGGTCCCTATCTCTCTCGGCAGCAGCCCCACCTACCCCTCTGGGGATCAGAATCCCAGGGCTGCGGAGTTCAGCTGGTCCTGGCCTCCACCGGATGGCTAGGGCAGCTGTGCCCCTCACCCTGGATTTGTTTGCTTCCACCCATGGGGATCTCACTCCCTCACCAGACTGCTTACATCAGCATCCGGCAGCCCTAAGTCTCAAAAACCCTTGATTTGGGGCTCCCTCCTGTAACTTCTCATCCATCTATCCTGGATTAGTCCTTCCGACAGCTCTCATCACTCTGAAAAACTGGGGACCCCTGGACCTGGGAGCCCTGCTCTGCAGGACGGAGCTCACACGGGGCCTGAGGCTGCGTCTGCTGGGAAGTGTCCTAGCATGGGCATGGCTCCCCGTCCCCTGGCGTCCTCCCTGCCATCCGCCCACCAGCTGCCCCCCCATCCACCCACCAGCTCCCCCCCATCCCTGTCTCAGCGCGCACTCTCCTAGGTAGGACCTGTTTTGGTTTTTTGTTTTTTTTCCTGAAGCTGGAAACGGGGAGAGACAGTCAGACAGACTCCCGCATGCACCCGACCGGGATCCACCCGGCACGCCCACCAGGGGGCGATGCTCTGCCCCTCCAGGGCGTTGCTCTGCCACAACCAGAGCCACTCCAGCGCCTGGGGCAGAGGCCAAGGAGCCATCCCCAGCGCCCGGGCCATCTTTGCTCCAATGGAGCCTTGGCTGCGGGAGGGGAAGAGAGAGACAGAGAGGAAGGAGGGGGGGAGGGGTGGAGAAGCAAATGGGCGCTTCTCCTGTGTGCCCTGACCGGGAATCGAACCCGGGTCTCCCACACTCCAGGCCGACGCTCTACCGCTGAGCCAACCAGCCAGGGCCCCCATTTTGTTTTTTACTTTAAAATAAGATATGTGCAGTGTGTATAGGGATTTGTTCATAGTTATTTTTATAGTCCGGCCCTCCAACGGTCTGAGGGACAGTGAACTGGCCCCCTGTGTAAAAAGTTTGGGGACCCCTGCTCCATGGTCTCCTTCAGCCCGCCCCTCCGGCCTGGTCACAGCTGTACCCGAGGGCCCGCTGGGGGGGACACCCGGTCTGCACCCCTGCCCTGAGCTGCTTCTCTCGGCACCTCCCCAGGCCCACGTGGTTAGGGGGGCACACTCCCACCGCGGCCCCCCAGCACTCACGGGGTCCACTGCTCGTCTGAGATGTAGCAGAACATGAGGCGTCGCACGTGGTAGGGCAGCCAGCAGACCACGAAGGCGATGACCACGGCACCTGAGGGACGGGGACAGGGGACAGGGGACAGGGGACAGGGGACGGGGCCTCAGGGCGGTCAGGGTAGCGTCCCGTGTCCATGGACCGGACGACCGAACGCCGTGAACACGTCCGTGCCCCCCCAAAGCCAAGCACAGAGTCCCACGCAGTCTCTACCAACAACCTGGCGACATTTCTTGTAGAAACAGAAGAAAACCCCACCCTAAATTTCCAGGGACCCTGAATGGACAAAACGATCTTGAAAAAGAAGAACGAAGCTGGAGGACTCCACTTCCCGGTTTCGAAACTCGCCACAAAGCGGCAGCAGCACACAGAGCGGTGCAGACAGAAAGACAGACACAGAGACTGAGGAACGGAACTGAGACAGAGAAGGGATCACAGGGACCAGAGGAAAAGAGAACAGAGGGAAGGGGGATGAGAGGATGGGGTAAACCTGGAGGGAAGGGGGAGGGCACTATGGGGAGGGGGGCAAGGGAGATGTTGAGGGGAATTCGGGGGAGGGGGGATGCATTCGGGGCGACACTAGAATCTATGTAAACACAATAAATTAAAATCAATATAAAAAAAGACAGAAAGACAGACATGGATCAATGGGACAGACAGAACACAGAGCCTAGAAACAGACTTTCCCGTCTACGGTTGGGGGACTCGTGACCCGGGGTCAAGACCATTCCCTGGGGAAAGGACAGCCCTTGTAGCAAGTGGTGCTGGGAAAACTGGACATCCACGCAGAAGGGTGAAGTTGGACTCCTACCTTACACAAAAATATACAACAGTATGGCAGTTCTTCCAAAAATTAAAAAAAAAAAAAAAAAAAAGAGCCACCCCTGGCAATTCCACGGCTGACGCTACATGGATGGGCCTTGAGCACCTTAGGCTCCGTGACAGGGACGTGATTCCACTCAGCACCAGCCAGCTTTCTCACCAGGTTCCATCACCCCAGGGCCTTTGCACGGCTGTGCCCGCGGCCAGCAGCCCTGTTGCTGGTCTCAGCGGGATGGCGCTCCCTCAGACAGCCTTTCCCGGCTGCCGGGTCAGGGCTTTATTTTCTTTCTCACGCTCACCCCGGTCTGAACGTCAGTGACGTGCGTGTTTTTGTGCCCTGGTGTGGCCTGTGTTTTCCCTGCTATGTCGGGGTGGCCCCTGCTCCTGCCGCCCCCTGGAGGGGAAGCCGCCTGACCCAGAGTTGGCGCTCAGGAGACTTGCTGAGTGGGTGCACGGGTGGTTGGCTGAGGGAACGACTGACCCAGGAGAGAAGGAGTGAGTGTGTGGACAGACGGATGGAAGAATGAATGGACAGAGGGACGGACGGATGAATGGATACAGCGAGGAGCAGCACAGGCCTCGGTGGAGCCAGCCCTCTGAGTCTCGGCCCTGACAGGCCCCCACTCACAGGTCTTTAAACATTGCCCAGTTCGAGGGGTGTAGCCCTCACTGCTTTGCTGACCCTTGGCCGCCCCCGCCCCTCAGAGGGGACCCGGGGTTACGTACGTAAGACCCGGACGCCGTGGCGCAGGGCCTGGACCCTGCCCGGCTCGACGGTCATGCTGAACGAGCTGTGCTTGTCCCCTGCCGGGCACGCCTGGCCCTGCTCGTCCGCCTGGCGGACCATGACGGTCAGCTTGTTGGCGATGATGGTGTTAAGGACGGAGATGAGCACCATGGGGAACACGAAAGACATGAAGGTGTTGACCTGCGGAGAGAGAGAGGAGGGTGGCCCGTCAGACCCGCCGACGGGGGGAGTCTAGGACCCAGGATGCGGGAGGCATCTGGTCAGTGCAGTGACCCGCCGGACACAGGCTCCCATCCCCAGACTTTTTTTTTTTTTTTTTTTTTTTACAGAGGCAGAGATAGACAGGGACAGACAGACGGGAACAGAGAGAGATGAGAATCATCAATCATCAGTTTCTTGTTGCGAGTTGCGACTTCTTAGTTGTTCATTGATTGCTTTCTCATATGTGCCTTGACCGTGGGCCTTCAACAGACCGAGTAACCCCCTATTGGAGCCAGCGACCTTGGGTCTAAGCTGGTGAGCTCTTTGCTCAAGCCAGATGAGCCCGCGCTCAAGCTGGAGACCTCGGGGTCTCGAACCTGGGTCCTTCCGCATCCCAGTCTGATGCTCTATCCACTGTGCCACCACCTGGTCAGGCCATCCCCAGACTTGACCTCCGCCTGCTCCCAGCTCCTGGCTCGGAAAGGCTTCGCAGCCTGTCTGGCACATGGGGGAGCCCTCTGCACTGGGTGCAGCCCGCAGACAACGCAAAGGCAGATTCGGGGGTGTCCCGGCTGTGGCCAAGGGACAGGCTCTACGTTCCCAGGTCTGGACACAGCCAGGATGGCCGAGCCCAGCCCTTGGACACAAACCCTGACCCTGTCCCCCCAGCTGCCTCTCAGCACTTTGAAAAGTGGCTCCTATCCACACCTCTCTCCTCCACGTCCCTCTGCGTCTGGGGAAGCCACGTCTCGAAGAGGCCGAGGGGCTTGCCGGGATCACCGGCTCAGAAACGGCTGGACCTGGACTTGACGAGGCCCTCTGACACCGGCCTTTGCAGATACCTGCTCAGCCAGAGGGTTATGACCTTCTGGAAGTGGGGGGTGCTGGGTCTCACCCCAGAGCAGGGGACCACTGAGCGGTGAGGGGCTGTGGACCAGCGGGAAGGAGGGGGGCGGCACATGGCCCTGAGGGGGCTCCCAGGTCGCTGCCCAGCAGCCTGGAGTGGCTCAAAGCCACCTGGACCTCTTATTCCCTTCCGGAACCTTCTCGTCATCACGTCTCGTCCCGATGCCCCCGCTCGACGACACGGCAGTGTACCTGGGACGCAGTGGCCTCGTCTCCGTCCGTCGGTCCTGTTGTGCTGCTCTTCATGCTCATTTTGAACTTCAGGTTGAAGGAGGCTCTTTGGTGCTGCCTGGAGCGCTGGCCGCAGCCCGGGCGGTCAGTCCCAGGCCGCCCTCCGGCCACCTGCTCACCTGGGGTCGCCCGCAGCCCTGAGCGCAGAGCAGGCCCCTCGACAGCCCGACGGTGACGCTCTCACCCGGGTGAGGACCCTCACAGCTCTGTCCTGCCCACGTGGGCAGCGGCCACGGAGACCCAGGCGGCTGCCGGGAGGCGCCAGCGTTTCCTGATGTGGGCGGGTTCCGCTCCCGCTTGCCCCAGGGCGCTGGCTGAGGCCTCCCCAGGTCTCACCCACTCCCACGGGGCCCCAGCTTGCGCCCAGGTCCATTGGCTTCACTAAACCACGGGACAAACAGGCTGGAGAAGGCCGCCCGGTCCCCGGGAGGACGGCCTTGTCCAGGCGGGCTGCCCACCTGCCAGGCTCCCTCCTCTCCCAGGTCTCCCAGGCGAGGGAGCAGGCTCCGACATGGGGGGGGGGCGTCCCCTCCCTCAGTGTCACTGCTTTCAGTTTGGAGTCCCACCCCCCCCCCTGCCACAGGACGAGGAAGTGCGGACGTGGGCTGAGGGGTAGCTCTGGGAAGGCTTCTGGGGCTCCCGGCCGGGCTGAGGGCCGGACAGGGTCGTGGGGAGGGTGCAGGGGGACGCTGGGCCCAGGCCCAGAAGACAAACCGCTTCTCTGTGAGTCACCGCAGCTGGGTATCATGTAAACAGAGCGGGTGTATCCAACACAGATCACAGATTTTAAACGTCAAAACGTTGTAAATGCTTCGCCTCTCTGAGCACAGGCAGCACAGATAGTCACCTCTGGGGGCGGGGCAGGGCTGAGGCCCCGTGTGTGGGGTCTGTCCCAAGCTCCCCCAGGGCAGGGCGGGGCTCCCCGCATCTAGAAGGAGTCCGGGCCCTGATTCTGAGGTCCTGGGCATGGGGGGCGGTGGCCCTGGCCCTGTAGGCCCACCTGACCAGACACTGGGCCCTGGGCTTGGCGATGAGGAGGAGGCTCAGGCCGGCACTGGCTTCCTGGGGGTGGGAGGGGCCTTCCTTCCACGTCCCCCACCTCTCCAGCCTGGAAACCAAGACAGAGTCTGGGGCGTCCGGATTTAGGGAGGTGCCTGACTCTCGGGGTCTGCTTTCTCTTGCCAAGGCTCACAGTCTGAGCCCCTTTTTTCTGCACTCTGCCCCCCCTTCTCAGAGCAGGGGGGTAGTCCACCCCCCCACGCCCCTGCCCTTGGCAACAAGCAAAGAGGAACATGCCCGCGGCGGCCACGTGCAAGATCTCTGGGAAACGCGGCAGTGTGACCCCGGGAGGGAAAGAGGCTCAATGCAGGGAAGTCAGCGTCCTGTCCGGGACAGAGACACAGGGGACACAGGGGACACAGGGGACACAGGCTGGTCTAGGCATCTGTCCCAGTGAAACCTGAGAGGGTCTTGGAAATACGCAAGCTAATTCTAAAATGCAAATGAAAAAAAATATCTAAAGGTCACTGGGAAAGTCCTGGAAAGGCAGACTAAGGGGTCAGTGTGGGACTGGGAGGCCCGGCCGCCTCAGCTATGGGAACACACTGACCATAGACTTTAGTGAGGTCAGTCTGGCATGGAGACGAGTGGACAGAGCAGGAGAGAGACCAGAAACGTGGCCGCAGGCAGTCAGGATGGCACCTAAGTGGGCAGAGGAGGTGGGTGGCCACCTGCCCAGCACCTGCTAGCTCTGCCCATTCGCGTCCACTGCCCCCTCCCTGGGGCTGCTCAGCCCTCCACCCAGCGGCCCGCCCTCTCTCCAGACCTGGCCAATCAGCACATGTGAAAGACCTGGGCAGGCCCTCATTGGAGAAAGGCAGGTCACGTGTCACCTCACACCAAAAATGTTCGTTCTGGGAGGACCGGCTGCAGGTCTTTTGTTCAAGGGCCTGCTGGGCAGAAAAGCGCTTTTGTGGCTGTTGGCACTGTTTTTGCAGCTTGTGGGAAGAATCAGCCTAAGAAAGAAGCCAGCATGGTGACAGCAGAGCGCCACAATATTGTTCCAGCGCCTGGATCCAGCTATGCCTGCAGCCCTCCCTTCTGGACTTGGTTTTTCTTGAGCAAAATAAATACTCCTTTCTCCCCCATCCCTTAAGACAGTGGTCCTCAACCCCTGGGCCGCAGACCTGGTACTGGTCCACAGAGAAAGAATAAATAACTTACATTATTTCCGTGTTATTTATATTTAAGTCTGAACAATGTTTTATTTTTTAAAAAATGACCAGATTTTCTCTGTGACATCCGTCTAAGACTCACTCTTGACGCTTGTCTCGGTCACGTGATACATTTATCTGTCCCACCCTAAAGGCCGGTCCCGTGAAAATATTTTCTGACATTAAACCGGTCTGTGGCCCATAAAAGGTTGGGGAGACCACTGCCTTAAGATAAACCAAGTTCATTCCTGAAACCTGGATGCTAATTCACCTCTGTACCTTAACCCACCCCCCTCCCCCCAATTCAGATGGAGCAAAGATGGAAAACACAGAAATATACACTGCAGGACCGCTAGAGGAAATCAGGGAAGCTTGACTTTTTCACTGTTGGAATTTAAAAAATAGTCGTTTGGGCATGGCTGTTTAAAGTTTTGCCATAAAATTTAGTGATGGGACATAACTTGTTTCAGCTGGTGAGAAATTCCTGCTCGCTCTCCCGATGTTCCTAGGACTACACCCCACCCCCACCCCCGCCCCCGCCCCCGCCCCCGCCCCCGCCCAGTCTCTGCCCTCTGCAGGTTTGTGAGGAAGACAGAGAGAAGTAGCCGAACCATGAAGAAGAAAGTGCGTGTTTAGGGTCAGTGGGGTGAGCCGTGGGTCTGCTTGGAGGACAGGGCTGGCTTCCTGACCGCAGCAGCATGCCTGCAAACTGGTGTGGGCAGGCCTGGCAGGTGAGGGCCCCGACTCAGAGGCCGGCAGCCTGGCCCCTGACCCCTGGCCCCGGGCCCTCTCTCTGGTCAGCCGAGGGGTTCTCGCTGAGACGGTTGCCGCCTCATCCTACCCTCCTGAGGACCGATCCCTGGTGTCGAATGCGGCTGTTTCTCCCTAATCTCCATGTGTGTTTTGGTAAAGAGACGGCTCCAGACTCCAGCCGCTTTGCAGCTCCACCACCTGCGGGCGGTGAGTGGGAAGGTGCAAAATGCCATTCAGGATGTTTGCAAAACCCAGCAGCTTTTAGGGAAACAGTGTCTGCGAGAAACAGCTTCCTGTCCAGACCCTCCCCGGTGGAGACTGCTGGCTCTCCCTCAGCTGGCCTGGCAGGGGGACCTCCCAGCAGACGACCGGCCCCAGCCAGGCCCGGGCTCACGGGGGGCCACCTCCTTCTAACATCCACGGCAGACTGCAGGAGGAACAGGACCCTCCTTGGACCCCCCAAGGGCTGAAATGAAGTCAGTGCCCGGAGCTTCCAGGGTGGGAACAATGACCTGAGTCATTCCACAGTCGCTGTGTCATGGTCGCAGTCACAGCCATGCAGCTGCGCATGAGAAGCAAACATCCAGGCGGTTGATGTGATGATGCATCCAGACCGTGACGCCACGCTCCCGTCGTGAGCTGGGGACACTCACTCCCCCTCCCTCCGTGCATGTGCGCTGTGACAGGTTCCTGGGTCCTCGCCCCCACGGTCACGTGACAACCACACACTTGTCACCTCGATGCCCTGGGCTGCAGGTGCTGCAGGTGGCAGACCTCAGTGGGCCACAGTCGAGAGAGCAGGGGTCCCTCAAGGGGACAGCCCAGAATGCCCCGAGGCTAACACCGTCTAGGGTGAGGCTTTGTTCTTGGTTGTCCCTCATCTAATGAGCACCTGGATGCTCGGGGTGCCGCCGGGACCCCATATCCAAAGGTCTGCTGCCCAGCAGGACACACACGGTCCACAGAGACAAGCATATAGAAAACAGGACGGATCGGCAAGGAGGGCTCGCTGAGGACCCAGCGTCCCAGGAGAAGTCCATCGTGTGGCTCGGGGGCGGGGACCTCACATGTCCCCAGAACTTCCGGCATTTCTGAGCCACACATGAAGGACCAGGAGACAGGACAGGGTAGGGACACAGACGGGCTGTGTGAGTCATCCTATTGTCTGAAAGACCACCGTGGGGAGGGGTCCAGAGGGTTGTGTGTAGCTTAGGGCTGAACATAGCTGCTTCGGACCACGAGTCTCAGCTCTACAGGATTTGGTCTCAGCTCGGCATTAGGTAGCTCGAATGTGCAGATTTGGGCTCAATATAATAAAGGACACTAAGTGCTTCTACACCAGTGGTTTTCAGCCTTTTTACGTTTGGGGACCATTGAAAATAGGAGTATTATTTCAGGGACTGCTGAGGCGGAAATCACTCTGAGCATACATGAATTTGATTAAGATCATTGGGTCTATAATCTTCATGCAACACCAGGGTGGTTAACTCCTTCGTGGGTTGGCATAACATTTCTGGTGGTTGAAAAACACTGTTCTCAACCCTTCCCCCTTTCCAGCTGGCACGCAGCCTCTAGCTAACCAGGAACGGGGTGCTTTCTACGAGTTAGACGCCACACTCAGAGCTCCCCTGTCACCACAGTGAACAGGCTCTTCAAGTCTGCGAGGCGGGAGCTACTGGCATCCTCGTTTTTACAGAAGAACAAATGCGGACCGGGCTCTGAGCCCAGACTCGGTCGGAGCCACGGCGGAACGCTCCTTTCATACATCTCGGGCCAGTCTACAGCAGAGAGGACAAGGGCAAGGAGCGTGCAGGGCACGGGTGGCAGCCAGACCAGGGCGAGGGACTCGTCCTTATCAGCGAAGCTTTGCTGAGTGCTTGCCACCCCCAGCTTCCCAGAGGGGACAATTTTGAGGGGGGAGGTAACTGCAAATTTTTTTTTTTTCATTTTTCTGAAGCTGGAAACAGGGAGAGACAGTCAGACAGACTCCCGCATGCGCCCGACCGGGATCCACCCGGCACGCCCACCAGGGGCGAAGCTCTGCCGAGACCAGAGCCACTCTAGCGCCTGAGGCAGAGGCCACAGAGCCATCCCCAGCGCCCGGGCCATCTTTGCTCCAATGGAGCCTTGGCTGCGGGAGGGGAAGAGAGAGACAGAGAGGAAGGGGGGGGGGGTGGAGAAGCAAATGGGCGCTTCTCCTGTGTGCCCTGGCCGGGAATCGAACCCGGGTCCTCCGCACGCTAGGCCGACACTCTACCGCTGAGCCAACCGGCCAGGGCCGGTAACTGCAAATTTTTGAGAGTAACTTCTACTCTTTGGTGACCTCTCCGAGCCGAACCTCTGTCCACCTCTCTCTCCTTCCAGCCTCTGCTTCACCCGGTCGCTGGGCTCCCCTCTGGTTTGTCTGCAGCGTCAGGGAGCGGCTGCCCCAGAGTTCCTGTGGACTCGGTGCAGAGAGAGAGAGAATGCTCAAGTCCCAGGAGGCTCGGGATTCAGCACCACGGACAGTGACCGTCACACCAGCCGGGGCTGCCCCGGTGGAGAGGGGTCTGGGTTGGGGGAGGGGACCTGGGACGGGCAGAGAGGGACCAAGCCAGCCAGAAGCAAAAGCTACTCCACTGCATCCCCAGACCCTTCCTGTCCTCTGGTGAGGGGCAGGTGGGCAGCCTGTGATCTCTGCAGGAACCCGCCCCCCTCCAGCCCTCATACAAGGGTGTCTCCCCCACCACACACACACACACACCGGGGAGTGCCATTGGCACAGAGGCCACAGCTTGAGCGCGAACTTGGCAGGACAGAAGCCCCTCTGTAGCCACATCCTGTCTGCTCCTGGCTGGACTGAGGCTCTGGCACCAGCCCGGCTGCTGGGAGACCCTCAATCAGATTAGGAAAAGGGCCTTCCCAACGTGCCTGTCCACCCCCTCCACTTATGCCCGAGGAGGTGTCCTCCAGGAGGGGCAGGACACAGGATGGGCACTGGGGGAAAGCCCGGCCGTGGCCGACAGTTTGGGTGGGTGGTGGGGCTTGTTATCTGCTCCGGACGCAGCGGCTGGGTGGACAGTCGCTTTTCGGCCATGCCAGCACCTCTCAGAACTGCGTGGAAGCCGTCTGCACAGAGAGGCAGGCCACTGAGGGTGCGGGCCTATTTGCCGTGTTTTTAAGTATCTGCTGGCTAGAAAGCCACGACCGTGTTCAGATCAGTGGGACATCTGCCCAGTAGCAGCAAAGGGGGGGTGTTAAAAAATCTTTGGCAAGGACAAGCGTCAGAGCAGTTAGCAGGAGCAAGGGCGTGGACTCCAGTCCCTGGGACGCGGCCCTCACCCCCGTGGGTGAGGCAAGACTGGGGGCAAGAAGGAAGCTCAGTGGTCACCTAACAGCCTGAGACCACAGCCCACCCACACTTCACACTGGGACAGTGATTGCTTTCTCGCTTGTGACCACGTCTGTCTAGAGGGTTGGCTCCCCGTTCATCGACACCGGCTGCCGCCACTCGGATACGAGCTGACAGGACCGGGTTTGCTGAGCCGTTTGCTAAGGTGTCGGGCACTAAATCTGAGTCCAAGAGATCCAAGTGCTGCCAACTCCCTCAGCACAAAATGTCTGGGAGGCTTCGCAGGTGCTCTGGACAGAGTCCAGCCACGGAGAGCATGCTCCCCGCCACGCCAGGGAAGCTTGGGGACCTGGTCCTGATCAAGCACCCTCCCCACCTCCTCCAGGGGCTGCACAGGGCTGAGGGTGTATGTATATCCAGGCAGTCGTTCAAAATCCCTCCGCTGTGGGACAGCGGGGTCCTGCAAATCCGGGACACGCTGTGCCCTCGGGCGAGAGTCCCGAGCAGGAACACACCGGGCTTCAGACACTGTTTAGAAAGAGCAGTGCCCCCCCCACGTGCAGCTGAAGCCCAGCTGGGCCTGGGGGCTGTGTGCCCTTCTCCGTGCCCGCCTGTGTGCCCGCCACGGCCAGCAGCTGAATCCCGGCCCCACGATTCCCAGTGTTGTTCTGCCATGTAATTGTGTGGGCGGTTTAGCAAACATCCTGTTCCTCCCGCTTTCGAATCACCGTCCGCCGGCAGAGTCGGTGCCCGGCTCCCCGTGGACGTCTGGCTCTGTACCCAGCGTGCCTCAGCTCCTTGCAGTGGGATTAGCGCTCCGTCCCTGCTTCAGGCGAATCTGGTTATGGTGAACCCGGAGCCCGGTGGCCGACGGACCAGGGCCGGGAGCAGGGGGCCACCCGTGTCCCCCGAGACCCCCAAGGGGGGAAGGGACTCACCCCAACTCAGCCAGCGTTTGGCTGTTTCTTCCCCTTGACCCGCCTTTGGGCATGGAGGTCATGGAGGGGACCCTGTGCTCTGGGCTAACACCCCAGGATGTGACACTGAGCTCCTTCAGCTCACACCCCCTCCTGGAGGCTTCTCCCAGGAACGGCTGTGATGAGGAGCAAGCCCGACGGAAACGACGGCCCCCTCCCCCACTCAGCCCCCATGGTGCCGGTGAGCCTGGCTGTGCCGGGCTCACGGGACAGAATGAGTTGGAAGGGAAGAGGGACAGACAGACAGGTAGAGCTAGAGGGCCCGCATGGTGCCAGCATCGCCCCTGGGCACGTCCTGGGCACAACACACACGTCACGTAAAGGTCATGCTTCTCTCCGCCCTGTGACAGGCTTCCACGAGACACAAGGCCAACGGATCCCAGCCGCCGTCCTCTGCGCACCTGCTTTCGGGACGGGTCACCGTGGGGGCGGGGCCCAGAGCACCGTGTTTCTAGACCTGGAGTGAGGAGGAAGGTGGGCCAGCGTCCTGGTCCTTGTCATTTCCTGCCTATACAAAAAGGGGGTGGGAGGGGGCTGGTCCACCCAGAAGACCCCACCCTCAGCAGAGAGGGCAGCCTTGCAGGCGACGGGCTTGCTCCTGGCCCTCAGCCACCAGCTCCGGCTTTGGAGGGTGCGGGCTTTGGGGGGTGGGCGGGGAGGCTGTCCCCCCCCCCCCCAGCCAGGCGTCTGTCTGATCCTGTCCCAGGGCCACTCCCATCTGCACCGTTCCAACACCCACGGAAGGAATGTAATCTCCCTCCTAATAACGGTTTGTCACAAAGACATAATTGGTTCATTTGTCAGATGCGGAGCACTGCGAGCCCGTCCCGCTGGGTTTTTTTTGTTGGAGAGAGCCACAATCTGGCCCAGCCGCCCGGCAGCCTTTGAGAAAAGCAAATGAGGGATTCACTCCGGGCTCCTGCGGGCTCCCCGCCCCTTCCGCCACCGAGGTCCTGAAATCGGGGCAGTTTGCAGACCTGTGAATGGGACTGGCCGGGAAGCCAGGACCATGTGGGGACAGGCTGACCTCGCTGGCACAGCCGGGCAGGCTCCTCAGCGCCTGGCACTGCTGCCCGTCCCTGCCCGGGCCCAGAGAGCCAGCTGTCACCTGAGCACGCGGGAGAGGCCGGGCGGGTTGGCCACTGTCCCCTTTCGTTCCGAGGGTGCAGGTTTGTTCTCCTGGTTGCTGGCTCTCCCTCCTCCCTACACGCACACCGCACAGTTGGCTGCCAGGGAACAGAGCCTGTCACTCAGATACTGTGTGGATGAATACATGAATGAACGGCTGCTGTCTCAGCTCCCGCGTTCTAACAAAGCGCCCGGGACACAGTGACTCTCAGACAACAGACACCCCTTCCTCACCGCGCTGGAGGGGAAATCCCAGATCGGGGTGCTGGCGGGAACAGGTTCTGGTGCAGAAGGAGGGCCGGGGGCTCTCCGACCTCATCATGGGGAATGCACCCCCATGACCTCATCACCTTCCCAAGGTCCTCTCTCCACTCACCATCACATGGGGGCTTAGATTTCAACACATGAATTTGGGGGACACACACACACAGTCAAAGCAGCTGGTAGGCCCTGGCTGGTTGGCTCAGCGGTAGAGCGTTGACCTGGCGTGCGGGGGACCCGGGTTCGATTCCCGGCCAGGGCACATAGGAGAAGCGCCCATTTGCTTCTCCACCCCCACCCCCCCTTTCCTCTCTGCCTCTCTCTTCCCCTCCCGCAGCCGAGGCTCCATTGGAGCAAAGATGGCCCGGGCGCTGAGGATGGCTCCTTGGCCTCTGCCCCAGGCGCTAGAGTGGCTCTGGTCGCGGCAGAGCATCGCCCCCTGGTGGGCAGAGCGTTGCCCTGGTGGGCGTGCCGGGTGGATCCCGGTCGGGCGCATGCGGGAGTCTGTCTGACTGTCTCTCCCCGTTTCCAGCTTCAGAAAAATACAAAAAAAAAAAAAAAGCAGCTGGCAAAGGGAAGGATATGCTGTCTCAACCCAGGGCGCCTAACCTGAACCGCAGGGGGGCTGGCTCTGCGCAACCACCAACCGCACACGCAGGAAACCCCGCGCGCGCCCGTGCGCACGCAGCCCGGCGCCCTCCTTCCCCGGAGGCGGCGTCCCCCGCAGCCCAGCCCGACGCACACAGCGCGCTAACCGCGAGTGAGATGTAGAACTTTCTGGCAGCCGTATCACCAACGCCTGGAAACAGTGTAGCCGATGCGGCCGCCCAGGGATCGGAGCCACCCGCCTCCCTGAGACGGGGCACCGATCACGCCCGTGTTCTGCACAGGGATGACTCCTCGCGCCGGTCTGCCCACCCTGCTGGGAACCTTCTGCCTCCGCAGCTGAGACGGAAGTCGTGAGGGGACCATCAGAGGGAGGTGTCCCCTCCCTCGCCCTCTCCATCTCTCTCTCTCTCCCGTCCCAAGAAGTGGGATGGGCCTGACCAGGTGGTGGCGCAGTGGATAGAGCGTCGGACTGGGATGCAGAGGACCCAGGTTCGAGACCCCGAGGTCGCCAGCTTGAGCGCAGGCTCATCTGGGGTGAACAAAAGCTCACCAGCTTGAACCTAAGGTCGTCGCTGGCTCCAGCAAGGGGTTACTCGGTCTGCTGAAGGCCCGCAGTCAAGGCACATATGAGAAAGCAATCAATGAACAACTAAGGTGTTGCAACGCGCAATGAAAATCTAATGATTGATGCTTCTCATCTCTCTCCGTTCCTGTCTGTCTGTCCCTATCTATCCCACTCTCTGAGTCACTCTCTGTCTCTGTAAAAAATGAATAAATAAAATTAAAAAAAAAAAAAAGAAGTGGGACGGACCACCACCACGCACTGCTTTTCCCAGCGACCCCCCCTTCAGGTCGGGTCGAAGAGCCCTGAGCATTGTCTGCTGAAGCCCAGCGTTTTCTAGAACTTTCCACCCGACCTGGAAAGCTAGAATGGATCCTGACCTGACTCCCCTGTGTGTGTGTGTGTGTGTGGGGGGGGGGTCTGCACTCGCAGACCATGGTGAGGGGGGGCAAGGCTGCACCAGGGGACCACTGCTTCCACCACAGGGGAGGCCGTGACCCCGCCTGTGCCCAGCTGGTGCTAGTTTCTGAGCCCCCAGAGCCATGACCTTGAAGGACGATCGTGGGGAGGAGCATGGGGCGGCCTCGCTGGGACCAGGGGTGCGGTCTCCCTGTTATGACTGGTGATCAAGGTTCATTTTCTCTGACAGATCTTCTCCCTGAAAACACGTTCGCACACTGTTTACGACATTTAAATCACCAGAATCTGCAAGTCTCATACCTGCATGAATATTCATGACTATGAATATTCATGACACGAGATAGGGCGGCAGCGAGGGTTTGTCTTAATGGTTCCTGGGACGGGATGCAGCCGGCTGTGGCCCCGCGCCCTCCGCCATGATGTGACAAGTCTGACCACTGCCCCGCCCAGATGTCAGCATTGTCCTCAGGCCACCGCGGCCCCACGAGAGGAGAGAGGGCGGGAGCGGAGACGAGTCAGGGAACTGAAGACAGGGAGTGGGGAGCAGGGAGGGGACTCATCTTCAATCGGAGGTGGCCCAGGCCCAGGGCCCCCTCTCCCAGCTCCTCGCCCCTCCCTCAGCTCCTCGCCCCTCCCTCAGCTCCTCGCCCCTCCCTCAGCTCCACGCCCCTCCCTCAGCTCCTCGCCCCTCCCTCAGCTCCACGCCCCTCCCTCAGCTCCTCGCCCCTCCCTCAGCTCCACGCCCCTCCCTCAGCTCCTCGCCCCTCCCTCAGCTCCTCGCCCCTCCCTCAGCTCCACGCCCCTCCCTCAGCTCCTCGCCCCTCCCTCAGCTCCTCGCCCCTCCCTCAGCTCCTCGCCCCTCCCTCAGCTCCTCGCCCCTCCCTCAGCTCCACGCCCCTCTCCCAGCTCCTCGCCCCTCCCTCAGCTCCACACTGGCCTCAAGGGGCTCCGGCAGACCTAGGTCCCGCCCTGGGTCGAGGGGCACAGGCTGAGCAGGATGCGGCCCCCGCCTGCTCTGTCTGCGCGAATCCTCACAACGCAGGGGCCGTCTGCTGTAAAAGCTTGTGGGCCAGAGACGATGACGACTGTCTGTAAAGCCAGCAGCCGTGGCCAGGGCCACTATCACAGCAGCCCGGCCCATGCAGGTTCGCATTGGATTCGGACAGTCGGTAAAGAAACAAAGGAGCCAAAAACTGATGGGCCATAGCCTTTAATCCTACCTTGCACCCGGCGGGCAAGTAAAAATACACACTGGGCTCCAAAACCCAGTCATACTCAGTGCTCACAAAGCCACTGACTTATCCGAGTTTCCTAGAATCAAAGGTTTCTAGCTCACCAGCCTTCTTCTCCTAGTTCCCCATCTGCATCCTTATCCCAGATACAAACTCTACACAAACTGGCATCTCACTCAGCACTCCGCCATCTTGGCTGCTTCTCCTGGCCTCCTCCACGTGGCCTCCTTTAGCTGCTGGCTCTACTCTCTCCGCTCTCTCATGCTAACCTCAGGAACCAAGGGCCAAACTCCCGCTCCGTTCCCATTTTATAGTGTAGAAATCCAAACCCTTAATCCAATATACATAATAGGGAAGTCTCTTAATACAAAGTCACTTCTCTGAGGCATGATAGGATTGTACCACCTTACACCAAAAAGGGTAGGAAAGGCTTAATCCCAAAACCAAGCCCCAGGCTACAATGATCCTGCCAGCCTCCAACGCACATTAATATCACCTGGGCGACGGCATCTTTAACAAAGTGAGCATAATACATTTTATCCGCCCAACACTGTCCCAGGGCCCACGACGTCCAGCCCAAGGCTCTCCCTCCAGCCACCTTGGACGCGAGTTCTTGTGGAGTTCACGTCTGGCTGCCCTGTCTGTGCCACCCGCCCGCACGGTTGTTCGGCCGCCCGGTGGTCATCCACGGGGACACCCGTCAGAGCCGCTCCTGCTGAGCGCCTGCAGCCTTCGCCAAGCGCAGACGTGGGCCCCAGACCCTCCTGCTGGACGGTCCATCTTGGGGAAGGAAGCCGCTGTCCCAGGCGGTGACAGCCTTGTTTATTTTTGGTGGCAGAGACAAGCTGTTTGCAACACACTGCACTCTGACACTTAAACCCGCCTATTCCCAGCAAACTCCTGGCCAAGCCTCATTGAAACTGGCTCCCTCTGCCAGATCTGCCTCCCCACCCCCTACCCCACCCCACCCCATACTGCCATCTTGACGGGGGATCTGAGGCTGGGGCAGAGTGCAGAGCCCACCACATGCAGTGACAAGTTTGTGGGGTCTGCACCTGACCCTGGCACGGGGGGTGGGGTAGGCACTGGTGTGACCTGAGCTGGTTTCAGAGAAAGAACGTTTCCCCATCCAGGGGCACCTGGAGGCTTTAGGACCCATGAGCACAGCAGAGGCTAAGCCCACTCCTTCTATGCTTCCCCCAGCCCTCGGGGTAGCTAGTGTCCCAACCAGACTCCGGGGACAGACAGAGGCAGGCACGGCGCGGCCCGCTGGCTTCCAAGAAACCCCCTATGCGGACGGTGTCACATTCAAAGCACTGGCGGCAGTGACACACGTGGACCCCGAGCGTCTCACGGCCCCTGCAGCCTCCCATGCCGTGAGGTGACAAGCAGGCGTCCTGATTCTGTGTTTTCGGTGCCCTGGTATTGGTAGATGATGGCACCGCTTGGAACCTGATCGGTAACTGTGATGAAGAAAACTGTCTGTGCTTGTGAAGCGTTTTCCTGTGTTAAAGGCCCACCCTGCCCGGGAGCACTGGGGTCTCCTGGGACCACCGCGTGCAGGAGGCGGGGACACCGGTCCCTTTTTACAGGTGGAATATGAATGCAGAGCGAGGGGTTCCACAGAGTCAGGCTCCTCCCCGGTCTTGGTCATCAAGAGCCCGTCCTCTCTGACTGTAGCCATTTCCGCAGGACAGGAGAAATGAAAGTGAGTTTAATTTATTGGCGAAGGAAGAGGATGTTCCCAGACAGCTGTGGCCGGGTCTCTGGCCCCTGGAAACCGGGGCTCCCCCAGAGACGCATGTCTGATTCCTGGCACATCCGTGCTTTGCTTTTCACTGTGGCTCCCGAGGCGTGACCCCAGCTCACAATTCTGGGGAGAGGCGGCGAACCAAGGGTGTCCCATCTCTTCTGTGAAGTAGTTTAAAAGGTCAGGGAAGAATTTCTAGAACTCAATAGGAGGTCCCACCAGGAAGGGCTGAAATAGGTTCTAAATGCGTTAAATGTCCCCCATGGAGGCACCCCCCCTTGGCTGCGGGATGGTGGTCAGGGGCGTGAGTCCCAGGGCTGCTGTCCCGGCCGAGTCTCAGTGGAATGTGGTAGGTCCCAGGCCAGAGGAGAGCTCCTTGTTGGCCCCTGTCTGGCTGTCTGGTCAGACCTGGGGCAGGGACAAGGCTTTGTGACCACAACCCCAGGCTACTAGTATGTCTGCTCAAGAGACCCCTATAGTTTCCAGTGTCCTGAATGACCAAAGGTGTTTGGGGTGAGAAGGTTTTCAAAACACAAGGACCTGGCCCTAGCCGGTTGGCTCAGCGGTAAAGTGTCGGCCTGGCGTGCGGGGGACCAGGGTTCGATTCCCGGCCAGGGCACATAGGAGAGGCACCCATCTGTTTCTCCACCCCCCCCCCTTCCTCTCTGTCTCTCTCTTCCCTTCCCGCAGCCGAGGCTCCATTGGAGCAAAGATGGCCCGGGCGCTGGGGATGGCTCCTTGGCCTCTGCCCCAGGCGCTAGAGTGGCTCTGGTTGCAACATGGCGACGCCCAGGATGGGCAGAGCATCGCCCCCTGGTGGGCAGAGCGTCGCCCCTGGTGGGCGTGCCGGGTGGATCCCTGTCGGGCGCATGCGGGAGTCTGTCTGACTGTCTCTCCCCGTTTCCAGCTTCGGAAAAATTAAGAAATTCCACCCTGGGTGCTGCATGAAGTTTTCTGAGTGTTTCTGGGTCTGGGGTCCTTTGAACCAGCTGTCAGGACGATGGATTGCAGGAAGCACAAGACGGTTGACCTTGTTTAAGCACTCCGCCATCGTCCACGTCTAGTCTGCAGGTGGGCCTGAGGGGTGGGGGCCTCAGAGGCACCTCCTGGTTCAGAAAAGCTGCTTCGGCTGCAGCCCTTTCTGACCCCGGATCACCATTCAAGTGTCCATTCAGCAGCTCACTGCGGCTGCCGGGTGCTTTTGCAAACCTGTCCCTCCTCCTCCAAACTCCACACAGCGTGGAGGGGAGCAGATGTCCCCTGGCGTGGCTCAAGCTTTCAGAGAGGACAGTCCACCTCCACCAAAGGGGCCCCGGGGCTGAGCAGAGTCTGGAATGAGTCAGTCAGGGTGCCAGCCCGTGCCCACAGAGGGGCCTCTGGGTGGCCTCCCTCCCTCCTGCCTCCTGCCCAAGTCAGATGGGCACAGGGTGGCCAGACTCAGCGGCCCGAGCCGCTGCTCACAGGCTCCCTATTCTGTCCCCAGCCTTGATGGCTGGTGCCTGTGCTTCTGACCCGCCGTCACGGGAAGATGGGCAGGCCCCCTGGCAGCCAGCAGAACAAGCTCACTGCAAGCCGAGTGCTTCCCTGTGGGCTGGTCCTGCCGCCCCAGGCCCACGGCTGGAGTGGGGGGAATACACAGGGGAAGTTACGAGGCTCCCCACACCGAGGAGGGTCCAGAGGGGGTGGTGTCTCCAGGCGGTGTGTTCGAGAGGGTCCCCAGGCTGGACCCCTGCCCCCTCCTGGGGATCCCTCTCTGTGAAGTGCTCCTAGAAGTAACCGACGGCGACGGGAGAGGCAGGTGAACCCAGATCTGAAGGTCCCAGGAGGAGTGGTCAGTACAGAGGCAATCGCTTCTCCCTCATCCAGGGGATAAATTACTGACCCTTTGACAGCGGCTTCCGACCGAGCACATCCTGTTGGGCACGCAGCCCAGGCCGACTGACTCACAGCCCAGCCAGTCCTTGAGCTTGGCCCCAGACCAGCAGGTCCTGGATGGCCCGACACACAGGTCTCCCAAATGACATGACCCAGACAAACTCTCGTTCTCTGCTGACCCGCAGGAGCCAGAGGCTTTGTGGGCCTGCCAAACAACCGGAGAATTACGCTCCAGACTTGGCATTCCGCGCCTGCTGCCACCCAGAGCAGTCACAACCTAACAATCCCTGAAAGGGGCTCCCTCCCTCCCAGCCCAGGACTCTGCAAAGCTCGGGGCTGTTCTTGAGTTACAAGAACACAAAGCTGTCTGAAAAACGCTCGTAACCATGAACCAGGTCCAGGGAGAGTGGCTGGAATGTACAATAAATACACCTTTTAACAGAGGATGCACTAAAAAAATGTTTCAGTGTAAACAATGTTGTTCTTTTTCTTAAGTCTCAGTCTAAGATTTAACCCAAACACTGGGGCTGGCTACCTTCTGCTTTGTTCCTGGGGGTGACAGTGTTTCTTGTTCTGTATCCTTTTTTGCAACATTGTTTTAATAATTCCTTTGAACCAGTCTCCTACCATAAACTACCTCGAATATTTTTGAAAGTGGGCAGTGTTTAAGAATCCACAGCAAGACTCCCTCTTGGGGTCCTGGACAGTGTCTCCTGTATAAACAGCTGTTCCACCACGCAGAACGTATCAGGCGCTGTTTCCAGACTACAGACAAGCCGCCTTGCGGGACTGTGGCCCCCGAGGGCAGGGGACGCATGCAGTGAGCCCCACAGTCACCCCTTTCTCTTCTTGGGGACATGTGTCCCACTGTGACGTTAGGAGCTGGGGTATTGGTAGAGCTTGGCTATTCTAGCTGAGGGGGGCAGAGATGGGAGACCGGGCTTGGCTTGAACCCGTACAGCGAGGCACTGGAAGGGGACCCCTGTGGGACAGGGGGGTGTTCACAAGCCTGTGAGGGGCTCGCCTCTGGTTGTGGGCTGGCAGGGTTGTGTGCACGGACGGAACCTTGAAAGGCTTTGGGGAGGGCTGCTGGAGGGGAGAGGCTTCACTAGCACCCCGAGTGTCCCACTGAGACATCAGCAAGTGCATATTTGAGGAGTAAGGCTCACCCCTGAGGGGACAGTCCATACCTCCCCCCCCCACCCCGTGGAAGCCTACGTCAAAGCGACACTAATCCACAGAGGAGCCCTCACAGGACAGAAGGGCCTGGCTGTCCAGGGGGCTGCACCCCTGAGGAGCAAAACCGAGTCTGCCCAAGGTCAAGAGACCGGTCTGCCACGGACCGGGCGGCTAGACCAAGAGTGCTCACTCCTCAGGGAAAGACAACAGACCCACAGCCTCTTCAACATGCCACTCGCAACGTCAGTATTAATAAGACCCCTAGGTTTGCAAAGAAATAGAAAAGGGGGACTCCATTAAGCAGGGGGGGGTCAGTCGACCACGAGAACAGCGAGGGAAGGTGTGTGTGTGTGTGTGGGGGGGAGTATCCAGCCTGCACGGGGACGCTGGGCCTTGGAAGCTCCAGGATGTGTGTCCACGGCGAGAGCAGCCATCGCGGGAATCACACAAAGGGGTTTATGCACACGTAGGCTCCGCACGGGGCAGCGTCCACCACGGGAATCACACAAAGGGGTTTATGCACACGTAGGCTCCGCACGGGGCAACGTCTGATCGGATCAATGGAAGGGGCCGAGCACACAGAGCGCCGGCCTGACCTCGTGGGTCACAGGCTCCGCGTTAGACACCGTGTCTCCCACGTGGGCCCAGAGGTTAGCACGGCCCAGTCGGAACCGCTGCCTGTGGACTGAGAGGTCAGCACGGCCCAGTCGGAACCGCTGCCGGTGGACTGAGAGGTTAGCACGGCCCAGTCGGAACCGCTGCCGGTGGGCCCGGAGGTCAGCACGGCCCAGTCGGAACCACTGCCTATGGGCCCAGAGGTCAGCACGGCCCAGTCGGAACCGCTGCCTGTGGGCCCAGAGGTCAGCACGGCCCAGTCGGAACCAGTGGGCCCAGAGGTCAGCCTGGTCGGAACCGCTGCCGGTGGGCCCAGAGGTCAGCACGGCCCGGTCGGAACCGCTGCCTGTGGGCCCAGAGGTCAGCACGGCCCGGTTGAAACCGCTGCCGGTGGGCCCAGAGGTCAGCACGGCCCAGTCGGAACCGCTGCCTGTGGGCCCAGAGGTCAGCACGGCCCGGTCGGAACCGCTGCCGGTGGGCCCAGAGGTCAGCACGGCCCAGTCGGAACCGCTGCCTATGGGCCCAGAGGTTAGCACGGCCCAGTCGGAACCGCTGCCTGTGGGCCCAGAGGTCAGCACGGCCCAGTCGGAACCGCTGCCGGTGGGCCCAGAGGTCAGCACGGCCCAGTCGGAACCGCTGCCGGTGGGCCCAGAGGCTAGCACGGCCCGGTCGGAACCGCTGCCGGTGGGCCCAGAGGTTAGCACGGCCCGGTCGGAAGCGCTGCCGGCCTCTTGCACGCGTGGATTGAAAAGCTGATTCTAAAACTGGCACAGGAAGCGAAGGGCCCAGGACAGCCGAGCGGTTTGGGAAAGCAGAAGGAAGTTGGAGGACTCATGGTCCTCGAAGGACTACAGGACTACGGGAATCAACCCTGGGGACAGTTTAGACAGTGACGAGAGGAACGGGTGAGTCTGGACACAGGAGAGCAGTTCACTTTTGATTAAAGTGCTGAAAACGTCCACTGGGAGGAGCCTGTCTTTTCACAAGGGGCGCTGATCGTGTAATTATCTCTGTGCAAAAAAAAAAAAAAAAAAAGGTACTAGCCCTGGCCGGTTGGCTCAGCGGTAGAGCGTCGGCCTAGCGTGCGGAGGACCCGGGTTCGATTCCCGGCCAGGGCACACAGGAGAAGCGCCCATTTGCTTCTCCACCCCTCCGCCGCGCTTTCCTCTCTGTCTCTTCCCCTCCCGCAGCCAAGGCTCCATTGGAGCAAAGATGGCCCGGGCGCTGGGGATGGCTCTGTGGCCTCTGCCTCAGGCGCTGGAGTGGCTCTGGTTGCAACATGGCGACGCCCAGGATGGGCAGAGCATCGCCCCCTGGTGGGCAGAGCGTCGCCCCTGGTGGGCGTGCCGGGTGGATCCCGGTCGGGCGCATGCGGGAGTCTGTCTGACTGTCTCTCCCTGTTTCCAGCTTCAGAAAAATGAAAAAAAAAAAAAGGTACTCATAGTTCACACCCTGTAGAAAAATTAACTCAAAATGGATCCTGCCTGCCCAGGCGGTGGCGCAGTGGGTAGAGTGTCATCCTGGGATGCAGAGGACCCAGGTTCGAAACCCCAAGGTCTCTGGACTGAGCGTGGGCTCATCGGGCTTGAGCGCAGGGTCGCTGGCTTGAGCGTGGGATCATAGACATGACCCCATGGGCACTGGCTTGAGCCCAAAGGTCACTGGCTTGAGCCCAAAGTCGCTGGCTTGAGCCCAAGGTCACTGGATTGAGCCCAAGGTCACTGGATTGAGCAAGGGGTCACTTGCTCTGCTGTAGCCCCCGGTCAAGGCACATATGAAAAAGCAATCAATGAACAACTAAGGTGCTGCAACAAAGAATTGATGCTTCTCATCTCTCTCCCTCCCTGTCTCTCTTGCCTAAAAAAAAAAAAAGGATCCTAAACCTAAAATATAAGACGTAAAGCCATAAAGATTCTAGAAGACAGCAGAGAAGAAAATCTCTGTGACCCCAGCACTGAGTTCACCGTACGTCCCAGCCATCTTGACTCCTGTCTCTGCTCAGGATAAATGACACTGTACGCTCACACTGTACGCTCACACTGTACGCTCACCCTGCGTGTGCAAACTTACAGCTCACGCCTGGAAACAAATGCCCTTCAATTGGCACAGGAGGGGAGCGAACAGGGAGATAGACGGGGTGCTCTTGGGGTGCCGCGCAGGGAGGAGGCCGCCGGCCGCTGCTGGTGGCGCAGGGCAGAGACCCGTGGGGGGAGGCCGCCGGCCGCTGCTGGTGGTGCAGGGCAGAGACCCGTGGGGGGAGGCCGCCGGCCGCTGCTGGTGGCGCAGGGCAGAGACCCGTGGGGGGAGGCCGCCGGCCGCTGCTGGTGGCGCAGGGCAGAGACCTGTGGGGGGAGGCCCCTGGCCGCTGCTGGTGGCGCAGGGCAGAGACCCGTGGGGGGAGGCCGCCGGCCGCTGCTGGTGGCGCAGGGCAGAGACCCGTGGGAGGAGATCGATGGCCGCTGCTGGTGGCTCAGGGCAGAGACCTGTGGGGGGAGATTGATGGCCGCTGCTGGTGGTGCAGGGCAGAGACCCGTGGGGGGAGGCCCCTGGCCGCTGCTGGTGGCGCAGGGCAGAGACCCGTGGGGGGAGGCCGCCGGCCGCTGCTGGTGGCGCAGGGCAGAGACCCGTGGGGGGAGGTCGCTGGCCGCTGCTGGTGGTGCAGGGCAGAGACCTGTGGGGGGAGGCCGCCGGCCGCTGCTGGTGGCGCAGGGCAGAGACCCGTGGGGGGAGGCCGCCGGCCGCTGCTGGTGGCGCAGGGCAGAGACCCGTGGGGGGAGGCCGCCGGCCGCTGCTGGTGGCGCAGGGCAGAGACCCGTGGGGGGAGATCGATGGCCTGATTTCATGGGAACCGATTTTCTCCCCTCTGTGGAGACAGGTCTTGTCTTGCTGCCTCTGCTTCTGCAGAACCATGTCAGACTCTAACGAACCCTTGGTGCTGCTTTGGGCCAAGGTGTCAGTGGCCTTCAAGCAGGTGGGTGTGGGTCATGAGCCCCTCGTGGGACACTCTCAGCTCCCCCCAGGGGAGGGGCACCCCGCCCAGGGACCCTTGTGCATTCTGGCCCACCTCTCAGTGAGGGGCATGTCGTTTGCACTGAATCTGACAGAGGTTTTCTGCAAAGGCAGATGATGAGAGAGGGGCCCAGGAGAGGCACCAGCATGGACCTGCTGCGAAGCCCCAGGCCCTGGAAAAGGGCCAGCCCTCAGCAGCAGCTCCACAGCAGGTCTCACAGGCTGCCAGAGGCTGGACAGCACCTGGCCAGGTCGGGCCTGAGTGGGATGTGCAGACTCCCCAGGCGTCTGCCCGTCTGAGCTCACTGCCTTCCCCGCCCATAGCTGCGCAGTGGAGAGCCACGGTGTGACCCAACACGGGGCCCTGCCCCTCCGGAAGCCCGGACCTGTCACACAGCCAAGGTCAGAGCACAGGGACTGGCCGGAACCGCAGGGGACTCAGCGCGACTCACTCAGCCCACGGGGGCAGGGCCACGCGTGGACGGTGAGCAGCTCGGGGACGCCTGGGTGGACGGTCCGGAGACGCCCTCCGAGGAACTTCCTCACGGGACCAGCACGCGGCTGGCCACCCACGCAGTGCCACCCACTTCTGCAATCGGCCCTGTGACCAGCAGTCTGTTTGGAAGGATGGGGGCTGGGGTGGGTGCGGGGAAGACTAGACCAGGAAGTGCAGCAGTCACCGTGCTGACCCGGCCGGGGGCTGGAGCCCTTGCTGGCCGGGGGGCAGCTCTGTCTCCCCCACCATCGCCGCTCAGCCGTGGCTACGCCCAGGAAAAGCCCAGGATTATTCAAAGTGGCTCAGACATCTGCCCGCCAAGCCACCTCATTTCTAAATAGGACCTGTTTGCAAGCACCCGGGAGGGACCCACTGTGTGGCGGTGGTGGAACAGGGGGACCATGGGACTGGCCGACATCTCCACACACGGAGGACGAGAGGGAGACGCATGGATGCAGGCACCTAGCACCTCTCGGGCCAGATGTCACTTGGAAAACAGTGGAAGTTTGCCCAGACCAGTCAAGTAAGTGGTCAGGAAGGCCAAGCAGGAACATCATAGCCCCTTCCCCCAGAAACCTCTCCTGAGAGGGCAGATGGGGGCACAGAAGAGAGGCAGGCGGCATCCCAAGGCCACGTCCCTGCAAGGGACATTGTCCCAGCGCAGGGAGCAGCCAGCTGTGGCAGCCCTGTGGGGGCTGTCAGACTCGGATGGACCAGCGTCTCCTAAGCGGCCCGTCTGTGCACAGCTGAGGCCCTTAAGGAAAAATGGAAGCTCGCAAATGTTCGCACCTGTGGGCTCAGATGAGAGTCGTCAACGCTCAGCAGACCATCACTGAGTGACAAGTGGCCAGGGCGTGCCCCAGGCTGCCGGTGTCACAGCCTGTGGCCCCAGGACTCAGAGGAATGGCCCTTCGGGAGGTTGGAGAGATGCCAGTGAGGTGTCTGATCTGTGGGACTGACTGAGGGTCCAGGGGAAAGCAGAAGAGGATGCTTCCTGGGGGGGGGGGAGCTGTGCTCCCTCCGCTCTGGTTCTGATGATGGCCGAGCCCTGGGGGTCTGTGTGGAGACATCCCCTGGGTGGGCAGCGAGTTGCTGACCTGAACCTGCCACGTTTCACCTTCAAGGGCAGGTGGCATGGCTGCTGCTGCCCCTCGGTTCCCCCAACACTGACTGGGAGAGGCCCCGGGGCACAGCCGGTCAAAGACCTCTCGGGGAAGAAAATGGGAACCCACAGAAGGGGAAGGGTGGCTCCCACTGGGTTCACCCTGCGTGGGGCTGTGTGCTTCTCGCACAGGGAATGTGGCGAGTCAGCCTTGTCTTGACTCATCCCTGGTCCGTGTGGCTACTGGGGAAAGGGGGCTGTCCACACAGGGACATCTGCAGCCACAAGTCCTCGGCGCAGGCGAGGGGGACCCGCAGCATGAGTGGGCCCACACGGCCATCGCCCAGGGACTGATGTGCAGACAACAGCACCTGCGGCCCCCTCTGCTGCCCTCACCCCGCACGCGGCCCCCTGGGCTTCAGATGCACAGCCACACGCCTGGGAGACAGGTCCGACTCGGGCCTGAGAGGACAGCGAGACAGGGACAGTGGACCCTCTGCCCCTTGGCCTTCCCGATCCCTCCCCGCACCACCATGGCTGTGGTCCCTGCCTGACAAGCCTTCTGTTGGGGGAAGGGGGGTGATCTCCCACCCCGCTAGGCCCCTCCTTCAAGCCCATTGCCAAGGTGGGGTCTCAGCTGGTTTTCCGTGGCACTTTGCTCAGACCTTCGGAGGGCACCTGGCTGCTGGGGTATGGTCTTGTTCACCTCACAGCCCTCCCCCCCCCACCTGCCACCACGCCCAGACACCTCAGGATCTTCCCAGCAGGGACGACATGGTCACCACCACCAACATCAATGACAGTGCTCCGACCCTTTTCTCTGCACCAGGAGCCTGCTGGCCCTTCCAGTCCCCACCCCCCAGCCCTCTGCCCGCTGAGATCAGAGCCCTGAGTGCTCATCACACAGGTGAAGAAACTCAGGCTAAACCAAGCGCCATGCTTGCCCAGTCTCCCGAGTGTGGGGCAGGGCAGCCAGGAAGCCCGGGGCAGCAGCCCAGGGGCGTCTGCTGTGGAGGAGGCAGACCCAGCCTTCTGGGGACACGAGGCTATTTGAGAAGTCCAGGAAAAGGACTCTCTTCAGGAAGACTGCGTGGCCAGCACACAAGTTTATCTGACAGCTCAGGGAATCTAGAGGCAGCGAGGCTGCTCTGGGGCCCCCAGGGAGGTCACGACCTGAGGTTCCTGCCCCCTTTGATAAAGGGCTGAGACCTGGCAACCCCAGCGTGAAAGGCGGGACGATGGGGGTCGGCTGCCCCCCGGGCCCCTGCCCTCCCCCCATCCTCTCCCCAGCTTCCCCGGAGTAACATTTCTCAGGGCCGTTTCTCCAGCTCCCTGAATCCCGTGGTACGCAGACAGGACCCGACTTTGGGGGGGTGAAGGAAAGAGACGCATTAGGGTTTTTTCCTGACGGGGCTGCCTAGCAACCTTGGCCCCAGGTGAGACCCCCGTTTCTATCCCAGCCCTCGCTCCCCACCCCACCCCCCCGGAAGAGGCTGCTCACCTGGATGACCACCTTGATGGTGGCAGTGCCCACGATGGGCGTGCACACCAGGCCGCCGGGGTGCTGGCCGTCGGCGCTGCGGTTCTGCAGGCCCATGGTGAAGAGCATGGGCACGGCCAGCAGGCCGGCCGCCAGCCAGATGGCGCTGATGAACTTCTTGGTGCGGCTGCAGGACATAAGGCTCTTGGCCTTGAAGGGGTGGCAGATGGCCAGGAAGCGCTCCACGCTCAGGCTGGCCACGTTGAGGGCCGTGGCGTAGGTGCAGGCGTCCCGGAGGAAGTAGTAGCCCCGGCAGCCGGCGTCGCCCAAGGCCCAGGGGTGGTGCACCCAGATGAAGTTGTACAGCTCGGTGGGCATGGCCAGCAGCAGGATGAGCAGGTCGGACAGGGCCAGGCTGCCCAGGTGGAAGTGCACGGTGCTCTGCAGGCTCTGCAGCGACTTCTTGCGCGCCAGCGTGAACGCCGTCACCGAGTTGCCCACCGTGCCCACCACGAACAGCGCCAGGTACACGGCAGTCACCAGCACCTTGGAGTAGATGTCCGTGTTCACGTCCAGATCGCTTGTGGGCGACGCGGGCCGGAGCTCCGACGCGTTGCCCGAGCCATTGTCGAAGTTCGGGGCCAGCAGAACCGCCTCCAGCCCCGACGACGGCGGCAACGGGAAGGGGTCGGCGCCCCGGGAGCCCGGCGCTGAGATGTTGAGGCGCATGGTGGGCGCGCTGGGCGGGGTGCCGCGCTGGTCCGGGTCCGCGGCTCCAGCGAGCGCCTCCGCGATTGAAATCCGGAGGGTGGGAGCCTCTCGGGCCCGAAGAGGGCCGAGGAAACGCGAGGGGAGGGCACGAGGAGCAAAGGGGCGCGCTCTCGGCCCGGGAGTGCTCGACCCGGACCGCGCCACCCCGGAGCGCACGAGGTCTGCGCTCACCTGGGGCTCGGGGCGCTGCTCCTCCTCCGACTCCCGGCTGGGAGCTGCGGGTTCCCTCCGGCTCCGCTCCGACCCCGGCTTCCTCGGGTCTCCCGACCGCGAGGTTCCTCGGCTTCTCCCGGGCGGCTCGGGCTGCCGGGCGAGCCCGTGGCGCTGGTGGAGCGCACGTACCGCCGCCCGGCGCGCTCACTCCCTCGCCCCCGCTCCCCGCGCACTCCTGCCCCGCACACTTCTCGCCGCGCCCGCGCCCTCCGGGGCTCCGCGCCTCGACTGAGCTTGGCGGCGGGGCGGCGCGCCCAGCCTGGGGGGCGCTGGAGCGGGGCGGAGGCGGCCCCAGCCGCTGTCCCCGCCCCGCCCCGCCCCGCCGGGTGCCGGGCTGCCGTTCGGCCCCGCGCGCTCCCAGGGGCAATGCCGCCTGCGGTGAGCGCCCCAGAGAACTGAACTCCAGCAGGTGCGTAGAGATATCGGCACCCTCCCCGGGGCAACCGCCCTCCGGTCCCGGTCTTCCCGACTTTCACGCCCCCAGGAAGGGAGCTGCCTCCTCCTCTCCACCTCCTCGACTGTGGCTCGCTCAGCGGGGGCCAGGGGGGGCAACGCAGGACTTCCTGCGGGGACGGCGGGGCCGCCTCTGGCTCCTGGGGCGCCTGCCTGCACGGTGCCAGCAGCTGGGGGCCACAGGACTCCAGCCCAGCTAGGTGGGGTGGATGAGGGGGGCGGGGAGCTGGGGACAAAGCAACCCCTCCCTCCCCCACCCCCACCCCCACGCAGCTGGGTTCCTGCACCCGGCTCCCGGGGGTGGCCCCTGCGGGTGGAAGCGGGCACTGTGGCCGCCTCATCGCTGCCTGGATTCGCTCATCAGGAGTCGCCCTGAAAGCCCGTGCAGGGCAGGGTCTGGGAGCGCGCTCTGGAGTCACCGTCTCAGGCCCGGGCCCTGTCCCTGCACGGGCTGGCGGCTGCACCGGCGGTACTGGGAACAGAAAACAGGGTGGGCTGAGAAAAATCGGGGCGCAAGGGGCGAGGGCGGTTAAGGAAAGGGGGCGAGGCCTCGAGGAAGCCCCACCCAGCTCAGGGCCCCGTCCCCGCTCCGCCCAGGAGGGTAAGTTTAGGCTCACTGGCTATTTGATGCCCAGCCTGAGGTCCGAAGTTACTACTGTTTTCAGCTGGCTCTGGGCTTGCTTGTCCCACGAAACCCTGTGTTCCCACCGGGAGTGTGAGCGCGTGTAAATCACGTGCTTAACCGTTTAGCCCAGATGGGCACACCAGGGGCACACCAGCCTGTCCCCCTGCCAGAAGCCACCACAGCGGGGACCCGGGACCCACTGGCTCAAACTGGGCCCTACTCCTTCACTGGGTGAGTGAGTGTTCCTGCTTCTCTGTGCCTCTGGGTGAGTGTTCCTGCTTCTCTGTGCCTCGATTTTGTCCTAAATGGACGGAAGTTCCCCCGGGGACCAGGCCGTTCCTGAAGCTCGCAGTGTGGGCACACAGTCCGGTGCCCAGCCAGCTGCTATGCAGAGAACGCTGCCCAGAGCGGCCTGTGCCCCGGCCAACAGAGGTCGCCTTCACACTGCACCTGGTTCGGCCGGGTTCGTTCTCTGGGAGACAAATCCACCAGCGAAGACATCGCGGGGCTGAGACCTGGGCGTCCACCTCAGGGAAGGAGGCATGTCTGCAGACCCACGGGGTGCTCCTTGCCGTCCCAGGACTCACAGGAGACTTGGGTCTTACCAGCCAGGGTGCCGTCCGCCCTTCTCTGTCGGGAGCCCCTTCAGGGGAAGAAGGCGCCTGCTGGTGGCCGCTGGAGCCTGTCCCTGTGCGGGACCAGTAGCTGTGCGGGCTCAGGATGACACCGCCAGGGGAAACACAGTCCCGCCCGCCCACCTCCTCTCCCTGTTTGGTTTGCAAACCCCTGACCTTTCTGCTAAGCTGGGTTTCTCTTCAAAGGTTTCCCTTCGAGCTTAGAAAAATCACAGAAGGCAACTGAGCACCAACGTTATGACAAGGCGTTTGCTTTAAACCACCTGGGAAATGTCACCTGGGAGCCTTGCTCTGCAAAGGGCCCCTGGGCGGCTGGCTGCGGATGGCTCTTCTGTGCACCCAGAGCCCCAGATGGTACGCAGCCAGGACACCAAATCCACGTTGTTCAACCTCAGTGGGGGGAGGGGGCTGATCCGGAGAGGTGTGGTCGTTGGTGACCAGTGTAAAATCGGCCCTTCGAGGGCTTTAGGGGAACAGGGCTCTGTGGCCAGCTGGAGAGCCTGGGGGGGGGGGTCTGCTGCCCGACCCCAAAACTCCAGATGCCGTGTGTGGCAGGACCTGGCCTGCTGGTGGGCAGCGAAGGTCAAGATGCATTCACGAGGGGTCTCATTCCTTGAGTGAGGCAGGAATTCTGGTTGGAAGGGCGTGCCTGGCATGGCACCAGCATCGCGCAGTCTCTGTGCAATGTAAACCACCTGGGGTCCCGGCCGCTGAGCGGGGCACTCTTCCCTGTCCCCTGGGGCGGGCGGAGGTCAGGCCAAGAGTCGCCAAAGGGACAAGATGCTGGCGAGGTGGCAGGGCCAGGGCCCTCGGTCAGCTGCTGTGTTAGCCTCAGCCTGCACTTTGTTGAGTCTCCGTGGACTTATCTGAACCAGAGGACGAGACAAGACCACAGAACCCACAGCTGAAATGGGCAATGTCCACTGTCATTTTTCTTTTTTAAATTAATTAATTAATTAATTAATTAATTTGTATTTTTCTGAAGCTGGAAACGGGGAGGCAGTCAGACAGACTCCCACATGCGCCCGACCGGGATCCACTCGGCACGCCCACCAGGGGGCGATGCTCTGCCCATCCGGGGCGTCGCTCTGTCGCAACCAGAGCCATTCTAGCACCTGAGGCAGAGGCCACAGAGCCATCCTCAGCGCCCAGGTCATCTTTTGCTCCAATGGAGCCTTGGCTGCAGGAGGGGAAGAGAGAGACAGAGAGGAAGGAGAGGGGGAGGGTGGAGAAGCAGATGGGCGCCTCTCCTGTGTGCCCTGGCCGGGAATCGAACCCGGGACTTCTGCACGCCAGGCCGACACTCTACCACTGAGCCAACCGGCCAGGGCCTCACTGTCATTTTTCAACAGGCTTCCAGATGCAGAGGGCATTGGCGAGGAACCCGAGACAGAGGGCCTGTGCCCCTCCCTGCAGCCCCTGGACCTGCCGCTGCGGGGGGGGGGGGGTTGGCCGTCCAGCGGTTGTGAGAGGCTCTCTCCTTCTCTGGCTGCAGGAACTCAGCTAGTTCTTAGAGTCACAGCATCCTGGGTTCCCTTGCTTTCCTCTGGTCTCCACTCCACCACTGGGCAACCCTTGCTGCCCAGACGACTTCTTCCCAAGTGGAAAAAAAATATGTTTGCAACCATACCTGTACCAGTTACCTATTTATTTATTGCTGCCGAGCAAAGTGGCCCCAAAGCCCAGGGACTGAGAACGCAGTATTGTTACTATGTTTCCTACCAGGCTGCAGGCAGGCCCGGAAGTGGGGGTGGGGGAGTGTGGGGGGTTTACTGCGACACTCAGCACAGGCCATGTGCATCATTTGTAGCGTTTAGCTGGCGGTTTTCCCACCAGCAGCCGTGGAAATTGTACATGTTCCAGAATGTACAGTATTCCGAGGGGGATTTAAAAATAGATCCACACATGTACAAATGTGAACGTGCTCCAGCATCAGCCGGCCAGAGGGGGAGGCACAGCTCCTCTCCCCCCCCCCCCAGTGGCTACTCCACCCCACCCCACCTCCGGGGCGCTGCCCTGCCACACCACATCAGGGCCCAGTCCAGGGTCCCCCCGGAGCCTCAGTGATCACATCCGCGTCCCTCACATTCTCAGTCCCATCTGCTGTCTGTCATCCGGAAACGTGAACCGCGTTCGCTGGGAAGAAACCAGAAGACGGACAGGGTGTGGCCGCCCGCGAGGGACAGGGCTGCAGGAGAGGGGGGGCTGGCTCGGCTGTGGCTTTGAGCCCCGCGTCCACCATACCCGGGTCGCGGGCTCCAGGGGAAGGTAAATGACTTTCAGTTTCCTTGTCTGTCAAATGCAGACGACGCGGTCCTGTGTTGCTAGGTTGCTGCGAGTGCCTGGTGACAGGTGCGTGAGCTCACGCCACAGAGGGTCACTGCTCCGTGAATGCCAGCTTGACCCCGTGGGCTTGCCTCATCGTGAGCCGGAGGGGAAGGGCCCAGCGGGGAAGAGCAGAGAGGCATGCCCCGCCCTCTGCTCAGGGCTTCCCCTCCCTCCGACCGACCACCTGTCCTGCATTAGTGAGTGTGGCCAGCGCCAGCCGACGCAGACATCCTCCAGAACCCTGCCGTCCACTGCATGGGAGAGTGTCAGGGCGGGGAGTGAGAGGTGTGAGGGCGGGAGGGCTGGGGCTGTCGGGGGGGGGGGGGGGACGGAGAGGCCAGCGAGCACGGGCGTAGCTTTTAGTTCCCGAGTACCGCAGGGTCCCTGTGGAGGCCGACCAGGGGCTGGTCCCTCGGGGAACCCCGCCTTCCAAAGTAATGAGTGCAGCCTGACCCGCGGTGGCGCAGTGGATAAAGCCTCGACCTGGAACGCTGAGCTCACCGGTTCAAAACCCTGGGCTTGCCCCGTCAAGGCACATATGGGAGTTGATGCTTCCTGCTCCTCCCTCCCTTCTCTCTCTCCTCTCTCTCTCTCTCTAAAAATGAATAAATAAAATCTAAAAAATAAAAATAAAAAAATATAAAAAATAAAATAAAAATAGGCTATTTCCTGATGACAAAGTAATGAGTGTGGTGGCCGGGGAAGAGGGGACAGACCACAGGGATGCCATGGTCACCTCAGTTCTCCCCAGGGGAAGGAAGCACGGCCCCTTCTCCTCCCCATCCAAGCACTCTCACCGGGGCCCTTCCCCAGATTCGCCGAGCAGACCACTTAGGACAGGGGTAGTCAACCTTTTTATACCTGCCGCCCACTTCTGTATCTCTGTTAGTAGTAAAATTTTCTAACCGCCCACCGGTTCCACAGTCACGGTGATTTATAAAATAGGAAGTAATTTTATTTTATAAAATTTATAAAGCAGAGTTACAGCAAGTGAAAGCATATAATAATAATCACTTACCAAGTACTTTATGAAAACAACTTACTATAGTTAAATCTATCTTTTTTTTTTTTTTTTTTTGGGGGGGGGGCAGAGACAGAGTCAGAGATAGGGACAGATAGGGACAGACAGACAGGAAGGGAGAGAGATGAGAAACATCAGTTCTTCGTTGCGGTTCCTTAGTTGTTCATTGATTGATTTCTCATATGTACCTTGACCAAGGGGCTACAGCAGACCAAGTGACCCCCTTGCTCGAGCCAATGACCTTGGGCTCAAGCTGGTGAGCCTTGCTCAAAGCAGATGAGCCCGTGCTCAAGCTGGCGACCTCGGGGTCTTGAACCTGGGTCCTCGGCATCCTAGTCTGACGGTCTATCCACTGCGCCACCGCCTGGTCAGGCAAATCTATCTTTTTATTTATACTTTGGTTGCTCTGCTACTGCCCACCATAAAAGCTGGAGCGCCCGCTAGGGGCGGGAGGGACCAGGCTGACCACCACTAGGGGGTGGGAGGGACCAGGTTGACCACCACTGGCTTAGGAGGGGGCGGCTTCTGCCACTCCAGCAGGAAGGGGCGGGGACAAGCTGGGTGGGGCTGAGCACGTGTGAACTTCACTCCGTCCAGGCCTTGCAGATGCCAGCAGAGAGAGAGACACACCGGGAAAGCTGGTGTTTGGGTGGAAATGATGTGTGTTTGACAGATCATCTCCTAAAGAAAAAGAAAATCCAATTTCCAAAAATGTGTCCATGCAGACCCATTCCCTGACATTTGTTTTTGGAGACACGTCACCTCGACACTCATTTCTGGCTTCTGCCTACCCAAGGGGGGTTCGTCAGGGTTTCCTTTGAAGTTGCACAGGGACAGTCTCTGCACCAGGTTGGAAACCCACCAAGCAACCCCCCCCTTCCCACAGCCCCCAGGCCACTGCCTTCCCTTTCATTCCCCTCCCCCCATCCCCAACTCCCTTCCCCCCGGGTCAGGTCACGCTGGAAAGAGGGTCCCTAAGGGCCTTGGCTGGTTTGCTCAGTGGTAGAGCATTGGCCAGGCATATGGAAGTCCCAGGTTCGATTCCCGGCCAGGGCACACAGGAGAAGCGCCCATCTGCTTCTCCACCTTTCCCCCTCTCCTTCCTCTCTGTCTCTCTCTTCCCTTCCCGCAGCCGAGGCTCCATTAGAACAAAGTTGGCCCAGGCGCTGAGGATGGCTCCATGGCCTCTGCCTCAGGCGCTAGAATGGCTCTGGTTGCAACAGAGCGACGCCCCAGATGGGCAGAGCATCGCCCCCTGGTGGGCATGTTGGGTGGATCCCGGTCGGGCGCATGTGGGAGTCTGTCTCTCTGCCTCTCCCTGCTTTTCACTTCAGAAAAATACAAAAAAAAAAGGAGGGTCCCTAAGTAGCAACCCTGCCCCCACCCCAGGCATCTATCTTCTCTTGCAGACTGGCTCTTGGAGAAAAGACAAACACGCACACAGCGCACTCCACGCAGAAGAACACGCACTCCCATCTGTTCAGCTTCCGAGGCCAGGCGGTCTCCTGTCAGTTCTCACGCTGAGAAGCCGAGCCTCTACGCCTCCTATAAATTGACTGGTTGGCGGCTCCGCGGTCCCGGCCCGCTGATGAGCCCACTGCGCACGCGCGGGTGGCGGAAGGGTCACGCTTAGTAGCTAGTGTTACTCATCTGCCCGTTGTTGGGAAGGCGGGGATGGTGTGTTCTTGGATTTGATAGCACGTCCGCCCTGTGGACAGCAGGGTCCAGGGTGGGCATGTGCCCGTGACTGGTGTGTGTGTGTGTGTGTGTGTGTGTGCGCGCGCGGGAGGCGAGGGGGCCCGGAGAGGGGACCTGGGCTGCGGGGAGTCCCCTTCCCACCCTGGCGCCTTTCCTGTGAGTCTTTGCCGGGTGGCCCCTCTGGGAAGGTCAGGAGAGGTGTCGTCTCTGCCTTTGGCTGTTGGACTTCTTCGCTCCGGGGTGGGGCTGTGGTGGGGAGGGCGGAGTCTGCATAGACAGGACTGCCACGGGCGGGGCGCCTTCTCCAGACACTCTCCCTTTCTAAGCAGCCGCTCTCCTTGCCTAGAAAGATTTAAATAGACAAACGTCTCTCATCTTCTAGTGATGCCACACGAGCTCCAAAAATAACACCCTGAACGGGGGCCGGTTTCGTCACTCTTGACTTGGAGCTCTGTCGTTCAGGGCGACACTTTTGTCTCAAGGGAAACAAAGCCAGGTGACAGAGGGGCTGCGGGCAGGTGACCAGGGCAGAGAGGAGGGAGGGAGGGGTCCTGCAGAGGCGGCGGCTGCAGGCCGGGTGGCCTGCAGGTTCCGAGGTGCCGTCTCCACCGCAAGATGGCTGGGGTGGGGCGAGGCCGAGAGGGTCAGACGGGCTCCTCTGGAACGGCTGACCTTCCACAGCTCCTCATCTGGGTCCAGCAAGTGCCCAGGGGCCACAGCCTCGGGGTCTGTATTCTCTCGGTCAGTGAGTGCGAGGTGGGAGCAAAGACACCCCACTCTCAGGAGGCCCAATGCAGGGCAGAAGGGACAAGGTGTCACAATCATCCCTGCCTGTGGGCATCCCTGAGGGCACAGGGAGGACCACCGGCCTTCCAGGCCAAGCAGGGACCTTCCTTCCAGCTCAGCCCTGGGAAAGCCGTCTCCTGGGCAGGGCGGGGGCTGTGCAGACACTGTCCATCCATCCGTGGGGAGGGGAGCCCATGTCCGCGCCCAGAGGGTGCTGGTTGTGTCCCCGGAACAGTGTCATCCCTGGGGGGACAGGAGCATCGGCTTCAGTAAAACGTGTCCTGGAATAAACGGGCAGCAGCGAGGGGCCTGCGGGCAAACAGGACGCAGGAATGGTGCCCCCAGCGCTGGTGAACACCCATGCTCCCCCACCCCCCACTGCACCCTCCTCAGGGCAGAGCGGGTCCGCGGGGTGCTGGGTGCCAGCGCTGCTCTGGGGACCTTCACAGCGGGAGCTCTTTGAACCAGCACGCCCCCCCCCCCCCACGCAAGCCCTCAATCCGAGGGATGCAGACCCAGGCAGAGCAGGTACAGGGTGTGTTTGTTCTCCCTCCCGCCCCAGGTCCTGAGGGAGCAGCCCTCCGGTTCGGTCTGGCTCCCGGACTGGCTCCCGTAATCTTTTTCCAAATGTCACTGTTGTTTAACAGGCCGGCCTCCGGATGGGAGCTCCTCTCCCTCGTGAGTCTGCTCGGCGGGCCGCCCCGCGCAGCTGGCCAGGAACGGCTGGCGCTGGCGCCTCTATTGGTTTTGCTCGTCCAGACCCACAGCGAAGGCGCACCCCGTGCCCGGCCCCCACCTGCCCCAGGCAGGCCTGTTTCTTCCACTGGGTCATGGGGTCTCGCTCCTGAGGGTCCAGCCTCGTGGTCTGGGAGGGCTGGCCTCACCTCTGCTGCCCCTGGAACACGGAGCTGTCATTCCCACAGCCCAGGGCCAGGTCAGGGGGATGAATGTACCACCCAAGGTGGACACTCAGAGTCCTTCCTGCTGGTTGGGAAGGGCCCGTCCTGTCCTGGTTGCTAAGCTGGCTCCAGGCCGAGCCCTGATCACATCACTCGCCCCCTTGATCCAGCCGTACCTGACACGTGCCCACTCGCTCTCACCGCTTTTCCTCAAGCTGGTTTGGTGTGAGTTCCCATCACGGCGGCACTCAAGCGCTGTGACCAGGGGCCCTTCAGACATCACTGTGGGGGCTAGTGCCACTTGACTCCCAAGTCCTTTGTCCGTGAAGACGGAGAAAGGGCGGAACAGCGTAGAGAGGAAGCCCGTGGCTCCGTTTTTCTATAAATGGCTGGAAAGCAATGCCGGTATCACGTACGAACAGGTTCCTGTCGGCTCTGAAAGTTCAAGGCTCTGGGGTGAAGACGTCAGCTCCTGAGATGCTCCCGTCTCCCGTCTTCTGGGAGCTGTATGAAGATAATCTGCTTTTTCCCATGACGGCCATGACGAGGAGCTTCAGAATAGCACGCGGCTGATTTGCCGGCACGCCGAGTGACTTAGACGGAAAAGCAAAACATGTATTTATTTTTAAGAAAACGATTCTCGGGCCTCAGTGCCGCTTCCTTGGGAACACCGCAGACCCGGCAGCCTGCAAGGTCGGGGTCCCTGGGCAGTTCCTGTTCGGTTTCCTCCCTGTCCGGGACCCACGGGACAGGGCTGGCAGCTCTCCTGCGTCCTGGGAGAGGAGCTGACCCCAACATGTCAGTCCATCTTCAACTCACTGATGGACCGATGGGGAGTTTTTGACTTTTTCAAGTAGTGTGTGTGTGTGTGTGTGTGAGACAGATAGTGACAGAGAGAGACAGAGGGACAGATAGGGACAGACAGAAAGGGAGAGAGATGAGAAGCATCAATTCTTTGTTGTTCATTGATTGCTTTCTTATTTGTGCGTTGACTCCGGGGTGGGGAGCTCCAGCTGAGCCAGTGACCCCTTGCTCAAGCCAGCGACCTTGGGCTTCAAGCCAGCGACCATGGGGTCATGTCTATGATCCTACACTCAAGCCAGCGACCCTGCACTCAAGCTGGTGAGCCCGACCTCAAGCCGGCGACCTCGGGGTTTCGAACCTGGCTCCTCCGCATCCCAGTTCAATGCTCTATCCACTGCGTCACCACCTGGTCAGGCTCAAATAACATTTAAAAATAATTTGGGGGGGGGAGGAAGGGGAGGCTGAGTGGACCTGCGAATGGAATCGATGGTCTGTGGTGGGGTGCTGTGGGAACAGGTGAGGGGTGAGGGGTGAAGGGTACCCGTCTCCGGCCGTCTGTGCATGCCGACGGTTCCTGCAACAACGTGAACAGAACAGAGAGTGTGTGTGTGTGTGGGGGGATAGAAACGTGTTTATCGAAGCGCCTTCTCTCCCGTGAAGTCGCTGAATTGCAAACCAGCGGGGGTGTCCTTTCCATCGTCAGGAACTAAATTTCGGAATCAGTCATGGGGTGTCTGCCGCAGGCCCAAGTGACATTCACTTCCTGCCGGTTTCTCTCACAGTGAAAAGAGGGGAGTCGCTGAACCCGAAGTTATGACACCCAGAAAAGGGAGCAGGGGCCCCCTGAGCATCCTGGGCGGCCGGCTGGGGTGGAGGGAACACAGTTTACTTCCCTGGGTGGGGGGTTCTCGCTGCTTCCTGAAAAACCTTCCCTGAGCAGAGGAGGGGACGAGACGCAGGTGGCCTGCGACTGAGCGCTGGCTCTGCCCAGCGGACCCTAGAGCATGGGCAGGCAGCACCCTCCGCTGAGCTCTGTCCCCCTGTGGACCTGCCGCCCAGGGCCGCGGTGGGCGCTGACGGACCCTGGAATGTCCGGGGAGCTGAGCTGTTGCTGTCTGTCTCCCTGGGGTCCCTCCAGACAGACGCGGGACAGGGAGAGTCCCCCGCAGGCCCCGCACCGGGAGGAGGTCTGCACGCAGTGCTGGGGGCGGATTGGCATGGCTGAGCAGGAGGCAGCTGATGAGACAGATGCTGGGTCCGAGACCACCAGGACGTCATCGGCAGGGACCCAGCCCCACGGGGGGGAGGGGAGAGTATGGGGTGGGACCAACGACAAGAGGGAGGTCTGAGGCGTTTTGATGGGAAGTTAATTTTTTAAAGAGCTTTTTGTGACGAATCCAGTTTTCCAAACTCCCACTCGATGGGCTTTCGTGCCGGTAGGGTGCTTTGAGTTATTCGAAGGGCTTCTCAGAACATGACAGGCTTCTCTCTCTGCCAGCCTGGAGCCCCCGGCCCCCAAGGCCCTGGAAGTCACCTCTCCCCTTCCATTTGGAACCCTGGGTCCCGGCTGCCGGTATTGTGTTGGGGGGTCCTTCCCGGTGTTGGGGGGTCCTTCCCGGTGGTGGCTCTGGCTCAGGGGGAGTGGTCACCTGCCAGGTTCTGGCTTCCCAGCGGCTCGCAGAGGGCTCTCTCTGCACGCAGGAGGATGAGGGTCCAACGTGGTGCAGGGAGGCGGGCGTGTCCTTCTGTGCAGGCACCTCCCAGCGGCGTGTGGCCTCCGATGTGGCTGGGCCTCCCCAGCCCAGCCTTTGGGGGTACAGAGTCTGGCTGGAGAGGTGGAACACCCCAGGGTCTCCGAGAGAGAGAGAGGGGGGCGGGAAGGGCTCCTTTCTTCAGGGTGCCTGTGGCTCCTAGGGGGCAGAGGAAGTACTCTATCGGGGAACAGTGGACGGTGCCCCCGAACCTCCACCGCCCAGGGTCCCCAGTGCCCCACACGGTCATCATCGTGCCGTTCGTCTTGCCCCGCCCCTGCTTCTTCCCCAGGTCTCTGCTCAGACTTCACTTCCTCCACCAGCCCTGCCTACTCCATGGGCATCCCCACACACCCCTGTGTAGCTCAAGGACCCCTGGGGGTCTGGGGGCTTCCTTGTGTTATTCAGGGCTCTGTCCTAGGTGGCAGCACCCGGCCGGGCTTCTAGAAGATGCTCGGCATGCGTTTGTTGACTGACCACAGGCACGATGCGCCTCGCGTCTCGTGTGGCTGTCTGGCTTTCGGCATCTTCAGGGCGCTCTGCAGCGTCGTGAGTTTGAGCCAGAGGCTGGTTCAAAATTGGGAGGGGGACCCTCGCCATCTGCCTTTCTTCTGTGGCCCGAGATGCGCTGACACCTTCTCCCTTCCTCCTGCACCCAAATCTGCCCTTGGTGAAGTAGCTGATGCTAATTCAGGCTAAAGGGTCAATGACTGCCAAGACTTAATAGGATCCCCTTTTCTTTATGCCTTATAGCAAAAGATTTAAAAGAGAGAGAGAGAGAGCCTGACCTGTGGTGGCGCAGTGGATAAAGCGTCGACCTGGAAATGCTGAGGTCGCCGGTTCAAAGCCCTGGGCTTGCCTGGTCAAGGCACATATGGGAGTTGATGCTTCCAGCTCCTCCCCCCTTCTCTCTCTCTGTCTCTCTTCTCTCTCTCTGTCTCTGTCTCTCCCTCTCCTCTCTAAAATGAATAAATAAAAAAAATTTTTTAAAGAGAGAGAGAGAGAAACATCTGACTGGGGCGTGACGGCTAGCTGTCAGGGGAGGTGTGTTGGGGGTGGAGCCCCCGGAGCTCAGAAACCGTGTTTTCTCTCCTGGCCCCTCCTGGGGCGCGTGAAGCCACACCTGAATCCACCGCCCCCCACCTCCGCCCCCTTCCAGCTGAACTGCCTTCATTCTAAAGCTGTGGAACATGACGTCCCTGTCACAACTGGGACATTAGCTGAGTAGGAAACGTTGAGTCCCCGCTGTTGTCCTTGGTAAACACAGGGGGGCGGCTGCCGGCTCCTCAGCTGCGTGGCTGCGTGGTGGGGGGTTAGGGTCCCTGGAGGGAGAGTCGCTGCCCCTGTGAAGAGCGAACTGTCATCCTGAGTGGGAAGCTCCTCCCGGGGCCGGATCCACACGGAGACACAGCTCAGCGGGTGCCCTGCTCCCCACACACAGAGATCACTCGTCCCAGACACGGGGCACTGGGGGTACCACCCGGCCCCCGGAGCCTGGATGCCCCCCCACCCGGGCACGGGGCGCCGTCCGCACACAGGACTGTTAGTGAGGCCCAGGCCGGGTCTCAGGCTTTCTGGGTTTTACTCTGTTTCTCCTTAAGACCACCCCACCCCACCCCCGCCCCGGGCGGGCATCCCTCTCTGTGCCAAGCGGGCCATCTGTGTTTAATGCCGTTGCTAAGACGAAGGCCGGTTACCCACAGCCCGACCTTGTGTGCCCTGGCCTGGCCATCTGCAGACCCCGTCACTGCGGGCCTCTCCCTGGACGTCCGGGGCTGCAGGACTCACAGTGTCGCCACGGTGCTGCCCGCGGAGACCTCCTGGGGAGAGTGGCACCCGACTAGGTGGAGTTGCCACTCTCGTCCTGGTTGAGCAGACGCAGTCAGTCCTCAGCTGCGGAGCGGGCTGGCGCTGGGCCTTTCGGGTGAGGGGTGGGGGGCTGGGGGCTAATTAGGCTGCTAATTAGTGACTTCCAGGTGCGTGATTGCCGGGCCCGCTGGGCTGCGTGTGGTTAATTGGGCTCCTGCTTTACTCTCATTGTTGCTCTCTGGAAATGGGTGGCTCCAGGGAGGCGCTGACATTGTGGATGGGGGAGGGGCCTGGGTGGCCGGTGTGCTCAGGACGTTTGAAGGTTTTGGGGGACAAAACGCGGTGGACAGGAGCGTAAAGGTGATAATGACCAGCTGCTTGGGGTGCTCCTTTGGAAGGCAGGGGGCAGAAACCCGCCCACCCCCAGATTCTAAACCAGGGTGAATGCAGCAAACTCTTCCTGAAGAGCAGGCCCCCACACGGTTCTGGGGGCGATGTGGGGTCCCCACACGGTTCTGGTGGCGATGTGGGGTCCCCACACGGTTCTGGGGGCGATGTGGGGTCCCCACACGGTTCTGGGGGCGATGGGTCCCCACACGGTTCTGGGGACGATGTGGGGTCCCCACACGGTTCTGGTGGCGATGTGGGGTCCCCACACGGTTCTGGGGGCGATGTGGGGTCCCCACACGGTTCTGGTGGCGATGTGGGGTCCCCACACGGTTCTGGGGGCGATGTGGGGTCCCCACAAGGTTCTGGTGGCGATGTGAGGTCCCCACACGGTTCTGGGGGCGATGTGGGGTCCCCACACGGTTCTGGGGGCGGTGTGGGGTCCCCGCATGGTTCTGGAGGCGGTGTGGGGTCCCCAGAGCTCGGGAAACACCGGCACAGTGGATGGACCTTCCGGGGAGACCCGAGGGTCCCCCAAGAGGCAGCGTATACACTCCCAGTGGGAGCGCATGATGGTTGTTTTATGGGTCTACCTGCCAGACCACGGGGGTCCCCCAGATTAGGTGTTATTCTGGGGGTACCTGGGAGGCTGGCATTTGGGTCGGTGGGCTCAGTGAAGCAGATGGCCCTCCCAGGATGGCGGGTCTCGTGCACCTCGCTGACGGCCCCGGATAAGAAGCAGCGGAGAAAGGAAGATCCGTCCCGTCTGTCCACCTGCGCTGGGTCCTCGGTCTTCTGCCCTCAGCTTGGGGCTCATAGTCCCGCTCCCCTGACCTGCAGCTGATAGACGGCAGATTGTGGGACTTCTCCATCTCCATAATCACAGACCAGTTCATCACACTCTCCCTCCCTACACACACCTACGCACACACACACACACACACACACACACACAAACCTGGTTCCGTTTCTCTGGAGAACCCTGCCTGATCTGGGCTGGTTGTTCAGCTCTTCGTGCCTCAGTTTCCTGACCTGTCAAGCAAGGATGATGATGACTTTAGTGATTTCATAAACACGTATGCTGCATTGACTGTCGTCCAGAGGATGCCTCTAGTCTTCATAAACCCCCGTAAAATCGACACTGACATCTCCTCATTATGGAGGTGGGGAAACTGAGGCACAGACCGGTGTAAGCAAAACACCCAGGACCACGCACACAGCTGGACTCATGGGGTTGCCCCAACCCCACCCCAAGCCTGTGAGACACACTGTGCTGGCAGCCCCGGGGGCACAGGTCACCCTGCTGAGTTATTAGATTATAGTAACAATGTAGCTGATGTTTCAGTAACAATGTATCTGCTTTCTGTCATCACCGTTCCCACTGCCTGCTGGGAGTCCCCACGAGCAGGGAGAGCACCATGGGAAGTCCAGCCTCGCCCCCCCCGCCCCCCCTGTCCTTGCCCCCCTCCCCCACCGCCGCGTACAGCCGGAGCAGAGAGCCTGGCTCCTTTGGTGGTGGTTCCCTCAGTACCACTCAGAATAAATGATTGAGTTACGAATTCAACAGCCCAATGTAATTACCGGGGGAGCCAGCTGAGAATAAAATGCGCAATCCATATAACAGTCATTAAACGGTTCTCACATGTGCCTCTCTAATGTGCAGCTGATTAAAATAAACCCAGCGCCCCTTACTTATCATCAGGGGGGTCCTCACTCACCACGGCTCATCCCCGGGCCCCGAGGAGGAACCGGCACACTGAAGAAGCACCTCGAGTTCCGGCGGTCTCACTCATCAGCACAGACTCTCCGTGAGGGACCACTGGCCTCCAGCCTCAGACCGGTGAGGGGCCAGCCACCTCGGGGTCCTGGGACCACCAGGTGGTGGCAGGTGAGCCCCGCCGTGCCCAGGGCCGTCCCGGAGCTGTGCCCAGGCGAATCGACTCATCCTCACCTGCACGGACACCCGTGACCACGTGGGGGGGGCCTCAAATGTGATGCCCAGTGAGCACAGCCCGGGTCCAACGGCCACAGGCTGTGTGGTTCCGTGTATAGGAACTCCAGCACAGGCACCGCCTGGCGCCGAGGGTGGACTCATGGTGGCCGCGGGCTGGGGGGCGTGGCAGCGTCAGGAACACCTTCTAGCTGACCGCAATACCAGTTGCACGGCTTGGTGAGTACGCTGATGCCCACTGACCTGCATACGCACATCATACGGTTTACGTTTCTCTAATTAATGCCTCTCTTTAAAATGTGAGCTTTCAACAGTCTCCAGCCCGGCCAGGACCCCATTCAAGGACAAAGACGGAGTGAGTGAATCTAGAAGCTTGGATTTCTGCCAGGTCCCACCCCATGAGAGGGACCGGGGCAGGGGGTGTCCTGCATCAGGGAGAAGAGGTCAGGGAGCTGAGAGGGTCCCAGGTCCTACCCGGGGGTCCATCCCAGGTCTCCGCCCCCCTCCGGCCAGGCCTGGGTTCCCTTTCGCCCAGCACGGGGCCGGGCCCAGAGCAGGCTTTCCAGTGTGGCCCTCAAGCCAGGGTCCTGTGAACTTTGTTGCTCACTGCTCCACCCCACGCCCTGCCCAGGTCCCGGCCAATGGAGGCGGCTGCGTGAGGATTCGTGGAAGGCTGGTGTCCAGCCCACGGTAGCAGAAGCGTCTCCCAGGGGAGTGGAAGGAGGAGAGACCCTGGGGCGGCTTGCCTTCGTGGGGGGAGGACACCAGCTGAGCATGGGGACTTGGGTCCAGCTGCTCTGGCCCATAGCCTTGTGGCCTCCAGGGAGCCTGACCCCTGAGACGTGTCTGTGCTGCCCCCCGGTGTCCAGTGGCTGCAACTGCAGATCCCCACTGCCCCCTCTGGGAGGGGAGGGAGCCGGGCGGCTAAACTCAGAGCTCACACCCCGGGGAGTCCCAGGGGTGTCCCAGGGGGGGTGCCAGGGGAGCCCAGGTCCCAGCAGAGTCAGAAAACACCCAGCTCGCTCAGCCCTGTACTGGGAAGGCAGGGAGCGTTCGGGAGAAGAGAGGTGCAATGAGATGGGAAGGAGTTTGCTCAGGGCACCAGCCCGGCCCCTGAATGCCTGCGGCATCACCGCCACGACCTCGGGCATCGCCGACGCCTGGAGGCACCTCTGCTGGCAGCGCCACAAGCCAGGTGTTTCTGCTTTGCTTCCTCCAAGAAACGGCGCTGAGAACTCTGGCTGCCACGTCCTGACCGTCAGGAGATGGAGCCCACGGGGTCCATCCGGGAGCCACAGGTGAGGGGACCCAGGAAAGCTGGGTCCACGTGGGGCGTGTGGAGGGGTCACCCTCAAAGTCTGACTCTGCCCGGGTCCCCGGAGGACAGAGGACAGAGGGCACAGCGAGGACGGGGGTCCTTGGGACCCAGCCGGCAGATTCCTGATGGGGGGTGGTGTATGTGAGGAACCGAGGGGCTGGTGTCTCACTAGGGGGCACCCTGAGAGCGTCCTGGTGAAGTGAGGGACAGGAGGAGGGACAGGAGGAGGGACGGGAGGGGGGACGGGAGGGGGGACAGGAGGAGGGACAGGAGGGGGGACGGGAGGGGGGACGGGAGGGGGGACGGGAGGGGGGATGGGAGGAGGGACAGGAAGAGGGACAGGAGGGGGGACGGGAGGGGGGACGGGAGGAGGGACGGGAGGAGGGACGGGAAGGGGGACTGAGGGGGGACAGGAGGGGGGACAGGAGGAGGGACAGGAGGGGGGACGGGAGGGGGGACAGGAGGAGGGACAGGAGGGGGGACGGGAGGGGGGACGGGAGGGGGGACGGGAGGGGGGATGGGAGGAGGGACAGGAAGAGGGACAGGAGGGGGGACGGGAGGGGGGATGGGAGGACGGACGGGAGGGAGACGGGAGGGGGGACGGGAGGACGGATGGGAGGGGGGACGGGAGGAGGGACAGGAGGGGGGACAGGAGGAGGGACCGAGGGGGGAGGGTCAGTGGGAGCAGTGTGGGAGCAGCTCGACCACCTAGTCAGGTTGCTGGACCCAGGAGTCTGCCCAGAGCGGGAGGGAGAAGTGATTAGAGGGAAGTGTGGGGGTAACACCAAGGGGAACAAGGATTCACCCCCAGTGGCCGAGGTGCAGAGGTGTCAGTGAGCAGGATGAGGAGGCACAGGGGTGAGGGGGGTGGTCCCGGAGGCTGGGGTGGGCTCAGTGGCACCCTGGAGCCTGGGGCAGCCCAGCCACAGGGTGTGGGTGAGACCGTGGGGAGCACAGGACGCCCGGATGTGAGGCCAGGACGGAGCTCTGGGGACCCCAACACTACGGACTTTCACCTGCTAAGCCCAGTCCGAGGGGACCCCTGCCTGCACGGGGTGGTGCAGCGAGGAGCAGAAAGCCACCTCCTGCATCCGTGCCTCTGAACGACGTGTTAACAGCATCATATGTATAGTGACCCAGATATAGACACAGTGGGCCTGTCAGCCAGCCGGCCACTGCCCAGCCTGGCCACCGCTCTGCCAGAATTGGACGTTTAGGGACAAAGTAACCCAGTGTTGGGGCTTATTGCATCTTGTTTTGAACCACACGTATGCACATGTGTACATGCACACACACACGCATATACACACTCTTCCTGCGCCAGTGGCGGTGACAGGATGTGGGACCCCGGGCTGAGGATCCAGGTGGGTGCTGGACCCTGGAGGGCGGGGAGTCCTGCTCACAATGGGGGGGCGGCCTCGGCAGGGGTGGGGGTGGGGGTGGGGGGCTCCTGGCCAAGAGAGGGCTCTCTGGGCAGCCCCTGGCAGACTCACAGAAACCTACCCAAGGGGTGCGCAAACCACCAAACTGCAAATTCATACAAAGAAAGCATACGGACAGGAACACACGTTTTAAATACTAAAATATATTTATACACACACATGATTTCGACGGAGGACACCAGGGAACACACGTGCGTGGTAGCCCGACGCCCTCCCACACGCAGGTAAGAAACAGGTTCCAGAAATAAGTGTTTATGCAAAATATGGGTCTGTAACTATATGCTTTGTATATAACAGATACATGATGAGGCGCTCCCGACCCCGCTGCAGCTGTGTGGCGAGGACAGGGCAGGACCGGGGCAGTGAACCAGCAGCAGGCTCCCTCCTGGGGATTGCACCGGGAGGCGGCCTCCCACCCTCAGCGCAGACACAGGAAGTGGGGGCGTGCCGTGGGCGTGGTCAGAGGCGCCTGGCCGCCAGGGCCACGTGGGGCCGGCGGAGCGTCCCTACTTCCCACCGCGTGGCCCCAGCAGCGTCTCCTTCAGAACAGCAGGTCCCGCGTGCACACCAGAGGTCGAGCAGGTCACAACCCGTGAACTGGGGGCAGCCGCCAGCTTCACACTTCAGCCACGGCTCAGCTCAGTCCGCGGGTGGTCCTGTGTTTTATAACACCTGCCGGAGTCCAGATGGCACCGTCGGGGTCCCTGGCCGGGTGGGTCAGTCGGTTAGAACGTCATATCGGTAGGCCAAGGTTGTAGGTTTGATCTCCGGTCAGGACAGGGACAGGAATCCACCAATGAATGCATAAATAAGTGGAACAACAAATCAATGTCTCTCTCTCTCTCTTTCTCCCTCTCTCTCTCTAAAAATCAATAAATAAAAAAATATCTTTTAAATTAAAAATAAAAGACGGCACAGTCTGTTTTAAAAGCTCGGCTGTTCACGTGTCCAGGAGTTCCCGAGGCCTTCATCAACGCTGACCGGCTGTGTCCACTGGGGAAAGGCCACGGGATGTAAAATGGCCGGAAAAGGGAAGGGGTGGTGCTTCCTCCAGCCCCTCCCCAGACGCAGAGCTGGTCGTGGGCACCTCCTCCGCCACCTGGGGGGCTGATCCCGACTGGGTCCCTCCAGCCCCCAGCACCGAATGGGAGAGTTCCGAAGGGTCCTCAGCGCTGGGTGAGCGGTGGGCGAGGGCCCATCCGGTCCAGGGAGACGCTGGCTGGTGTTTGCCGGGTGGGTCCAGGGCCTGAGCCGGCGGGTGGGCCTCAGACGCTGCTCTGTAGCTGGAGGTCCCCGGGGTTGTCCGAGGGGTTGTCTGAGGCCGAGGACTGGCTGGGCAGAGAAGCTTCCAGGCCGTGGGGGGACGCCAGTGGGGGCTTGTACAGGAGGTACGCAGTGGCGAAGAACAGGAGACCCAGCGCCTGGGGAGGAAGGAGTCGCTGGACCGCTGGGGCCGCCCGCCCCGGGGCCACCCTCGCTCGTCCCCCGGCTCCTCCGAGGAACCCCCTTCCTGCACTGCCCGCCCCGGGGCCACCCCCGCTCGTCCCCCGGCTCCTCTGAGGAACCCCCTTCCTGCACTCGTCCCCTGGCTCCTCTGAGGAACCCCCTTCCTGCACTGCCAGCCCGTCCCCCGGCTCCTCCGAGGAACCCCCTTCCTGCACTGCCCACCCCGGGGCCACCCCCGCTCGTCCCTCGGCTCCTCTGAGGAACCCCCTTCCTGCACTGCCAGCCAGCCCCCCGGCTCCTCCGAGGAACCCCCTTCCTGCACTGCCCGCCCCGGGGCCACCCCCGCTCGTCCCCCGGCTCCTCTGAGGAACCCCCTTCCTGCACTGCCAGCCAGCCCCCCAGCTCCTCCGAGGAACCCCCTTCCTGCACTGCCCGCCCCGGGGCCACCCCCGCTCGTCCCTCGGCTCCTCTGAGGAACCCCCTTCCTGCACTGCCAGCCAGCCCCCCGGCTCCTCCGAGGAACCCCCTTCCTGCACTGCCCGCCCCGGGGCCACCCCCGCTCATCCCCGGCTCCTCTGAGGAACCCCCTTCCTGCACTCGTCCCCCGGCTCCTCCGAGGAACCCCCTTCCTGCACTGCCCGCCCCGGGGCCACCCCCGCTCGTCCCCCGGCTCCTCTGAGGAACCCCCTTCCTGCACTGCCAGCCCCCCCGGCATGGACAGCAACACCATCAGTGAAGGAATGAAAATGCCGTTTGGCGAAAAGCAGAGGCACCAGATAAGGGGAGGGGGGAGGCCACATGGTGTTTCCCCAAAGATACAGCCAAGTCCTGACCCCTGGAACCTGTGGACGGGACCTTGATTTGTCCACAGGGTCTCCTTTAGATGTAATTAAGCAGCCTGAGATGAGGGCGTACGGGATGGGTGGGCCCCCCAGTCCAAAGGCTGGTGTCCCTTACGAGAGAGGAGACAAGTTTGATACAAACACACAGAGGGGACCCCCGTGGACATGGGGGCAGAGACGCAGCGACGTCTCTGCAAGCCAGGGGTTGCCGGCAGCCCCTGAGAGCTGGGGGGCCCTCCCCCAGAGCCCCCTCCCTCAGAGCCCCCTCCCCCAGAGCCCCTCCCCCAGAGCCCCTCCCCCAGAGCCCGTCCCTCAGAGCCCCTCCCTCAGAGCCCCCTCCCCCAGAGCCCCTGGAAGGAACCGACCCTGTGACACTTTGACCATGGATTCTGTTCCCAGAACTGAGACAGTGGTTTCCCACTGTGGTAAGCAGCCCGGTTTGCGGGCCTTTGTCACGGGGAGGGGGCCTCAGGGACCTAGCTTGGAGCTGGTCAGCAGAGTGCTCTGACCTTGCGGGACTGACGGGCAGCCTGGGGAATGAAGGACTGAGCCCGTGTGCCTGCATCTGTGCACACCTGCGAACCTTGAACCTGTAAACGTGGCTTCAGCGGAGATGCCCACCGTGCTTTGTGGGGAAGTGATTGCGTGCGTGGTGTTTAGGGGTGCAGCTGTCTGACCCCTGGACCACCCCCTGCTAAAATCAGCACGTGCTTTACCAGCCAATCTAACCACTGTGCTCAGGCTGGCTGTGCAGAGGTCACAGGGTCAGCACCAGGGCAGACATGTGTTCTGCTGCCAGCCGGCTGCTCTGGGCAGGGGGACCATACAACACACACGGAAAGAGAAAGGCCAGGGCCAGCTCAGGCTCTGTCTCTTTAAAACCAGTCTGGTGCTCTCCTCCAGAGCCCCACAAATCCCAGGTCACACATGGCTACTTTCACACTCATCCGCAGGGAGATATAAACCAGGGTTATAGCTGAGGCCCTTCAGAAAAGACTGGCCCCGCGATGCCGTTTTCTCTGCATGGGCCTGTGCCTCCTCCCCCAACAGGGGGACGTTCAAACACCACGGGGGGCGCTCACCCCCCTCCCCCAGGAGCCTGTGCCAAGAGCTACCACGGGGAGTTTGTGCGGGCGGCGTGAGGCACAGGGTCAGGCTAAGAACTAGGGAGGCGCATTGAAGTCATGCTGCTCATGAACCTGTCACTCGGGCCTGACCGTGCCCAGGGCTGCTGGTTTGATTCCTCCAAAGCCTCAGGGCACACCCCCGGGGGAAGGTGGCTTGTGACACGGGCCTGGTCTTCCCCTGTCACCACACTGTGGCGAGGGGGTGTCCCAATAAACGGGGAAGGACGAGCTTCTGCCAAACCGGCTGCAGGAGGGACGTCCTCAGACGCTGGGTTTAATAGTCGGGAGGTGCCAGTGGAGTGCCCGGACCCCCTTGCTCCTGGAAGTTTCCGGGGCTCCCTGCCTCCCTCGCCCCCCCGGGGAGCGGACGGGGACCCCACCGGCTCACCTTGTACACCAGCCCCGCAATGAGCATGTACCGGCTCATGGCCGCGTTCCGGTACAGGAAGCAGGACCCCTGCTGGCCGCACTGGTCCTGCCAGAGCAGGCACGCCTTGTCAATCACCCAGCCGAAGGCGATGGGCCCCGGGATGCCCCCTGCGGAGAGAGGTCCCCTCAGAGCCCCGCCACAGCCAGGCTCTCAGAGAGGGGACCTCGGCTGCCTGTGGACTCAGGGGATGCAAAGGGGACCTGAATGTTTCTTCTCTGGGGACTGGGCTTCAGGTGGGACATGCCCCAGGACCTCCACGTGTGTCCATGTGTCCTCGTCCCCCCCCCCCCATCCCTCCTGCAGAGCCTTTGTGTTCCTGAGGACAAGGCGCCCTAAGCAGGTGACCCTGGGTCCCTCTAGTGGACGGTTCGGAAATGGCGCCCTGCCCCAGGGTGGGCGCAGCCCCCTAGCTGGGTGCCCCGTGAGCGTGAGCAGGGAGCCCCCTGCCAGGCTGTACACGTGGCATCCTCACACTGCGCAGTACCTAGAGTTCTAACCACGATCCACTGGATTCCCAGGGCGAAGGACCTCTGCTGGTCGCAGACACACCTGGGAAGGAAAGACCCAGCGTCAAGGCCCAGGGAAACGGGGCCTCGGCCGACTCACACCCCCAAGCCCGAGGCCGGGCCCCAGGCCGCAGGCCGGTGGCCTCCCCAGGTCGGGGTGCGGGGGGGCCCCCGGCAGGGACCCCCGCGGGCTCGGCAGAGCTCCACCCGAGCGCGCTGCAAGGGAAGGTTCTGGATTGGCGTGAAACCCGGGCCGAGCTTACCGTAGCGTGGCCGTCAGCGCAGGAATGCTGCTGAGGAATGTAAAGATAATTACAACGAATATGAAAACCAGAAGGAGGGGCTTGCTCTGACAAGTTGAAGTGCATTTCCCTGCAGTAGCGTGGCCAAAACCAGAGGAAAAGTTCTGGACACACCTACAGTCTCGGTACACCTGAGGACCGCAACAACAGCGCCGGTTACAGGAGGAACGGACAGGGGCCCTCCCAGGGTCCAGGGCGCGGCCGGACGGGGGCGTGGGCCGCGGCCGCACTCACCTTCTGGCCGCCGGGGCCGGGCACGGCTGCTTCCGGGCACCCTGCGTGGCAGGGGGAGTAGTGCAGGAGGCCGTCGGAGCCGCACACGGGGCTGTAGTGCTCGGGGCGGCAGGTGCAGGCGGCGTTGCAGGCGGCCGTCAGCCCCAAGAGGCCCTCCAGGTGGCCCTCGGGCAAGAGGCTGCAAGGTAGGGGATGCAGGAGGTGGGGCGGAGGCCAGAGCCAGGAGGAGGGGCGCCCCATGGACACAGGGACGCGGTCTCGTCCCCACGGCCCACGTCTGCGGGTTTACAGCCCACTACGGGGTGCTCTGCCCACAGGTTAGCGCCTCCGACCTCGCCTGTTGCTCACGGGGGAGCCTTGGAGACTCTCACACCAGAGCGAGCCCAGCCCCGAATCCATCCAGCACGCGCCCAATGGCTTGCTTTTCGCACAGGGGGTGGATGCACGGTTCAGCGTGAGAAGTCACGAGTGTCAGGCGCGAAGGCCCCAGGACGCGGGCCTCCTCCGCGCATCCCGCACGCCCACACGGCTCATTGATCCGCACCCACATCGGCGACCACAGACGCCCTTGCTCTCTTTGTCACGCACATGGAGCGCCCTGCATGCGTGGCTCCGCCCCCCTCCCGCTCTGCCCCCCCCTCCCGCTCTGCCCCCCCCTGTCCCGCTCTGCCCCCCCTCCCGCTCTGCCCCCCCCTCCCGCTCTGCCCCCCCCCGTCCCGCTCTGCCGCCCCCTCCCGCTCTGCCCCCCCCCTGTCCCGCTCTGCCCCCCCTGTCCCGCTCTGCCCCCCCTCCCGCTCTGCCGCCCCCTCCCGCTCTGCCCCCCCCCGTCCCGCTCTGCCCCGCCCCCTCCCGCTCTGCCCCCCCTCCCGCTCTGCCCCCCCCCCGTCCCGCTCTGCCGCCCCCTCCCGCTCTGCCCCCCCCCCCCGCTCTGCCCCCCCCCCCCGCTCTGCCGCCCCCTCCCGCTCTGCCGCCCCCTCCCGCTCTGCCCCCCCCTCCCCGCTCTGCCCCCCCCCCGCTCTGCCGCCCCCTCCCGCTCTGCCCCCCCCCTGTCCCGCTCTGCCCCCCCCCGTCCCGCTCTGCCCTGCCCCCTCCCGCTCTGCCCCCCCCCCCCGTCCCGCTCTGCCCCCCCCCGTCCCGCTCTGCCCCCCCATCCCACCCCACGCTGCACCTCGGAGGTGGCCCAAGCGCCCGTCCCCACCCTTTGGTGGTGCTGAAACCTCCGTGCGGGGAAGGTGGTCCCGCCAGTCCACTCTCCACCATCTCGTGGGTCCTCCCGCCATGGCGCTGGGCAGAGCCTGCCCTCTCCGCAGGGAGGTCCCCTGTGTCTGTCTGAGGTTTTCCCAAATCGCTGCGGGACAGCTGTGTTCCCTCATGTTCCCAAGACACAGCGACGCCCAGGCCTCAGTCGTTTCCGCGTCCACACGCAGAGACAGGCCAGGCCGCTGCCCCATCGTACAGGCCAGAAAGCTGAGGGTCAGAGCCAGGCGGGGACCCGGGGACCACCGGTGACGACCGTCCCCTGGGGTGTTGGTGGCGACCTCGCTCCCACGAAGCCCTCACCTGCCGTTGTAGTGGGCCGTCACGCCCGCCACGGGCACATTGGGGCAGTGGGTGAAGAAGACCAGGGTGGCCAGCAGGCTGGTCAGGGAGCAGACCAGGCAGAACTTGATGATGCTCGAGCCACGCAGCTTCAGCTTGTTCACAAAGAAGCCGCCCAGGAAAGTGCCGCCGCCGCCCGCTGGCACCACCAGGTACCCTGTGGGGGAGGGCGGGGCTCCGTCAGGGGCTCGGGGGACCCCTCTGCAGCTGTTGTCCCCGCTGCACAGATGGGGAAACCGAGGCACAGAGCCAGCCCCGTCTGGGTGGCGGCACCGGGCTCACAGTGTGCCAGAGCTCACTGCCCAGAGCTCTCCGTCGCTGCCCTGCCCCTGGGGGAGGAGCAGAGGCCCCCGGCACCCTGCCCGTTCCAGCTGTCGGGGGACATCTGAAGCCGGAAGCCTTGGCTATTTAATATGAACTTGAGAGTAGTTGGCATGGGCTCCCCAGGTGGGTCTGGGGGCCGCGAGGGGCATGGCAACCTGACAACCCGGGGACCCAGTGGGCCCACCACCCAAATCCAGCTGAGCAAACCCAGCTCTGGGTGTGGGCGTGGGGACCCCACAAGAGGCGGACATCGGCTCAAGGAGAGGGGGCCGCTGGGGGAAGGGAGGTGGCTGTGGGTGGAGGTTTGGTCGGGAAGGGTGTCTGGGGCATTAGTCAGAGACGGGGGGGGGTCTCCCTGACGGCCCCCCTGGCGTGCTGGGCATGGAGCCCTGAGGGGTGCACACGGCCAGATGGCCTGGGTGCTGCTCCGATGCTCCCTGCAGAGCACACACGGCATTGACCTCGTGCCCTGGGACGACCCCTCCCCTGCCCGGCACGGTCTCAGTGAGTCCAGCTGCCCTCACAGCACAGAACTTCCCCGTGAGGGTTCGGAAGAGGGTTCCCCCTTTCCCGGGAAGGCCAGCCTGTTCTGGCCACAGAATGCTGCAGCCGGGCAGGTCCAGGGGCTCCAGCCACATGGTCCTTTGAGACGCTGGGACCTGGGACGCCTGGCTCGGGGCGGGGGGTGGGGACGATGCAGGCTTAGCTCCTAGCTGGCCAGGGAGAGGTGCAGGCAAGCTGGACTCCACAGTCCCCCCAGCTGGACTAAGCTTCCACTAGCAGGGCAGTGTGGCTCCACAGGGGGCCCTCAGAGAGACCAGTCAGCACACCATGCATGCTGGTCAGTGCGCCCAAAACCCCTCAAGAAGAACGGATCTCCGTGAGCGACATCGCCTCGTCCAAAAGCCCCAGACACTCGCTCTGGGACCCCACCCCCACCCCCAGCGTGGGCTGGGCCACACGGGGAGCAGCGCTGTCTGGGCCTTCTAGAAGGTACTCTCAAAGGCCCCTTGATGGTCTGAGAACTACCGAAAAAGCCGAGGAACCCCCAAGACGCAGAGGCTTTTCTCACCAAACAGGGTGGCGGCGTCCGAGGCGCTGAGGCTGAACTGGGACTCGAGGAACTTGGGGCCGAACGTGGACATGCCGGCAATGAGGGTGGCCTCGGTGGCCCCGGCCAGGCAGAGCAGGAGGAACGTGGGGTTCTTCAGGAGGAGCCAGACGGAGCTGGGCGGGGAGACGTGGATGCAGGGCGGAGAGGAGAGACAGAGGGTCAGAGCGGGCCAGAGCCAGGGTGTGCGGAAGCCACGGTTCCCGAGGCCGGGGCCCTTCCCGCCCGAGTGCATCGCCCAGTTCCATAAGGAACACGGTGGGTTGCCAACGAGCCGGGAGGCATTCCACGTTTATTCCAGAGAAACCAAGAGGGGGTGTGAGGCCGGGTGTGGCCCCAGGACGCTGACCCTGCGGCTGGTTGTAAAAGCCGCTGTCACCTCATCAGGCTTCAGTGTGAGGAGAGAGCAGGAGTGACCCCTGTCCCTGCTGAATCACCTCTGGGGGCAGCTGTCACTAAGCACTGGACTGGATGGGTCCCCAGAAGAGGGAAACCAGGCACTGAGGGGTGGGGACCCTTCTCAACCAGCAGCCCTTGGGAAGGGGGACAGGAAGCCCTGCTGATCTGGACCAGTGGGCCCCTTCCAGGATCTGCCCGGGTGGGTGTGACTGTTCCCCAGTTCTGCTTGGTGTGCGCTCAGAGGGCCGATGCCAGGGGTCCGAGGAAGGGCGTTGGCGTTGGTTCCACTGGACCTGGCCTGCTGACTCCCTGGTGGACTCGCTTGGACCCCTTTTTAAGGACTGAGCAGACTCGGGGCCCCACACAGCCTGGGGAGGGGGCACTTGGCCTCAGGTCCAGCAGTGGGGTCGAGGGGGGGGCCACAGCCAACTGTGCAGAATGGGTCTCAGGAGTGAGTGTTGGACATGGCTGTGAGCCAGGGGGGTGCCGAGGTCACACCCTGAAACTTCCTGGTGGAGGCGTCCCCATGTCACAGTGTTGGGGCCTGGTGCCAGGCCGGGCTCAGTGTGACCCTGCTCCCGTGAGGGGCTGGGGCTGCCTGTGCACATGGCCCAGCACCCTGTTCACACGTGTAAGACGCTCAGGGACTGCGGTGCCATGAGGGGCACTGAGCAGAGCCCTCCGGGACGGGACACATGGAAGTTACCACCCTGAGGGGCTTGACCCGTGCGGGCAGCCAGCGGCCCCAGGGCAGGTGGCTTCACTGCACCCTGGGTTTCTCACTCTCCTGGCCCCTGAGCCCGGCACAGCGGTGCTGCTCGCTGGGACTGCGCCCCTGTCCCCAGGAGTCGTGAGGGACCTGGGTTAGGGGTGGGACAGGCTCACGGTTGCATATGCACAACAAAGTGGGTCCCGTGATACGTGAGTGACTAAGGTGTGACAGGCCGCATGGTTCTGAAACAGCTCATGTTCTCAGCGTCCCTGCCCCGGGGCTCTCCCGGGCCGCCGGTGAGGGCGTGGCTGTCCTCGTGGGTCACCCGCCCTGAGACACCCCCCACCACGGTCACCCCGACACCAGCGGCAGACCGCCCAGCGCTTGTCAAAGCCACGTGGAACACTGTGACTCTCAAATGGTCATCGTGCTGAGGACGCAGGCCAGCCCGGGCTCGGGGCTCTGAGACGCAGGCCTGGGCGGGGTCACCGTGATGATTAGCCCAGGCACCCCGATCTCCACAGCCGGCAGCCGGGAGGGGGGACCGACTAGTGAAGGACACCCCCTCTCGTCCTGTCAGACAGGAGCGACCCGCCTAGCTTCTCTGCAGCCCGGGCACCCCGATCTCCACAGCCGGCAGCCGGGAGGGGGGACCGACTAGTGAAGGACACCCCCTCTCGTCCTGTCAGACAGGAGCGACCCGCCTAGCTTCTCTGCAGCCCGGGCACCCCGATCTCCACAGCCGGCAGCCGGGAGGGGGGACCGACTAGTGAAGGACACCCCCTCTCGTCCTGTCAGACAGGAGCGACCCGCCTAGCTTCTCTGCAGAGCAGCCCACATGGGCTTTCTGACCGAGTGTGGGAAAGGCTGTGGACAAAACGCCGTCAGAGTGGGGTGGTCCCCGGGGCTCGGGCGGGCTCCAGGCAGCGGGACCCCACCCCCAGACCTCCTCCACAGGAAAGGTCCAGTCCTGGGGTGTGTGTGTGTGTGTGTGTGTGTGTGTGTGTGTGTGTGTGTGTGTGTTGGGAGGGACAGCTGGGGTGCGGCCGGTCCTCCCCCTCCTCCCGCCTTGTTCAGACCCGCCCACACTGCGGGCCGTGACTGGGCAGGAGAAACTTCCTCATTTTCCCCCCCTTCATCCTGCAGGTCGCTCAATTGCAATGCTCGTGCTGAATTAGGTCAGAGAGTGTGTCACGACCGAAACGGAAGGTGCCCAGTCTAGGATTTTTATCTGCTGCCTACCAGCGACCGGTTTGGGGAACCGGACCCGGACATGAGCTTCCGGCATTCAGCCCCCAGTCTCCGGCCCGCGCCCCACATCCTGGGGACCGCCAGGACGTGGACGGGCCCAGTGCCCAGCGCTGGGCGAAGGGGAACTGGCAGCCCCCATCCCAGCGCGGAGCGGATGTTAGGAGACGTCGCCCCTGCCCCCTGGCCAGTGTGGGTCCTGGGCCGGCTCGTCTGCACGGGACACACACACACACACACACACACCCTCCTGAGTGGGCGGCCCTTTCAGGGGGTCTGACAGGAAGTGGGAAGGGGAGAACAAAGCACTCAATGGGGTGGAGACGGCTGGTCCTCCAGTCCTGTTTCCCTGGAAGCGTCCTGGGCCCTGCCGCTCCCACCCCACCCCACCCAGTTCAAGACGGTACCAGGTTCATTCCCGCTGCTAACACCCCCCCCCCAGCCCCCTCTGGCCAGTTAGGGGATGGCAAAGCAAGACCACGCTTCCTCCCCGATGGAGAGTGAGGGGAGACTGTGGACAGGAGGCTTGCACCGCCAGGAGGAGGGGCAGGTGCCAGGCGGCGAGGGCAGGGGCCCCCGGAGAGCCCGCGGTGGGAAGGGTGGCACCGGCCAGAGCTCGTGGCCACGCGCAGGAGATGCCTAATGACATGGTTGAAGGACGCCGCAGAGGGAGGGGCTGAGGCCAGTCAGGGGGTGACTCTTGAGGAATGGTCTGAGAGGGTCCGGTGTGCCTCCCTGGGGACCAGGGCCCATGAAGGTGGCTTGGGGGCCGTGTGCTCACCATGTGGCCCCGGAGGGTCGCTCGGACACTCCTAGTTTCAGGCCAAGACTCAGGGTGTGGGATTCCCCCCCCCAGGGTCTCCAGGACACACGGGCACAGGAGAGGGACCCCCCACCCCCGCCTCTGCCCCCAGCTCCTTACAGAGGCAGGTCTCCGATGGTTTTCCCGAAGTTGGGGCTGCTGGCCACCTTCTGGCTGCTGTCCTTCAACTGGCGCGTCTCAGAGGCTCTCATGACCACGTAGCGCTGGGAGCCTGGAAGGACAGAGAGGTCAGCGAGGGGGCGGGGCCCAAGGCTGGCCTGGAGGCCCGGCCCCTGCGGGTCTGGGGACATCTGTGGGACAGAGGGCGAGAGCATGCACTGGGGGACAGTGCCAGCAGCACAGCCTGGGACCAGAGGGGAGAGAAAGGGTGTTCCTCACCCTTCACTGAAACAAACCCGGGGGGAAGGGGAGGGGTCCACAGCTGGCCGGCCCCGCCCTGTGGGATGGCAGCCCCCCCCCCACCAGACATGAACATCTGGACTCTCCTGTGCTCCGCAGCAGCCCTCCGAGCCAGGAGGGGCTTGTGCCCGTGTGTGTGCCCATGCGTGTGTGTGTGTGCCTGTGTGTGTGTGTGCCTGTGTGTGTGTGCACCCGTGTGTGTGTGCCCATGCGTGTGTGTGCCTGTGTGTGTGCGCCCGTGCGTGTGTGCGCCTGTGTGTGTGCGCCTGTGTGTGTGTGTGCCTGTGCGTGTGCGCCTGTGCGTGCCTGTGTGTGTGCGCCCGTGCGTGTGTGCGCCTGTGTGTGTGCGCCCGTGTGTGTGCGTGTGCGCCCGTGTGCGGGAGCACTCACCTGGCAGCTGCCGCGGGTAGCCGAGGATAGGGACCGCAATGAGGAGGGCGGCGGCCCCGGCACCCAGGAAACCCACCCACCAGGCACCGACCCACAGCGGGCTCTCGGTGGTCAGCGTGGTCCTGTGGGAAGAAGCAGAGGGCTCAGCGTCCAGGGCACGTGAGCCGGGCGCCCCTCGGCTTGCCGGTCCACGCAGGCCAGGGGGAGGGTGTAGAGGGTGAGTGAGGGACACGGCCCCACCTACCTCCAGCACCGCACAGAACGTGCACATGTGACGCCTCAGGTTAGTCAACCCGAGGCCACAGGTGGCGTTTGTACCAGGGCAGAGCACTAGACACTCTCGACCAGAGAGGCCCACCATCTGCAGAGAGAACCCAGGGGTAACCAGCCTTGCCCACCATGCGTCTCAGGAGCGAGCTAGCGAAACCACCCAGGCGTGGGTGACAGACCACCTTGGAGGCCGGGGCCACCTCCAGAGCCCCGCTTGGTCAGAAGGACACACCTCCTTCCTCTCCCCGTTGTCTCTGTCTCTCCATCTCTCTCTCTCTCTCTCTCTCTCCATCTCTCTCTCTCAAATTTACAAACACTAGTATCACAAACAAAACACACAAGGAAATAAAGGCACGTATTAGGGACACACACGAGAAGCACAGGGTCGGTCCCTGCCTCGGTTCCTGGCACAGAGCTCCTTAACGCTTTGCCACCTCCTGGGCGCCAGCGGCGTCTTTTGAACCCCCTCTTGGCGGGTCCCTTTCCAGAGCTTCGGGGCAGGGGGAGAGGGGACAGGGGCAGGCCACCAGAAAGACCAACCATGAGGTCAGCGCGTTGGAACTTCCAGACCCAGGCCCAGCCTCGGGGCAGTTGGTTGACCCCGATGGCCAGTGAGTTGGCTGACCACACCTACGAAGGACGGTGGATGTCCAGGGTCTTGCAGGGTGGCACCCGAGGACAGCACAGAGCTCCTCCCTCCCCACACCGCACCCCACTGTTCCCCAGCTGTGTCCTCCGGCGGGTAATGGGCCTTCCTGAGGTCTCTGCGCCACTAGAGCAAATTAGCGAGTTGAGGAGGGGGCCGTGGGAACCCTTGTGCTGTGCTCAGGTTGGATGGAGCTTGTGGGTAGGCAGCTGGGTGTTCTTGCTTGGGGTGGCCTCGTGGGATGGAGCCCTTCACCTGCCAGGGTCAGGACACGGCTGACTCTGGGACACCCAGCCAGTGTCTGGGGAATGGCTTGGTGTGGGAAAACCTCACAGAAGAGAATCTCACGCCGGCAGCAGGAAAACCTACTCTCGGTTCTTTACAAAGGGCATCAGAGAAACCACGCCCTGCTCTGGCGTGGCTCCGGGAAGCCATCTGGCCACACTGTCCTCCCCAATTCCCCTACACATCCCCCCACCCTGGCCTGTTTTCAAAGTCACACACAGACCAGCAGGTCGGCCACAGCAAGGCCAGGGGCTTGCACCATGTGCCACCTCACTCCCTGCCCTGTGGACACCGAGTCCTTGGACAGCGTGGCGATTTCTGTGCCGGCAAGAGAGAGCCCAGGTCACTCACCGTTGGCCGATTTCCGTGTAAATGTTCAGCAGGGTGCCTCCAATCAGGTAGCCAGCCGCGGGTCCCAGGATGGCCGCAGTGTAAAAGATAGCTGCAAGGGAAGCGGAGCGGTTGGGCGTTGGACACACCCGGTCTCCGTGGGGCTCACCAGCGGGTGGCGCTCAGAAGCCACACGGGCCCACCTGGGAGAAGCCCCGCCCCACACCTGCTCTTCAGCCTCTGTCTGTCTGTCCCCCAGCCCAGGACTGGACCCTTTTATTTATTTATTTTTGTATTTTCCCAAAGTCAGAAGCGGGGAGGCAGTCAGACAGACTCCCGCATGCGCCCGACCGGGATCCACCCGGCATGCCCACCAGGGGGCGATGCTCTGCCCATCTGGGGTGTCACTCTGTTGCAACCAGAGCCATTCTAGCGCCTGAGGCAGAGGCCATGGAGCCATCCTCAGCGCCTGGGCCAACTTTGCTCCAATGGAGCCTTGTCTGCGGGAGGGGAAGAGAGAGACAGAGAGGAAGGAGAGGGGGAGGGGTGGAGAAGCAGATGGGCGCTTCTCCTGTGTGCCCTGGCCAGGAATCGAACCCGGGACTTCCGCATGCCAGGCCGATGCTCTACCACTGAGCCAACCAGCCAGGGCCCAGGACTGGACCCTTTTAAATCAGGGTTTTCATCTCTGCAGTGTCCATTGCATCTGAAACCGGCCAGGGTCAACTTTTTAAGGGGATTTAAAAAACTTTCTCTCAAAGCCAACGAGCTCCGGATGCCACCAGTGAGGACTCTTTCTCCCTCACCTAGCAGCACCCGGGGCCACCGGTGACAACGTGTGGCCAGCGGGAAACTGCACCAAAGGGGCCATCCTCACGCTGCCCGTCCCCCTCCCCGGCCTCACTCACCGATGTAGACGGGCGAGTAGCTGGACTTGACGTTCTCGTCCAGGTAGGTGACCCCCAGCGTGTAGAGTGGCGTGGCGCCCACACCATGCAGGAACTGGCCCAGCATGAAGACCAGCTGGTAGCCGGACAGGCCGGAGGCGCTGCGCCCGCACGCCGCCGCCGTCTCCGCTCCCGCGCTGCGGTTGGCCCGGCACAGCCCCCGGCCCTCGTCCACCTCCGCCTGGTAGGGGCCGGCGGCGAAGTGCGGCAGCGCGAACACCAGCGAGCCGGCCCCCATGACCAGCACGCCCCAGCCCAGCCAGCGGGGCTTGTGCCCGTGGCCCCCGAAGTAGCCGACGAAGGTGAGGCAGAGGCAGGCGGCCAGGTCGTAGGCGCTGGCGATGAGGCCGCTCTGGTAGCTGTGCAGGTCGTAGCGCCGCTCGATGGAGGTGATGACCGTGTTGATGAAGCCGTTCACCGTCATGCCCTGCAGGAAGGAGGCGGCGCACAGGAAGAGCAGGACGCCCCGTGGCGTGTTGAAGGCCTGCAGGCACGCGGGGGCGAAGGCCCGCCAGCCGCACTCGGAGCTCGGCGGCCCGGCCGGGGCGTAGTGCGCCGTGCGGGCCGCCCGGGCGCCGCGCTTCGGGGTCCTCGGCTGGCACAGCGGCTGGCTGCAGGCGTCCAGGGGGCTGTGGGCGGCCGGACACAGGGGGCCCAGGGAGGCCCGCCTGCTGGGGGGCGTGTGGCCACCCCCGTCCCCCGCGGCCACGGGCAGGCCGGGGAAGACCAGCTGCGGCATGGACGCGAAGGCCTTGTTCCCCATCACGTGCTGCGGCATGTCCGCCAGGGAGGGGCAGCGGCGGTGTCCCCGCGGCCAGTTCGTCCTGCGGGAAACATTCCTGGTGAGCAGACGTTCCTCCCAGGACAAGCATGCCTCCGGGCGATCGCGTCCACGGCTCTGTCTGCCCCGCTGGTGCCCGGTCTGGTGGACTGACCCTTCCTGACCGGCTCCCTCCCCGAAGGCAGGGTCCCACCTGGACCCACACGGTCAGGGCAGCGTGTCTCCAGCCACAGCTGGGCTGGGGACCTGGGGTGGGAATGGGTCCCAATACACCAAGTTGGTGGGTTTGGCCCCCGGTCAGGGCCCAAAGAAGAGTCAACCAATGAATGCACGGATAAGTGGAACCACAGATCGATGTTTCTCTCTCTCACTCTCTCTCAAAAATGAATAAATAAAACAAACTTTTAAACACTTAAGAAAATTTAAAAACAGTCATTTAAGCCTCTCCCTAGGCCCCTGGCTAGCCTTCCGCAGGGCTGGGCTCGGGCTGGGTGCCAATGGGCGTGGAGCATGGTCAGCTCCGAAGAATCCCACTGCACCCCACGGTGACGTCACACATTCCCAAGCTATGCGTGGCTATCACCTGTGCACACCTGGCCACAGCCCAGCTCACAGGGAAGGGACGTGGGCCAGAGCGTTCAGCAGTGTGCCCGGGGCCACACAGCCGGCCAGTGGCAAACAGCTCCCCCACGCTGCCTGGCTACAGAGCCCGTGTGCATGAATTCTCGCTGTCGTCTTATTGAAAGAACTGTGACCACCTGAGTGGCATTTACACAAAGGTCCGGCTGTTTACTTTGGAAACCGGTGCCCGCAGGCCCTCAGTGGCTGTGAGCCGTGTGGGCAGTGGGCAGACAGCAAACGTTTTACCAGTCATTCCCCGGGGCTGCTCCCGGGCCTGTGTTTTATTTATTTATAGTGCCGCTGCCCCTGCACACGCTGAGACGCCAGGCTGAGGGAGGAGGCCTGGGTGGGGGTGGGGGTGGGGGTGGGGGCGGGGGGGTCAGAGCTTCCCAGAGGAGCTGCAGGCAGCTGCCCGGGCTGGCGGAGGCTCAGGCCACACCGGTGCGCACACGGAGGCAAGCACTCGGGGTGCTGCGGACAGTGTGGACAGTGACCAGCTCGAGCCTTTGGACCAGGAGGGTCCTGCCGCCCACCCGCCCTGCAACTCAGACGGCTGCTCAAACAGAAATACAGAGAAACACGGAAAAGGTGTGATGGCACCTGAAACTCCAAAGGCTCAGAAGTCACCTGGTGTCTTTTTCTTTTTAGTTAAAATATATATATATATTTTTTTCCTGTTGATTTTAGAGAGGAAAGAGGAAGGAAGAGAAGAGAGAGAGAGAGAGAGAGGCACCAACTCGTTCCACTTAGCTGTTCCACTGAGTTGTGTGCTCACTGGTTGCTTCTCGTATGTGCCCTGACTGGGGATTGAACCTGTGACCTTGGCGTGCAGGGTCGACATTCTATCCACTGAGCCACCCAGCCAGGGCATCTGTTTTCTTGATGCATGCACATACAAGCCACAAGGTGGCCCTGGGCCACATTCCCGGGCGGATTGGACCCCCAAGAGGAGGATCCCAGCCAGACTAAGGGGCCAGCACTGTCCACGGAGGCCGCCCAGTGACCTGTGAAAACTAGAGGTCATTGTTGCACCCCTCCCCAGAAATGATTTGGGGGCAGTTATTTCTAGTAAGTGACCTGCAAACCGAGGACCAAGATCTGGTGCTGGCAAACACCTGCCCCCAGGTACGCTTGCCACACATGCCCGCGGGCTCTGGGCTTGGCTTGCTCAGGCAGCGGGAGGATCAGGGCTTCAGCCAGATCAAGGAGACTGGGCTGCCAGCTTTTGCCATGAGGGATGGCCACAGTGAAACAGAGAACTTCCCGTTTCCAGCAATGGGCGGTCCCTACGGCTCCAAGCCCGAGGCCAGGTTTTACCTGAACTGAGAGGCCTGGATCTCTGCCAGGCAATGGTCAACCCAGACTCTTACAGACCACATGCATATAATGATTTGAAAAATCATTTGTAGGCCCTGGCCAGTTTGCTCAGTGGTAGAGTATTGGCCCAGTGTATGGATGTCCCAGGTTCCTGCTTCTCCACTCCTTTCACTCCCCCTTATCCCTCTCTCTCTCTCTCCCCCTCCTGCAGCTATGGCTCGACTGGAGCAAGTTGGCCCCAGGCACTGAGGATGGCTCCATGGCCTCTGCCTCAGGCACTAAGAAGAGCTTGGTTGCTGAGCAATGGAGCAACACTCCAGATAAGTAGAGCATTGCCCCCTATGGGCTTTCTGGATGTATCCCAGTCCGGGTGCATGCAGGAGTCTGTCTCTGCCTCCCCACTTCTCACTGAATTAGAGATTTTTTTTTTGTATTTTTCTGAAGCTGGAAATGGGGAGAGACAGTCAGACAGACTCCCACATGCGCCCGACCGGGATCCACCCGGCACGCGCGACGCTCTGCCCACCAGGGGGCGATGCTCTGCCCCTCCTGGGTGTCGCTCTGCTGCGACCAGAGCCACTCTAGCACCTGGGGCAGAGGCCAAGGAGCCATCCCCAGCGCCCGGGCCATCTTTGCTCCAATGGAGCCTCAGCTGCGGGAGGGGAAGAGAGAGACAGAGAGGAAGGAGAGGGGGAGAGTGGAGAAGCAGATGGGCACTTCTCCTGTGTGCCCTGGCCGGGAATCGAACCCGGGACTTCTGCACGCCAGGCCGACGCTCTACCACTGAGCCAACCGGGCAGGGCCTACTTCTCACTGAATTAAAAAAATAAAGTAAAAAACAGAAAAAAAGAAAAGCGCATTGTAGATGTTAGCCAGGCAGCACAAGATGAGAACTCAATGCTCTGCCTGCCTCCCTCAGCCCTGGTGGCCTCCTCCCTGGCCCTCAGGACCCGGTTCCCACTACGCCAAGACCCACAGCCGCCGGGAGGTGGAGGGTGTCCCCCTCCCCATCCTATCAGCCCCCCGCCCCCCGCCCGCAGCTCTGCTCCAGGGGGCCTGCTCCTGGCTGACTGCGGGGTTCTTTCTCTGGAGGGCTCTGGGCCTTATCGGGGCATCTGGGCTGGGAGGAAGGAGCCGTGCCTCCCAGTGACCCAGGCGCCGAGGGGCAAGGGAGGCCGCAACCCCTGACCACGGGCCCCGGACGTCTGGAATCCGTCAGCCAGACCCTGAGACAGGCCAGGGCGGTGACACCTGGAATCTCATGGCCGGCCGCAGGGTGGGTCCCACCTTCCTGGGAACCCCAGGGGAAGTTTCCCGGTTTGTAGATGGCCCCGTGGTGGAGGCGGGTCCTTGGCTCCCACCTAACAGCCGGTCCCCACGCCCTGGACTCCACGACTGACCCAGGACGAGGGACAAGGTCTCCCCCCAGCGGCTCCAGCTACGTGAACCCAGACCTGATGTCCTGCCTGCTGCTCCCAGTGAGCCCAGACCTGATGTCTGCCTGGTGCTCCCAGACCTGATGTCCTGCCTGGTGCTCCCAGTGAGCCCAGACCTGATGTCTGCCTGGTGCTCCCAGTGAGCCCAGACCTGATGTCTGCCTGGTGCTCCCAGTGAGCCCAGACCTGATGTCTGCCTGGTGCTCCCAGTGAGCCCAGACCTGATGTCTGCCTGGTGCTCCCAGTGAGCCCAGACCTGATGTCTGCCTGGTGCTCCCAGTGAGCCCAGACCTGATGTCCTGCCTGGTGCTCCCAGCTCCCCTGTGGCCACGGGGCCCAGGCACTGCCCAACTCCTGGCCATCCTCTCCCTGCTGCTCTGCGCCCTTCATCCTCCTCCTGGGAGGACTTCCAAGGTCGGAAGTCCTGTGGAATCCTTAACCGGCTTCCTGGCTTCCTGGCCTGGAGCAGCAGGGACACTGTCCCTCCTTAAGAGAGGGAGAGAGCAGCCCCTTTCTGCTGCTCCACGGGGAGCTCACGGGGTGGGGGAGACAGGATGGGGGGAGCCAGGGGGGTTGTCCCCAGTCAGGCGGGAAGCAGGAGTCTCCCAGGCCAGGTGAGTGAGTGGGGAGAGAGTGGTTGTGTGTGTGTGTGTGTGTTCTCATGCACCAACGCCATCTTAGGGTGTTGCTGCCCCTGAGGCATGGGTGCCGCCCGCTGTGGAGAAATCCAGCCGTGCCCCCCCTACCACAAACCCCCCCCCAGCCGCACTGTGAAAAGTCAGAGCCCAGAGAGCCCTGTCTGAGAAGCGCGACCCCAGCTTCCATCGGGGGCTGGAAAGGTTTGGACTCCCTCGCCTGGCTCCTCCCATTCTTGCGTCTGCTTCCCCGTGGGGGGCTCTAGGCTAAGTGGAGCAGGCAGGGAGGACTTCGGGGGCATCACCCAGAGTGACATTTTAAGCCTCCGTGGTGCAGGGTTCTGGCCCAGCCGACTCCCCCAGGGAGGCCTTTGCTTACAAGCACTCCCGGGGCTCCGTCCTGAGCCCTGCTGGGAACTTGGCACCGGGGAATCACAGGTTTCGTTTCTTCTTTCTCTTTGCTAACATGCCAGCCAGGAAACCCCCCTGCACCCCTCCCTCCCAGGGCTGCAACTGATGACTGAGGCCGCCAGCCACGCCCACAGCACTGTGACGCGTCCCCCATGGCACTTGGGTCACTCCCTGGCACTCGTGGTCCTTGCCGCACGAACCCTCGGCTGCTGCTTTCTCTGCCACACCTGTCCCGGTGCCTCTTCCTGGGGGGGGAGGGGGAGGGCTTTTGCTTCTTGAGGATGAAGCTCACGCCTATTTATAGCACAGACGTCCAGGTGGCAGGATCTGGGGCGATGCTGGTGCCTGGTAACCCTGATTTGCATACCCGGTGGCCACAGGAGCTGCTTTGCCTAAGAGCCAACAATGAAGGGTTGTCCAGGACGGACAAGCGGGAATGGCCTGTCCCTCAGGGAGTGTCCTGTGGTCTCAGCACGGACGTTCCTGTTTCCACCCTTGTCTCCGGCGCGCAAGCCTCCAGCGTGGGGAGTTTGGGGTGAGCTGGGGGCGGGGGTGGGGTGCTGAGGGAGCTTACTCCTTTTTCCAGCTAACTCATAACGTTTGATCAGAAATAATAGTAATAGTAATAAGCCACCTGCTGCCACCCCAGGGCAGCGCAGAGGCAGCAGGGGACGCAGAGGGGCCGCCCCAGAGGCAGGCAGGCACTCTGCCTCGGGCCAGGGCCCTCTGACCCTCAGGTTCCCTCCTGGAACAGGGGCGTGACCTACGTGGGGAGGAGTCCCCGAGGGGAAGGTCCCAGCCTCTCTACGCTCAGTGGGTCCGAGCACCACTGGAGGCTCATGAGAAACGCAGAGCTGCAGAAGGGTCTTCATGGGGTTTCGGGGTGGTTTGGGGTGGGGGGCACAGGCTCTGTCCACAGTGGTGAGCCTGCCTGGGCACAGGCCGGGCTTGGCCATTTCCAGGGGGGCCTCTTAAACCCACGGGTCCAAATATCAGGGCCCTGGAACCTGCCAAGAGTGAGATGTTCACAAAAACGCAAGGGCTCAAGCGAGCCCAGGGTGGGGCTGGGTGCCCCCTGCAGTCCAGTCCACCCCAAGCCCTCTGTGGCTCAGGCCTAGGGGTGATACCTCAGATAACCTCAAGGTTTGTTGGATAAAATAGCCACTGGGAAGGGGCAGTCCCCACAGGCGAGGGGTGCTCATGCGGAGAACACCTATTGGGAGCCCTCTGGCCTGGGGGACCCCCTGGACGCCCCTCAGTGGAGCCGGCCGAGCCTCAGTGGGCAAGCCCCCCCACCCTGCGCTTGGTCCTCGGGAGGCCTCACCGGGCCTCGCTGTGAGCGACTTCTGCAGACGGCGTGTGGTTTGTGGACACGTCCACCTGTCCCCAGAAGTGTGGTCCGAGAGGCTAACTGCGTAGTGTTGGCAGAAACAGGGCTGCGTTGTGGCCACGGAGGGGGAGCGAGGGGTGTCTGAGGCCAGCAGGCTGAGGGCTGAGACACAGGCAGCCCAGGAGGGGAGACACAGGCAGGCTGAGGGCAGAGACACGGCCAGCCCAGGAGGGTGTCACAGGCAGGCTGGTGGCCGAGACACGGCCAGCCCAGGAGGGGAGACACAGGCAGGCTGAGGGCAGAGACACGGCCAGCCCAGGAGGGTGTCACAGGCAGGCTGGTGGCCGAGACACGGCCAGCCCAGGAGGGTGTCACAGGCAGGCTGAGGGCCAAGACACGGCCAGCCCAGGAGGGTGTCACAGGCAGGCTGGGGGCCGAGACACGGCCAGCCCAGGAGGGTGTCACAGGCAGGCTGAGGGCAGAGACACGGCCAACCCAGGAGGGTGTCACAGGCAGGCTGAGGGCAGAGACACGGCCAGCCCAGGAGGGTGTCACAGGCAGGCTGAGGGCAGAGACACGGCCAGCCCAGGAGGGTGTCACAGGCAGGCTGGGGGCCGAGACACGGCCAGCCCAGGAGGGTGTCACAGGCAGGCTGGGGGCAGAGACACGGCCAGCCCAGGAGGGTGTCACAGGCAGGCTGGGGGCCGAGACACGGCCAGCCCAGGAGGGTGTCACAGGCAGGCTGGGGGCCCAGACACAGCCAGCCCAGGAGGGTGACACAGGTGGGCGGGGTCCAGTGTTCGAACAGCCGGGCCGGTGTCTTCCATCTCTGCCAGTAGGGCCCGGTCAGCTGAGGCCGAGCTGGTGCCCATGCCCAGTGGAATCCCAGAGGGCCTGTCCGATTACCTGCCCCACTGCAGCCCCCTCCCCACGCCAACCGCACCAGGCCGGGTGAGCCGCTGAATGTCCCAGAACAGAAGTGGCCTGGAGGATTATTGTCTGTCTCCTTCTAAAAGCAGACGACGGGCTCTCACCCCGCCCAAGCACTGGGGACCACGTGATTCACGGTCCGTGTCCACATCTCAGCTGGACGACACAGTGGACAGTGACCGGGGCACGTCCTCCTCTGGGTCCCGCACTGCACTGGCTGCCCCAGCTCAACTTCCCTCCTGTTCACTGGCACCGGGCCCTGGCCTGGCTCCCTGCCCTGGCTCCCTGCCCATCACCCACATCACCCACAAGGAGGCGCCAGGGACCCAAACTGGCCACGGTGGTGGCCACTTCCCCCAGAGCATAAAGTCTGCAACGCTGACCTGGGGCATGGATTCCCCGACCCTCAGGAGACCCCTGGATGGGAAGGCACGGCAGAGAAGAGGCTAAGCCCGTACGTTAACTGCGGTTGTTTGGAAATCAGGTGTAGACCAAGACCCCACACTGTGCCAGGTTCTGTCAGGGTGAGGGTCCATCAAGGCTGGGGGCAGCCAGGTGCTCTGACACGAGTCCTTCGGAATCAGGGGCTCTAACAGGTCAACCCCAAGATCCCTATTCACACGGCCACCATCCTGCCCGGCTCCAGGCGTCTGTCCACCTCGCCGTGGCAAGGGGAAGGGACTTGGTTGGGACCTGCCTGGCACCTGCTGCAGGAGGCACACCCAGGGAACCACCGATTAGGTCACAGCCTCCGAGCCAGCCGCCTAGCAGGGAAGCAGCCCCATGGAGAGTTTCCAGGTAGGGCTTTCAGCCCTGCCCAGCAGGAAACAGGACAAACTGACAGGCAGGGACAGTCAGAAGCGTGGGTTCAACCGAGACGCCCCTCCTGCCTCCCTCCAGCAACTCAGGGAAAACCCTGGGTGCGCCGGCCCACTCCTGAGGGGCAGTCTCCCTGTCTCCCGTGGCCAGAGACCCTGGTCCTGTTAGCGTGGGGGGGCACCATTTGGAACAGGGCTCTGCATCAGGCTGGGCTCCCTTGACCCCAGGAACAAGAGCTATAAAATGCCTGGGGTCACACACATCTGGGTTCAAACCTTTCCACCCCAGACTAGCCATGTGACTACAGATGGGTCACTTAACCACTCAGGGCCTCGGTTTACTCATCAGGAGAGTGGGTGCGACAGTGAGCGCAGTTGCGAGGATTAGGGAGTGGACGCTCAGGGCGGCTAGCACCGGCCCGCACATTCCAAGGGCTCAGGAAAGAGTTCCTGCTCTTGGTAGGGCTCACGAACCCAGCCAGCTAAGACCAGGAGCGTTCTGTTCTCTGAGGTCCGCTCGCCCCACCCTGCACAGAGAATTATTAGACCCGTCACCGGCCACCGGCGGGGCCTCCACGGTTCGCTGGGTACCGCCCCTCCCCAGAGCCGGTTTCTGATCAGTCGGAGGAAATCCAGGCTCTTCAGCCGCCCGGGAGGAGGAGTTGGGGGCTGGAGCTGGTTAAACCCCGTGGAAAATTACTGTGGTTCCTACAGGTTCCGTTGCCATACCGGACGGAGGGCCGCACGAGGGAGCCGAGGCTCTCGGGGTGGAGGGGCCTGGCCGTCTGGTGTCCACTCACGCCCCTCTCCTCGACCCCCTGCGGCGCTGACCCCACCGCCCCAGCGGATTTTCCCCAGCACGGTTCCGCCAGGTCGCGGCGCCCTCCGCGAGACCAGGTCCCGGCGGCAGCCTGGGTTTCCAGGCCCGGGGCTCAGTGTGTCCACGCGGTGTCTCGTCTCCACCCTCTGCCGCCCTCTTCTTGCTCTCGGGGGTGGGTCTGGGTCCCCCAGCCCAGCGGCTCCGGGCGGGACGCGGGACCTGGCGTGGCGGGGCGGAGACCAGCCCCCTGCACCTGCCCCTCGCCCAACCGGCGAAGACGCCTCCGCCCGCGCTCCCATCCACGAGGGCGGCTGGCGCGAACAGAGCCCGGCCGCCCCCGAGAAACTTCTGAGCCTGACGGTTTCCTCCTGACTCAGCGGCGGCGGCATCCGCCGCAGGTGGGGGGCCCGCCCGCCGCAACCCGTCGGGAGCCGCGTGTGTCCCCGGCGGACGCGCGGGGCCTGCTCCCGGGCGCGCGCCCCGCCACCTGCCCTGCCCCCAGCCCTGGCCGCGCCCCCCGCGCCGTCTGCGCCCCGACCACCCACCGCGCGTCCCCTGGCGCGCCGCCTGCCTTCCCGCCAGAAGAGCTGGAGGAGAGGAGGGGTGCCTTTCGCTTCCGATTCCCCGGAGGCAGCCGGGCTGAAAGGGTTGATCCACGTTCGGACGGAGGATCAACTCGGTCCCGTCCTCCCGCCCGTGGAGAGTCTCGGGGCGCACTGCGGTGCCCAGGCCTCCGCCACGGCCGCGCGCGCGCCACCTCGACCCCGCGGGCCCCCGCCCAGCCGCCGCGGGCACCTGCGCGCTCCTGACGTCAGCAGGTCCGGGCCCGGGGCCCCTGGGCGGCAGCGCTCCGACCCCGCGCGGACCGCGCTCCCAGCGCGCCCCCCAGCACTCACCTTCCCGCGTCCCCGCCGCCGCGCTGCGCACCACGTTCTGGAGGCCGCTCGCCGCCCACTCCGGCTTCATTCATCCGCTCCCGGGCCCGCCCCCGCCGAGGAGGCGGCCGCCGGGCTCCCCGGCTCTGGCCAATGGCTGCGCCGTGCGGGTTGGGCCGGCCCACCGCGCCCCCGGGACCGCCCCCTGAAGTGACAGCTGCGGGAGCTCGCGCCCGCGGGCCGGGGGAGGGCGGGGAGGGCCGGGGGGCGGAGCTGGAGCGGAGAGCCGGGGGCTCGAGGCTGGAGGGGCGGCGGGCGGCGCGCAGGGCTGGGGCTGGAACTGGGGCCGGCAAGGCGACGCCTCCACCCCCAGGTGGACACCGCCTCGGAGACCAGCGCCCCCAGAGCCGACGCGGGGCCCTGTGTCTGGGCTGACGAATTTCTCCCCAACCCCAGAGACGCGGCATCCCCGGCTGCAGACCGGGAAACCGATGGCCACGCCGAGCGGTGAAGGCCGCTCTCCAGTACGCGTGGAGACGACTCAGCTTCCAACTGACTCGGATTTTGGAACCTGGGCGCGTTGGGAGAGGCCGTGGGAGGCGGTTACCCGGCGGCCACTTGGAAGGTCATTCACTGCCTGTTTGCCTTGGTCTGGCCCTCAAGTCCGGGCTGGGCCACCCACTCCTCCTCGCATGAGCTCCCTGGAGGCCCTGGCAATGGAGGCTGGCGGCTCCTGCGGGGTAGAGCCACCGGGGTGCCTTGTGAGGCTAACACCCTCGCCTGGGGAATCCAGTGTTTCCTGCCTGTTATTTTGGGGGTAAAACGATCCTCTTTTTGAAGTCAGTAATGATGTCAGGCCAAGAAGGGTACCCAATACATCGCTGTCAACACGAAGTCCTTTTTGAATTCCTACCAACATTCCTGCCCTGTGACCCCAAACACATTGCTTCATCGCCCTGAGCCTCCTGTAAAATGGGCCGGTGAAAACATTAAATGTTACGAAACGGGATGAGATCAGCCCATATAGTCCGTGGCTCGTAGGGGGTGCCGAGTGAACCTATCCGCTGATCACAACAACATTCCGCAAGTTTTGTTTGTTTTGTTTGCTTCCGTCAGAAAGAATTTATTTTGAAAGACGTCTACAAAACCCAGCCACAGGTGTGTGTTTGAATCCTGAGGTAATCTGGGTGAGGGGGAAGTGATCAGAGTGGGACCTTCAGGTTGGTGGGGGCGCACGCTCAGAGCTTCAGCCACGGACACAGAGGAGACGCAGCAGCTTCCTGTGGGCTGGGGGCCGGGAGCCGGCCGTGCCGGGGGGGGGTGGTGGTGTTTATGAGAAATGTCCACATGGGAGTTACGTAGGAACTGCTCTCACTTTGGAGAGGAGGGCTTGCGTCCACTCACTCTGGTCTTGGGAGTCCCTGGGGATGTCCTCAGGATTCTGGGGCTGTCTCCATGCAAGCCTCCATTCCTGGGAGCTGGGTCAGGGTTCAGCCTCTCCTGCCTGAAATATCGGCTTCTGTTCCTGGAACGGGCCCCTTCGAGAGAAAAAGACACCAATTGTTGTCCCGGCTGGAGAAGGTCCTTCCGAGAGGTTGAGTACCTGCTCGGGGGAACCTGGAAGAAGAAGAGGTGGCCAGGAGTGGACGGGGCGCTGTGGCCAGGAGTGGACGGGGTGTTGTGGCCAGGAGTGGACGGGGCGTTGTGCAGCTCCCCCACCAGGAAAGAGAGGCGGGTGGCTCTGCAGGCCTGGCCTCCACTGCGGAGACTGCTGGAAGCAGCGTTTCCCGGTAGAGCCGGCTGGAGAGGCCTCAGATAGGTGGTGAGCTCCCCGTCAGAGGAGGCATGGGAGCAGACCTAGCCCATTTTTTGATGAGGAAGCTGTAAGAGCGTGTCGTCAGGAGCAGGATATTGGGCTCTGTATTTCCAAACGTCGTTCTGGATCTGATGCCTGGAAACCTCGAGTGACATGAACAGTTCCGTGTACTTTTATGGGACGGGTAAGTAGACTTTTAAAGAAGGCAAATCCGTCTCATTTTCCAGGGAGGCTACCATAAAAATAGATAAGAAGGAACAGAAAGCGTATTAAGTTCCAGCCAAGAACAGCTACCTTCTGGGAACACGGCGTCCCAGCCCGGCTCCTTCCCGTTGGCTGGGCCTGCCAGGTGCTAAGTGAGGGTGTGTTGTCAGGAGTGGGGCCTTCTTTCTGCTGGGATCAGCACTGTGGAGTGGGAGGAAGGAGAGAAGCGGCCCTCCCTCTCTCCCTCACTACCCTCAGCACCTGCGTGCCATGGTGGCCCTCGCCAGCCTCAGGGACACCGGCCCAGGGTCCCCGAGGAGCTCATAGCCCTACCAAAGCCGTTGTCACACGGACTGCCTCCACCCGCCCCTGTCCCAGCGACTCTCCAGCAGTGAGGCAGGTGCAGATACAGGCGCTGGGCCCTCCAAGGCTAACCTGGTGCCCAGACACCTCGAGAGGCTCCAGGAGCACCACTGTGCCCTGAGACCCCCAGCCTGTGTCTCCTGCCTTCGGGGGGGGGGGCAGGGCTGAGCCTTGGGGGTGTCCAAGGGCAGAAGGGATCAGGTCTGAACTTCGGGCGCTCGGGCACCGTGGCCCAGACCGGAGCCTGCACTTCAGCCTTCCTCTTAGGGTGGAGGCGTCGGGAGGGGCGGGGAGGAGGCCCCAGAGTCACCCACAGAGCACAGCAGGTCTGAGAACAAGGGCAGCTCGCTTAAGCGCCCTGGAACATTCTGAACTTGGTAAGTTCTATCCCGGCGGGGTTTCATCTGGAGAGAAAATAATTAGATGGGAAAGAGAGAGAGAAAGAGCCCACACACCGGTCCCTCTGGCTTCCCCGAGGCCCCGTGGGGACATCCGGCTGCCTGTCTGGTATCTCGGGCCCCCGGGGGTGGGGGGGGGGTGGGCTCAGAACAGGCGCTTCCCATTTCACGGTCATTGCTCTCTGATATCACCTTTGGAGGCACCCCAAGAAACCAAAGGGTGCGGGCTGTACGGACACGCCTCGCTCTGCAGACTCCGTTGGCTTCCTGGACCTCTTGCCTCGGGGAGAGTGTCTTCTCCTCAGGTCAGGGGAGAGAGAGAGAGAGAGAGAGAGAGAGAGAGAGAGGGAGAGAGTCTGGGACAGGTTTCTGGCTCTCCCCGATACTCGACTTCCCAGCCTGGGGGTCTGGCCAGGAAACTGGGGAAACCACCAGGCATGGTCTCCAAAAAGGACCTTGGCCGGCTGGCCACGCTGTGTGTGAAGAACGCTTAGAACTCCCATGTTGATGTGGCGTGTCTGCTGGTCCTTCCTATTCTGGTGCCTTTGCATATGTACTAGTTGAGTCATGGGGAACAGCCAGTGCATTTCCTTTGTTGACTCCCCACGACGGACTTTTCAACCTCATGACGATGCCCAGAGATGCCAAGTCTTGGAAATGATGACGACATATCGGGCCCCACGTTGAGGCTGTGACCTCCGCGGAGGTTCTGGAGAAAGAAAAAAAAATTGCCGATGATTAAAGGAGAGTTGGGCTTGATCAAGGCAGAGCACAGCTCTGCGTCCTCGGGTGACAGAGCGTGAGTGTGCGTGGGCTGTTGCAGTCTATTAGATGCTACGCTCAGGTGAGGGAGGGATGATTATTTCGGTGCAGTTCAGGTCTGGGCTGACGGTGGGGTCCATGGTTTACCAAAGAAGAGAAGAAGCCTGAGGTCAGAGTGGTCCCAGGAAGAGACTCACCTGGGAGTTCAAACTTCCTGGAAGGCGGAGCTTCACCGGGGGAGTCAGATTGTCAAATGAGGGGACAACACAGACGACTGGAAAAGGTCTTCGGTCGTCCACAGACGGTTAAAAAAGTGTTTCTGTCCTGAAAGTCACAACCCTACCCGAGGAGGGGAGAGCTCGTTTAGAGCAGGGTGTGGCCAGAGAGCTCTGGAGCACTCCAGGACCACTGGCTGACTGTCGCCCAGGGCCTCAGTTTCCCCTTCTCGCAGCGCTGAGCACCATGGTGGGTGCACACACGTGCCTGAGCCACCGGGGTGAGCTGTCATCGTCACCAACAGCCTTTCCCGCTCCCTCCCACACTTATTTGCTAGCCTCTTGTGTGAGTGGATGCGGTGGCCTTGCCGGGCTGGCACCCTGACCAGCTCTGTCCAGAGGCCCGGGGACAGGCGAATGGTGAGGAGCCCATTCCGGGCCACAGCCGTCCCTGCCGTCCCTCACGCCGTCTCCCGCGGCAACGGGGCTTTGGGGAGAGAGGGCTTCAGTTCTTTCTCCGGCTTTTTCAGAGTCTCTGTCGCCTTGAAATGCAGCAACTGGGGAACCTGCCCCACCACACAGACCCGAGCATTCTCCCGCATGCTGTCAGCCGGGGAGACCTTCCTGGGGGTCACGGGCGCACGGATGAATCTCAAGGGAGTAACCGCGCTGACCAGAGCCCGGGAGAACAGCGAGGCTCTGAGGGCTCACCCGCCAGTGATGGCTCCAGCTCCGGTGTCTGGGCGGGCAGCGGCTATCGGTATCTGTCTTCTTTAGAAGCCACCAACGAGCAGGTGGCTTTGCTCAGAGCCTGGCGTTGGGGATGAGGTTGGGGCAGAAGACAGAGTCTGGATTTCCCTGCTTGACCAGACAGCCCTGAGCCCCGAGGAGCACCCTAAGTCCCAGGAGAGGCAGATGAGACCGAGTGGGGAGGGCCCCCCTCTGTGCCAGCAGCTTCGTGGCACCAAGGAGCCGCAGGAGGAGCTGTGCCCGGCTCCGGGCGCTCACGGAGCCCAGCCTCAGCCAGACCCGGCATTTCCCTACGAGGGTCGTTTGGACATCCCTGTGGACCCACCGGCTGCCCCTCTGCCTGACACCTACAAGGAGCCGAACGCCTGTTCTAAGCTGGACAGGGCGCCCGGTACTGTCCAGGCCTGCCCAGCGCCCGCCCTGCAGGTCTGGGGAGTGGAGGTGGGGTCACAAGGTCCATTGGGCAGAGACCTCACATTCCAGAAGGACCTCACATTGGGTGAGTCATTACCTCAGCCTCAGACACGGGGACCCAGGCGGCCGCGGGACCTCCCAGCCAGGCGTCCAGACGGGCCCCGTCAAGCCTTCCACTGGCTCCCGCGCCCGGCCCACCCACCTGGAGTTGCCCTTGCGAGAGTCCGCTGGGCACGAACGTTCATGTCATCCACAGTTACTGGCGGCCTGGTTTAGCCTTCCCCCGCGTCCCACTGTGTTGGGAAGCTCGGCAAACTGTCCTTGAGGCCCTGCCTTTGGCATCCTCGCCCCCGGGGCTGCCCCCTCCCCAGGAGCCCCGAGCCGCAGCTGCTGCTCACGACAGTGTGCTCCCTGGAAGGGACAGTCACAGGCTGCAGGGAGGCGGGGGTCTCTGCTTCTCCCGCGGAGCAGCGTGGTCTGCCCTACCCTCAGCCTCTGCGTCCCCCCAGGCCCCTCTGACCCCGACTCTCCCTGGCTTAGTGTCCTCGGCTGTGTCTCTCTCTGGCTGTGGCTAGAGAAACCCCCTCTGCCTGACTCTCTGCCCCCTGCCCTGGCCCACCCTGCCACCCCTGCCAGGACCCGCCTTGTATCACAAACACTCTGCCCCAGTGCCTTTGCACCCGCCGTGCTCTTCCCCTGGAGAATTTCATTCTTGGCTGACTATGCATAAATCTCAACCCTGCCAAATTTCTGGGCTCTATAGCTCTTCACTGTTTCATGGGTATAGGCCTCCCCTTCACGCCTGGAAGGCTGCTGGTTTTCTGGAGATTCTTCCAGCAAGCTGGCCACCTACCGTCCAACAGGGTGGGGAGGAGAGGAAGCATGTTCTCGAGGCATGATCGCCCTGGGAGATGTCCTGGACACCCACAGCCCGCCTCCAGTGTGCCCTCTGCTTGGAATGGCTTTGTCATGGCCCCAGAACTGCTACTTTTGACGGCTCCTTCCTCCCAACCATGCTCACCGAGTCACCAGGACACGGGGCTGGCTGAGCAAGCTGGCCTGTGGCTTGAGCCCTTGGTCCACCTTCCTCCCCTACCCATGACCGTCCCAACCTTTGAGGGGCAGCCTCAGCTGCCGCCCTGGACAACCCCATTCCACCCGGCTGATGGCTAATGGGTTGCGGGAGCCTGAGACCCCCTCCCCTGGGGACAGAGATGACAAATTCCCAACAGAGAAACAGACCCCCCCCCCAGGCCTCTAAGTCAGAGACGGCTGAGACTGGGCAGTGGACGGCCTCCACCCGGCACACCCGGCAGCTCTCAGGAAGTGCTGGGAGGCTGGCCACTGGCCAAGGTATGTGGTCTTTTTTTTTTTTTTATGACAGAGAGAGAGAGAGACAGAGAGAGACAGATAGGGACAGACAGGCAGGAAGGCAGAGAGATGAGGAACATTGATTCTTTGTTGTGGCACCTTAATTGTTCATTGATTGCTTTCTCATATGGGCCTCGACCAGGGGGCTACAGCTGAGCCAGTGACCCCTTGTTCAAGCCTGGGGCTCAGCGGTGAGCTCAAACCAATGACCTCGGGGTTTTGAACCTGGGTCCTCTGCATCCCGGTCCGATGTTCTATCCGCTGTGCCACTGCCTGGTCAGGTTGTGTGTTGTGTGTGTGTGTGTTGTGTGTATGTGTATGTGTGTGTTGTGTGTGTATATGTGTGAGTATATGTGTGGGTTGTGTGTGTTGTGTGTGTTGTGTGTTTGTGTATGTGTGTGTTGTGTGTATGTGTGTGTTGTGTGTGTATGTGTATGTTGTGTGTGTTGTGTGTGAGTGTATGTGTGTGTGTATGTGTATGTGTTGTGTGTGTTGTATGTATGTGTATGTGTTGTGTGTGGTGTGTGTGTTGTGTATGTGTATGTGTTGTGTGTGTTGTGTATGTGTTGTGTATGTGTGTGTGTTGTGTATGTGTGTGTTGTGTGTGTATGTGTATGTTGTGTGTGTTGTGTGTGAGTGTATGTGTGTTGTGTGTGTTGTGTGTGTTGTGTGTGTATGTTGTGTGTGTTGTCTGTGTATGTTGTGTGTGTGTATGTGTATGTGTTGTGTGTGTTGTGTGTGTTGTGTGTATGTGTATGTGTTGTGTGTGGTGTGTGTGTTGTGTATGTGTGTGTGTGTTGTGTGTGTGTTGTGTGTGTGTATGTGTATGTGTTGTGTGTTGTGTGTGTGTGTGTTGTGTGTGTGTGTGTTGTGTGTGTGTGTGTGGTCTTGAAGTGGGAAGTGGCTCTGAGGCGGCTGAAACAGAGACCGGGCAGTCACTGCCATGTGGCCGTCCCTTGGAATCAGTGCGCCCGGGCACTGAGGCAGGGGGGCCACAAGCCCTGGGTGTGCCCTGTCTCCTCCGAGCGGCCACCGAGCGTGGAGGGCCAGAGGGGTCTGTTGGGCGTGCACAGGGACAGCAGGAGCTGCAGGCAGGGCAAAGCCTCCAGCGAGGTCCTCGGGCCCAGAGCGTCCTTGTGGGAGCAGCTGAGACTGTGTGACTTTGCCCGAGGGTCTGTGTTGTCTCCAAAAAACCCTGCCTGGGGGCAGGCAAGAGAGCCCGGGCCACGAAAGAGGGGTTCCCAGGACCACAGGCGGCGTGTGCCGGCTTGCTCTGACCCAGGACATGCTGGCCCCCTCGGCCGGGCAGCCCCGGATGAGTTCTCGGAGAAGGTGAAGGACAACGTCAGAGCTCACTCAGCCGCGGGGAAACCTTTTCATACTCTGACCCCATGGTCCGTGGCTGGCACCGGGTGGGCGGGGCTGCTGGACGCTACCCCCCCCCCCCCCCCCCCGCGAAACCTCCGTTTCCATCACAGGGAAGAAATACGACCTTCTGGGTCACCGAGAGGCCTGAATGTTCCGAGTCCCAACAGCGAGGGGATTTGGAGAGCCGGCGCAATTTCCGGAGCCCAGAGCGCTGGTGCCGTCTCAGGAAGTTGGGCGGCTCGTGGCTCTTTGTGGGGGGGGCCCAGGGGGCCTGTGTGTGTGTGCAGGCCCAGCCGGGCCAGGCCTCCCTGAGACACACCCTGCCTCCTTGCCTGTCCTGGCCCCTGTCCCCTGGCCCCTGTCCCCTGGCCCCTGCCCCCTGGCCCCTGGCCCCTGGCCCCTGTCCCCTGGCCCCTGTCCCCTGGCACGTTTCTTTGTCTCATGCAGTCCACGGGCGGGGGTGGAGTGGGGTGCAGGGCCAGGTCTCAGAGCATGCCTTAGCCCCCCCAGAAGCCAAGTGCCCCAGCCTAGAACGCTGGAGTCAGTCGGAGGAAGAGACCGTCCCTGTGACCAGCCGAGCCCAGGACGAGGGCCGCTGTAAGATGGGTCCCTGTCCCGAGGCAGGGGCTATTTATTTCTCTACTTGCTCCAGCTCCCTGGGAGCCTTGCACCCAACAGTTAGTGCCACAATCACCTCCCACACACGGCTGGTACGTCCGAACATGGCCACTCACGGGCGGGTGGGTGCCGGGCACCACCCCACATGGCTCCCGGTCAGCATGTCCCCCCCCCCCGGGGAAAAGCTGCGTTCCCCCCTCCCCCACTGGCCCACGCGCCCGGGCTCAGAGCTGTCCCGCGTCCCCATCCAGCGTGTCACTCAGGCTCTGTGCCCGGTGTGACCGTGCCCCCCGTCCTCCCCCTGTGCCCCCTCCTTGTCCAGGTCTCCCCATCTCCAACCACAGCTCCATCCAGCCTCCACTTACCCACCCCCATCCTCAGCAGGAAGCTCCTCCCCCTCCCGACTCCCAGGCCAGGGTCCCCCCCCCTGCACCTACCGCACCCCCCATGGGAGGCCCTGGCAGCTTCTGGATGGGTTAGGGGTGCGACCCCCGGGGACAGGGGCTGCCCCAGGCCAGCATGGCAACCCCACAAAGCAATGCAGAACGGTTTTTTTGGGGGGGTTTTTTTTTGTATTTTTTTCTGAAGCTGGAAACAGGGAGAGACAGTCAGACAGACTCCCGCATGCGCCCGACCGGGATCCACCCGGCACGCCCACCAGGGGCGACGCTCTGCCCACCAGGGGGCGATGCTATGCCCCTCCGGGGCGTCGCTCTGCCGCAACCAGAGCCACTCTAGCGCCTGGGGCAGAGGCCAAGGAGCCATCCCCAGCGCCCGGGCCATCTTTGCTCCAATGGAGCCTCGGCTGCGGGAGGGGAAGAGAGAGACAGAGAGGAAGGGGGGGGATGGAGAAGCAAATGGGCACTTCTCCTAGGTGCCCTGGCCAGGAATCAAACCCGGGTCCCCTGCACGCCAGGCTGACGCTCTACCACTGAGCCAACCGGCCAGGGCCTCCAGAGCGGTTTTAGGGAGAGACCCAAGCAGACGGACGGATGGACGGACGGATGGGGAGCTGAGCTCTCAGACGAGAGGCCAGTCAGGGTGCCCGCCCACCTGCCCGCCAGGCGTCCTGGGCCCCGCTGTTCATGGAGAAGTTCCCTCCTTTCCGCTGATCCCAGTGAGCCCTTTCCCCCGGAAGCCCACCCGCCCAGGTGGGATCCTGGTTTGTCCCAGCGACGGGGGTGGGGGGGGGCAGCTCCGGCCAGGCCAGGCGGGGGGGGGGGGGGCTGAGCGGCCTGGGAGGCTCGGTCTTCAAGCCGACCTCTCTAGAACACACCCCTTCACCCCTCACCCCATCCCCCACCCTCTGGGCTTCTTAAAAACCCCTGGGCAGTCACCACACACGGGGATGTAGACGGTGTGGCCAGCTGTGGGAACCGGCAGGGGGGGCATTCAAACACTAGACACAGAATCACCTCATCATCCGGCTCCCCCACTTCTGGGTATCCGACCCCCCCCCCAAATCAAAAGCAGAGACGTGAAAAGGTGTTCACACAGCCAGGCTCATGACAGCGTGTCCGCTCAGTCGGTCAGGGGAGAGAGACTGGCTGTTCGCAAGTCCTGTCAGAGCTTCCATTGCCCCGAGCCCAGCCCGGCCGGGCCCTGAGCCACTGGTCATTAGATGTTGAGTTAACCAGGGGGGGTGGCCCCCTCCTCGCTCAGCCAAGGGGGACGCCCGCCTGCCGTTCAGAACCTCTCTGAGCACGAGTGCCCCAGGCTGACTCCCGGAGCCCAGCGTCATGACCCGTTCTGTGGACACACACCTTCTGTGTGTCCAGTCCCCTCTGTCCCCGCTTTGATGGACGGGTGGGGGCGGGGCACACACACGGAGGTCAGGGAAGAAGGGGTGGGGCAGGAGGGGTGGAGAGAAGGCGGCACCTCCCAGAGCTGCACTGGCCGCTGAGCCCGGGACCCGTGTGCTCGTGCCCGGAGCAGATGTGGGCGAGGGAGACGGGGTCGTCTGTGGGTGAGGGGGACGGATCATCTGTGGGTGAGGGAGACGATGTGGGCGAGGGAGACGGGGTCGTCTGTGGGCGAGGGAGACGATGTGGGCGAGGGAGACGGGTCGTCTGTGGGCGAGGGGGACGGGGTCGTCTGTGGGCGAGGGAGACGGGGTCGTCTGTGGGCGAGGGAGACGGGGTCGTCTGTGGGCGAGGGAGACGATGTGGGCGAGGGAGACGGGGTCGTCTGTGGGCGAGGGAGACGGGGTCGTCTGTGGGCGAGGGGGACGATGTGGGCGAGGGAGACGGGGTCGTCTGTGGGCGAGGGGGACGGGGTCGTCTGTGGGCGAGGGAGACGATGTGGGCGAGGGAGACGGGTCGTCTGTGGGCGAGGGGGACGGGGTCGTCTGTGGGCGAGGGAGACGGGGTCGTCTGTGGGCGAGGGAGACGATGTGGGCGAGGGAGACGGGTCGTCTGTGGGCGAGGGAGACGGGGTCGTCTGTGGGCGAGGGAGACGGGGTCGTCTGTGGGCGAGGGAGACGATGTGGGCGAGGGAGACGGGTCGTCTGTGGGCGAGGGGGACGGGGTCGTCTGTGGGCGAGGGAGACGGGGTCGTCTGTGGGCGAGGGAGACGATGTGGGCGAGGGAGACGGGTCGTCTGTGGGCGAGGGAGACGGGGTCGTCTGTGGGCGAGGGAGACGGGGTCGTCTGTGGGCGAGGGGGACGGGGTGGTCTGTGGGCGAGGGGGCGGGGAGGGAACAGGCCCGGGTGGGAGTCAGAGTGTCTGAGTGGGAGCAGCTCCCAGACGCCCGCTGGACACCCAGAGGGGACAGTGGGCAGCCACTGGACGTGCCCTCTGGGTCTCAAGGACACTGAGAAATGGGATGTCATCTGTTCTAATCAGGTGGCCTTTATCTGGGACCAGGTCTGGGGGGCCTTCTGGGTGGGGGTTGAAGGGGAGGGTGGCGGGGACATGGAAGGGAGGGCACCTTCCCTGTGACCCTGGCCGCTGCCCACAGAACCCAGGAAGCCCGAAGCAAGCCGGCTGACCTCTCCCCAGATGCCCTCCCACCTGGGGAGGTGAAGTTAGAGGCCAGCCAGAGCCCGCAGCCAGGAGGACGCCCTGCGTCCCACCGACCCCGGAAGCCTAGAGGACAGCATGCCCCCCCCAGACAGATGGTGGGGGGTGGGGGCCCAGCAGGAGGAGGGTGTGGCCCGCCACACAGCAGGCTGGACTCTGGGGGGAGCCCGGACGGCCCTGGCTGGCGGGTCATTTAGGACAACACCGACAGGCCAAAGGGTGCGGGTCCCAGTCCTGGCTCTCCCGCAGGTGTCCTGAGCCGCTTGGGGCGAATGACGCAGCCTCAGTTTCCCCACTTGTGAAGCAGCAGAACTGAGCTTCTGTGAGAACCCCAGGGACGTCAGCCTCCGTGGCCCTGAGAGGTCTGGGACAAGGAGGGACATCGCCAGGCCATGCGGAGGACAGGAGTGGCAGGCCTGCTGGTCATGGGCTCACCCTGCCACTCCTGTCCTCCACGTGAGCAGCCCCCACTCGGCCCGGGCGGACGGACGGACGGAAGGGTCACCCTGCTGGTCATGGCCTCACCCTGCCGCTCCTGTCCTCCACGTGAGCAGCCCCCACACGGCCCGGGCGGACGGACAGACGGGAGGGTCACCCTGCTGGTCATGGCCTCACCCTGCCGCTCCTGTCCTCCACGTGAGCAGCCCCCACACGGCCCGGGCGGACGGACAGACGGGAGGGTCACCCTGCTGGTCATGGCCTCACCCTGCCACTCCTGTCCTCCACGTGAGCAGCCCCCCCACGGCCCAGACGGACGGACGGACGAAAGGGCCACCCTGCTGGTCATGGCCTCACCCTGCCACTCCTGTCCTCCACGTGACAGCCCCCCCCACGGCTTGAACGGACGGACGGACGGACGGAAGGGCCACCCTGCTGGTCATGGGCTCACCCTGCCACTCCTGTCCTCCACGTGAGCAGCCCCCCCACGGCCCAGACGGACGGACGGACGGAAGGGCCACCCTGCTGGTCATGGCCTCACCCTGCCACTCCTGTCCTCCACGTGAGCAGCCCCCACTCGGCCCAGAGGGACGGACGGACGGAAGGGCCACCCTGCTGGTCATGGCCTCACCCTGCCACTCCTGTCCTCCACGTGAGCAGCCCCCCCACGACCCGGATGGACGGACGGACGGAAGGGCCACCCTGCTGGTCATGGCCTCACCCTGCCACTCCTGTCCTCCACGTGAGCAGCCCCCCCACAGCTCGGACGGACGGACGGATGGAAGGGCCACCCTGCTGGTCATGGCCTCACCCTGCCACTCCTGTCCTCCACGTGAGCAGCCCCCCCACGGCCCAGAGGGACGGACGGACGGAAGGGCCACCCTGCTGGTCATGGCCTCACCCTGCCACTCCTGTCCTCCACGTGAGCAGCCCCCCCACGGCCCAGAGGGACGGACGGACGGAAGGGCCACCCTGCTGGTCATGGCCTCACCCTGCCGCTCCTGTCCTCCACGTGAGCAGCCCCCACACGGCCCGGGCGGACGGACGGACGGAAGGGCCACCCTGCTGGTCATGGCCTCACCCTGCCACTCCTGTCCTCCACGTGAGCAGCCCCCACTCGGCCGGGGCGGACGGACGGACAGACGGACGGAAGGGCGGGGCTCAGCGGCTCCCTTGCACACAGACCCACCTTCCCACTTTCCCTTCCTGACTTCCTGCTTCCCGGCCAGCGTCCCCAGCTGGACCGCCCCTGGCTGCACACACCCGCCTGCCCGGCTAGGGGCCAGGGCTGGGCTGGGCTGGCCTCCTCCGTCAGCTGTCCCCTCCTCCGCAGGACCCAACCCCCCAGCCCGGCCGACCAGGAAATTGCATCCCCAGGCTATTATTGTGCTGGACGCGGTGGTGGGGGTGGGGTGGGCAGCCCAGGACCTGCTCTTCCTGTGGTGTTTCTGTTTGGGGCAGCACTAAGTTAAACCGAAGGACCGAAGGAGAGAAACTGGGGATGTCACTGCCCAAGGCAGAGCTGATTTCCCCTGCCGGTGACGGTTCACCACCGCCTCACGGGGACGAGGGACAGGGACAGGCTTGCTCTCACTCCCTTTCCAGGCTCAGCCCGCTCTGCGCCACGGAGGCCACACGGTCAGGTCAGGTCAGGTCCCCTCGCTGAAGCACCGAGCCCCTGTCCCTCCTCACAGGCACACTCATTGCCACCACCGCCGGGGCTGCAGTGGAAGCCAAGCTGATGAAATGTGGGTTTACATTTCAATTTTCTCTGCCCCCATTTCTGGAGAGGAAGGCAAAGACAGGGGCCGGCCGGGGTGGAGAGGGGGAGGTGTGGTGGTTCCGGAAGGCACGCCTGGGCGCTGGGGGCCGGTGTGCACGCCCTGGGCTCTCTCCAGACTGACTTGTAACTTTCCGCGGCTGGCAGGGACGCGGTGGGGGCTGGTGTTCCTTGCAGACCCCCCCCACCCCCCACCCAGGGAGGCAGGAGCTCCCGGCCTGGACCGCAGGCCTGCCACGGAGTCGTGCGCGGAGTCTGGTGGAACCAGCAGCCGTGCGGTTTGGGTGGGCGTTTCTCTTTTTTGACAATGACATATTTAGATAATAATAAAGCATTTCCCTTAAAAATATCCAAAGACAGAATGGCCTGGAAGCTGCTTAGAAGAGAGGGCTCGGTGTTACGTCCAGGCTGAGCCCGGTCCCAAGGTGTAGCGGTCACACAGACGGGTTGCGATGCCGTGACAAGCAGGCCCTGCTTCCGGCCGGCCATGTGCGGGGCCTGGCGTTGTCCACTGCTGGTCAGGGGGAGGAGTGGGCCCGAGGGAGACGATGGGTCCCTTTCTGTCACTTCCCAACTGGACCCTCCCGCCCGCAGGGCGGGGGAGGTGAGCCTTGCCAGGTGTCCTGAGGAGGGTGGAGAAGGACACAGGGTCAGGGTCACCCTTGGCCCTATGCTGGGGTCTGGCTCACGGCTCCTTTCCGGGGAAGCTGGACAGAGAGTCCGGCCTCACGGCCACTCTCCATGCACACAAGGAGACCTCGGAGCTGACGGGCGGGACCTGCTCCTTCTGACCCCTCTGCGTCCCCAGCCTTCCTGCCACGTGGGAGCCGGAAGGAGTCACCTTGGTGGCCCTGTCTCCCACCTCGGCCAGGGCCGCGCCCCCTGCCCCCACGAGCCTCCTGCCACGGAATGTTCTGTATGCACCACCGCTACGGTGAAGGCACGTGGTCTGGGGGGGGTACCAGACCGCTCCATACCCCTGACTGGGCCCCGGAGGAACCAGCGCTGGCAGCCCCCCCATGCCCCGCCCCCCCCCGCCGCTCTGCCCACTTCCCTCGCTCCCCTCGCGCTGCTGAGTCACATCCCGCTCCTGCACCTGTGGCCGTGACGCCCCGGGCCGGGCAGAGCTGTTTCTGGTTGAGCTGTTTGTGGCTCAATGTCCTTCCTGCCCCGAGAGGAAAGATTCGACTCTGGAAAATCACCGAGCCAGAAAACAGGGGAGGTTGCGCCCCGGGGCCGCGTGAGAGAGAAGTTTCCTGAGCTGGCTGGTCTCGGCCAGCGGGGAGAAGGCAGACACGTGGGCTCCTCTGGGTTGCTAACTTTCACTAGACCCACGTTCCTGCTGTGCCGACCAGCGGCCTCACCGGGAGGGCTGTGTCCCAAGATCGTCCTCGTGACAGGTGCAGACTCAGAGACGCAGGACTCCTCCCAGAAAGCACGGGGGACCTGGCAACTGCCCGAGGTGACCGAGACAGGCTCGGGGGCCCAACACCCACCCTGGCCCTTTCGGAAAATGTCACTGCCCCGGCGGGAGGGAGGCTGTGAGTCCAGGGAGGGGCAGGTCCAGAACTCATGGAGCTCTCCGGGCCGTACAGGTGACAGATGGCGTTCCTGTCTATAAGCACCACTGATCTGAATATCTGTCTCACCCCTGCCCCTGTCTGTGGCTGGCTGGGGTATTCGTCACGCCTGCGCACGCGGTTAAACTGGCTTTCTCCCGAGCTCTCCAAGGAGAAGGCACACAGCTCAGCGCAGGACGGGCCACGGACACCTGCCTGATGGGACCGGAGAGCCTGGCGGGGCTGCCGCGTGGGCAGTCAAGGGCAGGCTCGAGACTGAAAGGGACAGGCTCTTGACACGGTCCTGGGTGCACGCGGCCCTCACGGTCCTCCGATCTAGCGGGTCAAGGAGGTCGATCCTGAGAGCGCAAGTTCAGACACCGGCCCTGGTCCTCTTCCCACCTGTCAGGGTCGTGCCTGGAGCGGTGTGGGCGGGGCTGTCTGGTGTGGGCGGGGCTGCCTGGGGGCGGGGCTGCCTGGTGTGGGCGGGGCTGCCTGGTGAGGGCGGGGCTGCCTGGTGAGGGTGGGGCTGTCTGGTGTGGGTGGGGCTGTCTGGTGTGGGGGGGGCTGTCTGGTGAGGGCGGGGCTGCCTGGTGTGGGCGGGGCTGCCTGGTGAGGGCGGGGCTGCCTGGTGTGGGCGGGGCTGCCTGGTGTGGGCGGGGCTGTCTGGTGTGGGCGGGGCTGTCTGGTGTGGGCAGGGCTGTCTGGTGGGGGGCTGTCTGGTGTGGGCGGGGCTGTCTGGTGTGGGCAGGGCTGTCTGGTGGGGGGCTGTCTGGTGTGGGCGGGGCTGTCTGGTGGGGGGGTGCCTCCCGCGGCTCCGCAGTGCCCTGGAGCCGTCCCCTGGGAAGCCCCTTTTCCTCGGGTGACTGAACGGGCCCCCGCCATCTGCATGGCACCGACCTGTCCGGGCACAGACAGCGCTCTGGGCCTCTGTCTATCTGTGATGTGGGGGAACCAGCAAGGCTGTCATGAGGGGTGAGTAATGACACAGTGCCACCAGGTGCCCAGGGCAGCGTGAGCCGGCGATCGAGGACCAGCTCTGGAGTCACCGTCCCATCAGATGCTCATATTTAAGGAAGACAGATTAGACTTGTATCAGTTTCCTGCTTGAAGTCTTCCACAGCTGTCCCTGATCTCAATACTCAGGGTGCCCAGGGGCTGATGGTAGCCTGTGCAAAGGCCCTGCGCAGCAAAGAAACCGGGAATAAGAGGAGCTGGCACCCGGTGGGGGTGGAGCGGGGACGGTGCCAGCGTTGGGCACGTGGCGTCCCCTGGCTGCCACCCTGGGGTCGGGCTGGGTGGCTGAGTGGGAGGGGGGTTTTCACGCGGCACCCACAGACCACTTCAACGAGACTGATGTGAAACGGAAAACTCAGCTCGGTGATGGGAAACCATTAAGTATTCTGGAACAACCGAGGTAAATGAGTGTCCTTGTTTGCCTACACATTTCATGAAATGTAAGGACCATCGACAATTTCTGATTAAAAAAAAGAAAAGTCACAGGCCCTGGCTGGTTGGCTCAGTGGTAGAGCGTCGGCCTGGCGTGCAGAAGTCCCGGGTTCGATTCCCGGCCAGGACACACAGGAGAAGCGCCCATCTGCTTCTCCACCCCTCCCCCTCTCCTTCCTCTCTGTCTCTCTCTTCCCCTCCCGCAGCTGAGGCTCCATTGGAGCAAAGATGGCCCAGGCGCTGGGGATGGCTCCTTGGCCTCTGCCTCAGGCACTGGAGTGGCTCTGGTCGCGACAGAGCGACGCCCCGGAGGGGCAGAGCATCAGCCCCTGGTGGGCAGAGCGTCGCCCCCTGGTGGGCGTGCCAGGTGGATCCCGGTCGGGTGCACGCGGGAGTCTGTCTGTCTCTCCCCGTTTCCAGCTTCAGAAACATACAAAAAAAAAAAAAAAGAAAAGAAAAGTCACGTCTGAATTGAGAAGCGCCGTAACCATAACACACAGCAGATTTTAAAGTCTCCATTAAAAAAAAAAAAAAAGGAAATATCTCATTAATAATCCCTGGTTCTGATTCTCCGTGGAAGTGATCATTTTTGGTAATACTGGATTAATTGAAAAGACACGAAAATTTACCCCCATGTAAAATCACAGGTACGTCTACATAATGCTTTTATTCGATGGTGCTCGTCCAGAGACCCCGAACTTGAGCAAAACCTGAAGGCTTGAAGGGACCCTCTGGTGGAAACTTTGAAAAGGGGGGTTCATGTCTTAGATGCGGTGACGGTGAGCACCTCCGCCCCAGGGAACGTGTGTGCGTGTGCGTGTGTGTGTGTGCGTCTGTGTGTGCCTCCGTGTGTGTGTGCCTCTGTGTGCATGTGGGGGTGTGTGTGTGTGCCTGTGTGTGCCTCCGTGTGTGTGTGGGGGGGGGTGTGTGTGTGCCTGTGTGTGCCTCCGTGTGTGTGTGTGCCTGTGTGTGCCTCCGTGTGTGTGTGTGCCTGTGTGTGCCTCCATGTGTGTGTGCCTGTGGGGTTGGGCGAGAGGCCGGCTCGCACGATGGGGCAGCCGCCCTGCAGCCTGCTGAGTGGGGTGTTTCCCTGGTGGGGATATCTCCACAGGACCCGGAGCCCCTTGTTGGGGGGGGGGGGGCGAGACGGGCTTCGCTGATTCCTAACCGCTTCTGGCCTTTGCTACCCTCACGTCAGGGCCACTTCCTGGGAACCCGTGACCCTAGCTGGCATTACTCAGAGCCCGCGCCCCCGTGCTCAGGAAATGGCAGGTCACGTGGACATCACTGAGTTTCACGGTGACCTGTCATCACGGGGGGGGGGGGGGGGGGGGGCGGAGTGGAAATGTTTGACAAGCCGTAACTCTTTCTTTGGGAAATTCTTGTTCTTGAGAGCAGCGGCAGACGTGGGGGCGGGGGAGCGGGGAGCCTGGGGGTGTGGGGGGCACTCTGCCCTTCACTTGTCCACCTGCAAAGTGGGTCCAGCAGCCCCCCCCCCGCCCCCCAGCTCCCAGGGTGGCTGAGGACGATGCAGACGGAGCCCCAGGTGCCTGAGTCGCAGAGGTTCCAGTGGGGGAGGGGATGCAGGTCTGCCTTGGCCCCCCCCCCCCACGCCGGGAGCTTTGAACCTGCTTGGAGGCGGAAAGGAAGTCTGTTGGGCAGGAACCCGTTTCCTCCCCCCTCCCCCTGCGGCTGCCGTAGAAAAGCATGGCGCCACCACTGTGGCAGGACTCGCAGGAGCCGCAGTGAGCAGACAGGGACACAGGCGGGTGGAGGCGCGTCCCCCTGGTGGGACACAGCTGTCCTGAGTCCTGGGCCGGCTAGGAGCCACCCCGCCCTGGGAGAGCCCGCGCGGGCGCCCGGCGGCCTGTCTGAGGGTGACAGCGTGGGACTCGAGATGAAAAAGAAAGAACCGTGTCTTCCTCCCGGACCCGAAGGGGCCTGGCCAGTGGCCGTGCTGGCTCACGGGTCCCACAGACAGCGGCACGGACCAGGGCTGCTGCCAGCGCCTGGCGGGATGGGGAGTCACCCCTGCTCCCCACATGCTGTCAGAAATATGAGACTCCTGAGTGCAAGACACTGTGCGTTCCTGTGGGAGTCCCCGGCACGGGCCTGGGGGTGGAGGAGAGTCCGGGTGGCCTCCGACAAGCCCGGGCTGCGTCCTGCCCACACAGGGTCCTGGGGTCCAGTTCCTCCCACGTCACGGTGTCTCACGGGGCAGCCAGACCACCAGAGTGCCAGGAGGGCTGCGTTGTGAGTGCCGCACCCGGGGCCCGGGGGTCCCTGGGCTGCTGGCTCCTAAAACACAGGGGGAGACAGAAACCGTGGCTGGGAGCCGGTCCTGCAGGCCTGAGCCTCCCCGGTTTAGAGGGCCATGCGGCCCCCGTGGGGTGCGGAGCTGCGGGGCTGGGTCTGCCAACCGGAACCCTCGGTGTGAGGGCGAAGGCCATGCCTGGTCCCCAGCGCTGACAGCACCCTCCCTGCTGTCACTCCTTCTGCAGCCTGTCCCCCAGCTCCAGGGTCCCCAGCGCTGACAGCACCCTCCCTGCTGTCACTCCTTCGGCAGCCTGTCCCCCAGCTCCAGGACATCTCACCAGTCCTGGCCGAGGTCCCCTGCTCCTCCCGGCCTCAGTGTGCCATCCGGACAATGAGGGAGTCCCATCGTCCTTTTATTAAAGTTTCCTCGTCTGTCACTAGAATGCTGAGAGCCCAGTGAGCGTGGTCCCTCCCTCCTGGCCCCCCGGGGACCTGGTCCCCGAGACCCTGCGAGCAGAGCCTTGCTGGGCCAGGAGAGGGCGGCCACGCCCCAGGCAGGGAGGAGACGGATGTGGCCACCGAGGTGCATGCCCTTGGGCAGGGCCAGCTGCCTTCCCAGACTCTCCTGCAGCCAGAGCCACAGCCGCAGCGGGCATCTCTAGGGAGTGCAGGAGGTCCCGAACTCACTGTGCCCCCCCCCACAGTCCTGACAGCCCCCTGAGCAGGGGTAGGGTGGGGGTGAGCAGCAGGTGGACAGGTGGGACCAGGGGTTTCAGGACACTCGGGCACAGGGAGGCGTGGCATCTGCGTCCGTCTGCTGTTTGTAGTGAAACCTCACTGTCTTCTGGGGGGGGGCTCTCAGTTCTCATCCTCTTTCCCTACTCTTGGCCCAAGTCAGTGGGATCTCTGTGGAGACTTTGCATCTCTCCCCACAACCTGCTCCTCAAGAGACTTTTCAAACCAGGCGATGACACATCTCGGGTCTGAGAGAGGGGACGGTGCCCAGGAAGGCGAGGAAATTGGCTGGCTTCCCACGGCCGGGGACGCCCGACGCCCACTGAGAACAGACGGCAAGCCGGGCAGTGCCTCGACCCGGGCCACCCCCTCCCTGTCACCACCCCCCCTCCTCCCACCCTTCCCTGACCCTGAAAATGCCCATCGGGATGTGTGACCGAGAAGGAAGCTTACCCTTTGAGGAAGGAGCTGGCGACACGAGGACCAGAGCTGCCTCTCTGTGCTCTTGGCTCTGAGGCACGCCGGCCACCCCGGGGCCTCGGAGCCTGTTGAGAAAGGCTCACCAGCCTCGGCAGCCACAGGACAGTGGGGCATGTTTGCTGGTGACTGCAGGGGTGAAGAGACAGGCAGGGGTGAAATGTCAGGGCACCTGGCCAGGGCCCGGGGACCCAGAGAGCAAAGGTCCGGAGCAGAAACCCACAGGTGTCCGGCCTGTCCGGCACTGCGCTGAGCTCAAGAACCTTGACCTGTGTGGTGAGCCCAGTTTTCCTTGCCAGGGGGCAAGTCAGTCGGCACCAGTGGAGAGCTGTGTGTGGACGGTGGCTTTGCCCCATAAACCTGGGAAGGCTGGGGTCCGAGCCGGATTCCTGCCCGGGCGGGGGCTGTGTGTCCAGGCGCGGTGCCTCTCTCTGCCGGACAGCCGCCGTCTCAGGCGCAGCGAGAAAAGGAAAACGCAAAACCCACCCGGCGGCTGCCTGCTCTCCAGCCTGTCTGCGCGTCCTCTCGGGAGGTGGGGGGCCCGTCCCTGACCGCGGCCGGCGGACTCAGCTCTCGAACAAGCCGACCTGAGCCTTGTCTGAGTCTTCTGTCACAGCTTCTCCGTGGCAGGAGGGGGGAGGTCCAGGGGACAGCCTCCCTGCATCCACGCCTGGCTGCTCGCAGACGCTGGGGCAAGGAGCTGCCTGGAGGCGGGCACTTGAGGAAGCCCCAGTGCCCGGGTGTGTGTGTGTGTGGGGGGATACTCACCTGCAGCACGGGCCTCTTTCCTCCTCACCTGGGAGAGGGCGGAGGTCTGCTGGTCCTTCAGCCTCTGTGCCTTTGTTCCGGAAGAACCCAGGTAACTAGAACTCAGGTAAGTGGGAGAACCCCACAGTATCAGGTCTACCGGAAAGTTCTGTCCGTCTCTATCACAACAAGTTTTGACACGTAAGCACGTGTTTATTTGGCGCATGTGTGCCTTTCTATTTTTTTTTAAAATTTATTTATTCATTTTAGAGAGGAGAGAGACAGAGAGAGAGAAGGGGGGAGGAGCTGGAAGCATCAACTCCCATATGTGCCTTGACCAGGCAAGCCCAGGCTTTCGAACCGGCAACCTCAGCATTTCCAGGTCGACGCTTTATCCACTGCGCCACCACAGGTCAGGCTGTGCCTCTCTATTTTTATCACTTAATGCATACATACTGACATAGCAAATTAACTAAAACAAAGTTGATTCACGTTAGTCTTATGTGTGAAGCCATAGTGTAACCACGGCTACTGATAAAGTTCATTCACGCCACTGTATTGTATACGCATTTCAACAAGGAAGAAATGCTACAGAAGCATGTAGAAATTTATTGAAAGCGTTTGGTGAAGGTACAGTTTCTGCTAGGACATGCAGAAGATGGTTCGAAAAATTCGAAACAGGTGATTTCGACCTTTCTGATAAGCCATGTTTTGGGCGACCATCTTTGATCGATGACGGTGTTGTTAAGACCATGTTGGAGCAAGATCCTTTTCTGACAACATCGGAGATCGCAGAAAGGCTGAATTCAGCTCAGCAAACCATTTCGGACCATATTCGGAAGATAGGATTGGTGTGGAAATATATTATTTAATAAAGTTTATTGACGGTAAGGAAAATTTGTATTTTGTTTTAATTCCAAAAATGGACAGAACTTTCCGGTAGACCTTATATATACACAGTCTTTATTCATGGGTAAAAGGCAGGTGCAGGCAGGCTGTGCTTACCTCTCCATCATTTGCCTTACATTTAAACATTTTTTTCTTTTTTTGTATTTTTCTGAAGCTGGAAACGGGGAGAGACAGTCAGACAGACTCCCACATGCGCCCCACTGGGATCCACCCGGCACGCCCACCAGGGGGCATCGCTCTGCCGCGACCAGAGCCACTCTAGCGCCTGGGGTAGAGGCCAAGGAGCCATCCCCAGTGCCCGGGCCATCTTTGCTCCAATGGAGCCTTGGCTGCGGGAGGGGAAGAGAGCGACAGAGAGGAAGAAGGGGGGGGGGGGGTGGAGAAGCAAATGGGCGCTTCTCCTGTGTGTCCTGGCCGGGAATCGAACCCGGGACTTCTGCACGCCAGGCCGACGCTCTACCACTGAGCCAACTGGCCAGGGCCAAACATTTTGCCCCCGCCTCCCCCCCCCCCCCCCCCCCCCCCCGCCCGCTGGTCCCTCCTGCTTTTACTGTAACCGACTTGCTGGGTCGGGAGCCAGCACAGGGGAAGGTGTCCACCTTCCCGTTGGTGTTTGCTGATCTGGTTCAAGTGTGTGCCTCCTTGCTTATGTGGTTCCAAATAACCCAGCTGAGGATGGTTTGTCGGGCAGAATCCATGGGCACAGAAGGATGATGAGTCAGCACGGGAGCCAGGAAACTGACCAGCTCGCCTGGTCACTTCTGATTCGCCACAAAGAAGTTTAGGAAGGTCCCCTTGGTCACCTGTGAACATCTGCAGGGACGGCACCCATCCACGTGCCCTGGACTATCTGTTTTTGAAATTATTCTTGTCTTTCTCATCAAGCAGTGGTGTTCCCGATATCCACTGCCTTTGTTACTCTCTTTTATTCCACTTGACCGTGTATCACTAGTCCCAGCCCATGTCATTGATACTCTGTAGCATTTTCAGTGGCCACATAAGGTTCCACCTTAACTTCTTTAACTTAGGTCAATTGTTTTCAGCTTTGGCTACATAATAACTAGTCTTGCATGCGACCACTTTTCCTGCAGAAACTTATTTCCTTAGGACACATTTCTGTGCATTTTGTTGGGATCTCGGCACATTGTACAACCCACCGCCCCATGGCCCCAAACCTCCAAAAAAAAAAACAAAAAACCAATCCCCCCTCCAAAAAAAAAGACCATTCAATTTATACTTCTACTGGTTGTGTCTTTCCTCTGTTCTTCGGCCAGAATAGGTTTTACAATTTCAACCTCTATTTGCCGGTGGAACAGAAGATACATGGAACGTGTCATGTGTTTCTTTGTCATAAGCTGAGTGGCAGGAGGGCAGTTTGTGAAACACCTGTTCCGGTCTTTCGCCCATTTTTTCTACGCACGTCCTTGTCCTTTAAAAGCGCGTTGCGTTTAGGAGAACGCTGCAAACTGTTTGCCCGTGGCACAGATCGACGCTCTTTCTCCTGACTTGCCATCTGCTTTGCATTGGGGGTTACGGTATCTTTAACCACCCAGACGTTGGGGTATGTGGTGACGTGGGGCTTCCAAACCTTATTTCCAATCGCTGGCTTCAGTCACTAGCTGAGCATCTCGCCTTAGTGAGTGGAGATTGCAGATAGAATATACATGTATGAAAACAAGACTAAGAGACATGGACAAGAGTGTGGGGGTTATGGGGGGCAGGGGGAGGGAAGAAGGGAGAGGGGAAGGGGGAGGAGGAGGGGCATAGGGAAAACTAGATAGAAGGTGACGGAGGACAATCTGACTTTGGGTGATGGGTATGCAACATAATTGAATGACAAGGTAACCTGGAGATGTTTTCTTTGAATATATGTACCCTGATTTATTGATGTATGGTTTTGTTTATTTGTTTATTTAGTTATTAATTGATTGATTTTAGAGAGACAGAGAGAGAGGAAAAGGGGAGAGAGAGAGAGAGAGAGAGAGAGAGAGAAGCATTCATTTGCTGTTCTACTTTCGTTGTGCATTCTTTGGTTGCTTCCCGTACATGCCCTGACTGGGGATCAAACCCGCAACCTTGACATCTCCGGGTGACACTCTAGCCGACTGAGCTACCCGACCAGGGCCCAGTCTGAGGTGCTAAGCGAGTAGAAGCTGATACGGCCCAGACATCTTCATCAAACCCCAAATGCTCACGTGTCCCTCCCAGGCGGCCGACTTGGGAGAACTGTTTTCCTTCTGCTGGTCATCTTTTCACCCACTGGACAGTGACCCCTGAGAGTGGGGTCAGTCTCAGAGCCACTGCTGACCCCAGTGGCCCACTGGGAAGGAGTGTGGTGAAAAGCACAGATGTGGCGTCCCCGTCCCCTGACCTGGGTGCTGTGGGCAGGGCCTCTCAGAGCGGGCTGTCCGAGAGTGGGCTGTCCGAGAGTGGCCCTTGCACCGTTGGCGGGGCCTCTCAGAGCGGGCTGTCTGAGAGTGGGCTGTCTGAGCGTGGCCCTTGCACGTGGGCAGGGCCTCTTGGAGTGGGATGTCTGAGCGTGGCCCTTGCACGTGGGCAGGGCCGCCAGGGGCATTGGGGATGCCGCCGCTCAGCACGCCGGGCGACATAGAAAAGAACTGACTTGTAGCATTTCATAAATGAAGACTATTTTCGTTCCGAGGGTTGAAAATTGATTAAAGTCTGAGCCGTCATGCGTCGTATGGATCCGGGAGGCCCCCCCCCCGCCCCCAAGCTCTCTCTCTCTTTCTGCCAGAAGTCAGCAGTTTTCCGGGAAAGCAATCCTTTTATGTTCAGCGTCCTCGGGCGATTACTGTAAAGCCC